>NC_056525.1:238656970-238694173 GCF_019175285.1 Sceloporus undulatus
CTCTTATTAGAAAGAGAGTATACCCTGGCCTTGGTGCTGAATGCGCTGGACATCACCTGGACTGTTCACACTAGAAATGGGATTTGGGTTGTGCATCATCCAGTCCACAGCCCAGAGGATATAGGGGAGAATGTTTTATTTGCTAGACATTGTCTGTCCAATGATTTTAAAAAATGAATTTTGTTGTTGTAAGACAGACTTACAGCATCATAATTACTGAACAGGGAGCCTTTATGTATTCAGGAGGGAGCAAATGAGGAAATTCCTTATAGTGGAATTTCTATTCCGCATATGTATCTATTCCTTACTTTTTTTTATTCAGGTTTTTAAAGACTGCATCCTTATCCTTTTCCCTGGCAGGCAACTGTAGCTCCCTTCCTCTCCAGTTCCCCCTCTCTTTCTGAACCGAATTAATAAGTGCTTCCCCTTCTTTGGGGTTTTCCCTAGTCATTGAGCCAAACCATCATTTATAGGGGTTCTCACCACTGCTCCTAGAACAATTCACACATGTGTACAAAGAAGCTTTTCTTTTGAGAACTACTCCAAGGCCCCCACTATTAAATGTTTCACTTTCATGCCACTTTAGGTAGAGGTTGACCATAGAGTCATGCTGGAGGACCTAGAGGTTCTTAGAGGAGTGTTCTGTATTGATTTGTATTTGTGGTTTCCTCACTTTCCTCAGGGAGGGTTGACTCTAACCCCCATGAATGTGGTGGGGCAGAGTGTATATACTTATGTCATGTGCAAAGGTTGCATGGCACCCATGTTGATGTAGACAGTTCCTTGAACAGTCTGGAAATTACTGACATAGCTGACAACATGTCTTTCATACGAAAGTTTAGAATCATCACTGTCAACATTCAAAGGAATGGTGCAGCCTGAAGAGAATCTGCTTCCTGTCTTTTCAGGATACCAGCCAGTTCATTCATCACAAATATTTTCTCATTCATTTTCTGTCAAAACCGGAGACAGATTTTAGTCAAAGAACCAAACATATTTCAGTCAGGCCTTCTTTCATTATGTCATTCCTTTCTAGATATTTATGGTCTTCACTAAGGGTGCATCTGCACTATAGAACTAATGCAGTTTGACACCACTTTGCTGCCACCCATGATGCCATCCTACAGAATCCTGGGGTTTGTAGTTTTGTGAGGCATCAGCACTCTTTGGCAGAGTAGCCTAATGACCTTGTGAAACTACAAATCCCAGTATTCCACAGGGGGGGAGCTACAACACTTCACGTGGTGTCAAACAGCATCATTTCTACATCTACAGTGTCAAGGCACCCTTAAATGTCCTTTAAAATCAGGGCAACTGTCACAAACCTAAGAGCCAATTTTCAGTCTATGCCACTGTAGTCCATGCCACTGTGTAGCAGGGCAATACAGATACCAAAAGGGAAAAAAGACCAAAACAAACAAACAAACAAACAAACACCTGGAAATGAACAGAAAACCAATGCTCAAACCACTACAGGGTGGCTATCCAAAGTACTGAGGGACAGAGTTCATCATCTTGGATTCCTTCTTTAAAGTTCAAATTAAAATCCAGAGTGGATTCCCCAGCCTACCGGGACCGAAGCCAGAAGCCTCTTTTGCAGTCATGTATACCAGTGGTAGGAATTGTTTTGCCCTCCATAGTCATTGGACTTCAACTCCTAGCAACCTTAGCTAACATAGCCAATGGTAAATAATTTTGGAAGCTGCAGTCCTACAACACAGAGAGAGCTACAGGGCTCTTCTCCCAAAGTACTCCACATCTCCTTGAACAATAAAGGAGACAAATCCTTATAATATGTAGTTTGGCACTCAGAGGGGTCAAGAATAAGGACAAATCATTCCTGAATGAAGAGAGCCCATCAACGAATATGTTCTGTTAAACACCACATTCTCTTGCTCTATAGCAGGAGGGAAATCAGCAATCATTGTCTGTAATCATTTTTGGCTATTTGAAAGCATGCTGGAGTTTGATAATCCCAGCATCCATTTGAACAGAAGCTGAGATGACTGCTGAAGTAATCTTCTGAGCTATAGTGGCTATGATCTTAAGTGGCTTGCATTTGTGGCTGGGACCTCCATAGCCCTGCCGCAAATGAACAAAATTGCAAAACTGAAGCAGAATTGGCTTTTTCTTGTTTGTGTATATAATTTATCTTTTTTTTTCTTGTTGTTGTTGGTGTGTTGATAATGTTTTATCAGGACACTGCGATAATATATAAACAAGAGAGGAATTTCCTGAGAGCTAAGCAGATGATATGCCTTTTGATGTTTCAGAACCTGGAAGCCATGCTTTGTCCCCCAACTAACCCAATCTAGGTTTATTTGGTAGTGCTGTTATAACATTTTAAACCATAGGAAACCAGTAGTACGTTTGAGATTTACTGTGACTGTGTGTGTCCATGAAAGTCCATGCAACTTCTTCCCAGTTTTTTGTGGGTTTTTCGGGCTACGTGGCCATGTTCTAGAAGAGTTTTTCTAGAAGAACTCTTCTAGAACATGGCCACATAGTGCGAAAAAACCACAAAAAACTATGGATGCTGGCCATTAAAGCCTTTGACTTCACATTCTTCCCAGTTCATCTCAAGGGCTCCTTTAAGTCTTTTTACACTAAACCAGACTAACATGGCTATCTCTTTAAATACATTTAAAGGAAGTGTGACAAACCCTCCCCCCCCATTGTTTTGGATTAATCTCCCACAATCCCTCCCTTATCAATGGCCATCTCATCTGGAGCAAAGATCCCTTACTATTCATTCACAGCAGGGCTGGAACTTATGTTGCCCCTCAGATGTTGTTGGACTGCAATTCTCAGCTTTACTGATTGTTGGCTATGATGTTTAGGGATGATGGACATTTCAGTACAACAGTATATGGAGGGCTACCCAAGATTTAAAGGCACACAATCAAGCAAGTCATCAGAATTGCACTTGGCCTTGGTACCCAATCATCATCTTTGTCATCCTGGCTTGATCCCTGAGGTTCAACATCTGTGCAGCTGGCCCTGTCTATGTGTTAGGAACCATTACACCAGCACTATGGAATAAATCCTAGGAAAAGTAGTTCTCAAACCCCCATTGAGTGATACCTAAAGGACACTTAATCTTGATGCCAAGTTCAACTGTGGGTCATAAAATGAGTCCTCCATTCATAGATGCTCTTAGAATTCTGCAGCCAGTGTTCATACTAACTGTAAGGTTCTAGATGCTGATGTCCAAAGAGTAGCCTCTGAGATACAATGAATGGCTCACTTCCAAATAGAAATGAATGGAGTCCAGTCATCCCTTATACAGTCTATGATGTTTTCTGCTAGTATTATGGTGTCATCTGCGTATCTTAGATTGCTGATGTTCCTTCCTCCTATCTTCACTCTTCCTCCTTCTGAGTCTAAACCTGTTTTTCAAATGATATTTTCTGTATATAAGTTAAACAAAAAGGGTGGTAGTATGTAACCTTGCCTGAACCCTTTGCCAATTGAGAACCATTTTGTTTCTCTATATTCTGTTCTGACAGTAGCCTCTTGTCCGATGTACATATTTCTTATCAGGACTATCAAATATAGTGGCACTCTAATTTCTTTAAGATCATTCCACAGCTTTTTGTGTTCTATGCCGACAAAGGCTTTGCTGTAGTTAATAAAGCGCATGCTGGTTTTCTTCTGGAATTCTTTGGTGTGTTCTATTAGCAATATCTAGACACCCACAGGTTGGGACCCACTGGATTAATGCAGTAGGACCGCACTATTGCATCAACCTGAGGAGCACTACCATAGCCAGCCATATTTTGGCCCCTTAGTCAATTTTAACCTGCTTGCTGCAGATGGTTGTTCCTCACCTAAAGAAAGCTATAAATAGGCATTGGGGGAAAAATCTGAAAGAAAATTGAAATCTGAAAATAACAATGAAACATGACAGCTGACAGCAGGTCAGAGCTTGCATCAAATGGTCGAGCTAAGCCATTCACTCTGGAAAATGTACATTTCACCTGAGAACACCCATGGAGAAGAATTTTGCCACTGCTTCAAAACCAGGGGAATGAACAGAGCATCACAGCAGGAATGGTAATAGTTGTGAGCAGTTATAGACAGGAACACTGCTGAGAATTTTTTTTAAAAAAATGAACATAACAAATTCCTGGGTTCATAAAACAGACGTGTCAGGTACTCATCGGGTGAGCCCAGATGTTATTTTCAACGCTATAGGAGAAAATGGCTATAATTGGTCAGACTGTGGATCGATAGGTGGCCAAGAATGCATTGGGAGTGAAAGGTGAAAAATTTAATATTGTATCCTTTCGTTTGAAAATTCCCAGAGAAATTTGTTATCTCACACCAGTGTCAAAATCAACAGTAACAGTCAGAGAGCTGTACCAAGCTGACATGTAATATTCATAGGAAGGAAAACGCACAAGTGAAATGCACAAACATAGTATGAGTGACACCTAGCTTGCAAGCTGTAGAAGTAAAAAGGATCTAGGTAGAACACAAACTAAACCTGAGTCAACAGTGTGATGTGGGGCCGCCAAAGAGAAAGTCAGTGCAATTCTAGGATGCATCAAGGGAATTATAGTGTTCAGATCAAGGGAATTAGAACTATTAAGATCATTTTGAATTTTGACCCTCTCCTCTATAGTATTATGGTATTAATTTGGTATCACCTGCAAATTTGATAAACATGCCCTCTATTCTATCACCCAAGCCAAACAAGAAAATTGTTATAGATGTTGAATAGTACTGGGCCCAGACAGAACCCCACTGGTACCCCACTGGTCACTTCTCTCCAGGATGAAGAGGAGTCACTGGGGAACCGCCTTTGGGTTTGGTTGGTCAACCACTTACCAATCCACCTAACAGTAGCATTGTCTAGCCCACATTTTACTAGCTTGCTTGAAAGAATATTTGGGGGGGGGGGGCTTGTTGAAAGCCTTACTGAAATCAAGATATGCTACATACACAGTATTCTCTACTTCTACCAAACTGGTAATTTTATTAGAAAAAGAGATAAGTAGTGTGGCATGACTTGTTTTTGAGAAACTCATGTTGACTTTTAATGATTATGGCATTTCTTAATTGGCCCAACCTGGGTTATTTACGTAACATAATTTAGTTCAGTAGAGGAATGGAAAAAATGTTTGAAAATACTGAAAAATGGGATTCCAAAATGCTAAGAAACTAGTGGAGTTTCCCTCCTTGGAGGTCTTCAAACGGAGGCTGGATGGCCATCTGTTGGGGATGCTTTGCTGTGGATTTCCTGCATGGCAGGGGGTTGGACTGGATGGCCCTTGTGGTCTCTTCCAACTCTATGATTCTATGATTCTATGAAATGAATATGGGAGGGATGAGAATCTTCACAATTCAGTATTAATTCTGTGGCAGAAAATGTACAATTTTGCTCAGAATGTTGCTTGCTCTGCAAAGAAAACATGTTTCCTACATAAAGAATACAATTTTTGTAGCTGAGAAGAACATTTCTGTGCAAAAGATTGTATTTCTGTTTGCTAAGAATAAATTCTAACTAGCCACTGTTTCTCCAAACCTGCACAGTTTTCAAGAACTTTTTCTATGTCAGCAGAAAAATGGCAAAAGCATTCATTCTGGAATACAAAAACCAAAATTTACCAAGATCTGTATCCTTAGTTCAATGGATTTTTTGTACTAGAGCTTTTGCTGACATCCTCCAATATGAAGCACCATGATTGCCATTATCCTCAGTCAGAAGAATCATCAATTGTTCTGTTGCAGTTTATGGACATCCCAGTCCAACACATTTAGAGGATGTTGTTTGGGGAAAGGGGGAATAGTTAAATATGAATTTTATCCATACCACTTGAGAATTTATCTTATCTTAATCAACAGTCTTCCTGTTTTTTTTGCTCAAACTTTCTTCTATTGACATTTTGCCTCCAGAGATACTAGCAAATTTACTTTAAGAGCTTTGCACTGGATAAAGTGAGAAAGTCCTCGGTCTTATCGAAATGTTTTTTGTTTTCTTTGAATTGCCTGAGGGATTTAGCTTAAGGCCAAAAAAAAATGATGGCGGCCCTAATGTATACCCTGAGCTCCATAAATAGTAGTGGGGGGAGGGATACAAAATAGATGCCATTCCAAAACATTTTGAGCTAACTCAAGATAAGGCAAGTGATATAGCATCAAAAGGACAAGCAAAGGAAGGTGAGCTTTTTATGTAGAGGTGCAAAGGAACAGAAAGCTTGAGCCCAAAGGGAACAAAGAGGGGGGAAAATCAAAGTCTGAAATATCTTTTGGTTTATATGTTTGATATTCAGATTTTGTTCCAACAAACAACCAGCACATTCCTTCAGTATTTATCCATTCCTCCTCTATGGAAAACCTACTTTTACCAACTTTCTCTAACATCAGCATAGGCAACTTCCCCAGGCTTAGGTTGCTGAAATAGACAATTCCCCCGCATCTTTCTCTCTTCCACTCACACACACCAGAGTGCTTAGAATATACCACCAGTAGATCTTTTACCTCCCACCACTAAAATCTGACAGGAATTGAAGTGTTTCTCTGTGATGCAGGAGAGGGCTGGAAATGGAAGCTGGACCATCCAATACAGAACCTGAAGTGTAGGAGTTGGAGGTGCTGCACCCTTCTCAGTGTTGAAAAGTAGTGGTAACAAAAGAACAGGATCTAGATCTGTGTCCTTAAAAAGGGACACTGAACTAATGAGTCCTGCTGTGCTGATTTACAGAGTGGCATAGTGTTGGGGTTAAGACTCTGGAGACCAGGGTTCGATTTCCAACTCAACCATAATACCCACTGGTTAACCTTGGACAAATCACACCCTCTCAGACTCAGGAGAATGCAATGTCAAACCTCCTCTGAACAAATCTTGCCAGGAAAACCCCATGATAGGTTCACCTTAGGGTTGCCTAAGGGATTTAAACCTTAGGATTGCCCTAAATCAGAAATGACTTGAAGGCACACAACAACCACCACAGAAATCAGTTCAGCAAAGGCCATCTCTTTGCTTCAATATAACAGATGCTTTGGCAGGAGAAAGGCAAGATAATTGAATAAATGTTACATTCCTTGCAATCATGTTTTCTGACCTTCAGATTACTACTTGGACTATTCTTTCCAGTGACCTCCTGCTTGTCTTTGAATCCTTGCCTTTTCTTCTGCTCAGCTCCTAGATTGCATTGATCACATTTCTGTTATAACAAATCATCTGGTTTTGATTCTGTTCTGGCTTGGGTTCTCCAGTGCCTCTTCTCTTGAATCACAAGGGCACACTCTGGAGCACACACCACCCTGAACCAGTACAGCTTCCTTATGATATCTGATGTGGGCATGTTCAGTGGTTACTTCTTTTTTATTTGATTGTTAATAACATATTTAAATTGTATTAGAAACATGTTCAGCATCTGTAGATGTACCTCTTCTTTGAATCAAAGGCTGCTGCCACACAGCAGAATTATTGCAGTATAACCCTGCTTTAACTGTTGTGGCTCCATCCAAGGGAATCTTGGGATTTAGAGTTTGTTGTGGCACCAGACCTCTCTGACAGAGAAGGCTAAATATCTCACAAAATGATGAATAGCAAAATTCCATAGCACTGAGTCATGGCAGTTAAAGTGTGTCAAACTGCATTAATTCTGCAGTGTAGATGCAGTCAAAAGTCATATAGAGTGGAATTTAATTGACAGTCTGTGTGGCTGGAATCCATGTGCTTATAGATATCAACTTCAAGAAAATGTATTTTTTCAGAAATATGGTCAGCTTATATTAATTTTTGTTTCATGTGCTAGCCTTTTCTTACAACAGGATGTGTTTTCCTGTTTTTCTCTTTCCTTCAGTTTCTTTTCTCTGTAATCATACTTTAAAAATCCAATCACAAATTTAAAAAATAAGAACAAGTAACTGAATGAGATGCCTTCACATCCATGCACAGCAATGCACAGACCAAGGAGCAGCTTCCTCATCTGAAAAATTATCAAAATGGCCAGAAAATAATGGAAACCCAGTGTATGTAGTGGGCTTCTGCTCAGTTTCAAGCATTGCCCTCTTCACAAACTCAGCCCACCTTAGCTTGAGCGCTACATATTTTGCTTTTGGTTCTGTATATATTGGCTCTGGTTTCACTCACTGCTGGGTCTGACTTTGTGAAAAGATTATTCCAGAGGGAATGTGGCCCCAACAGGTACTCTACCCTGAGATAAGATTATGACTTCAGATTAAGGGGTTGTCTGCATGAGCCAAAAGACCTGGGTTCCCCCAGCCTCATGTCATCTAGTTCAGATGGTTAAAACCCCAGGGACAAAACTGAGCTTGATCCTGCCAGAATGGATATAAATCTGGAGGATCCAGCCCAATCTCAGGGTAACAGCTGGGATAAATTGACCTCTGGTTTTCCATGGGACTTGCGGGAAACTCTGCAGCACACCCTGGCTGTTCAGACGGCCTCCTGTGTTCCTTACCTTGCCACACCATCACCCTTACATCTGATGTGGAAATGTGGCACCTGGCCATGTGGATGCTGCCAGGTACTCCATTTCCACATCAGACTTGGCATATTTTTGTCCTAATTTGTATAACATGCCTCATTTAATGTCACCTAGGAGGTAACTTGGCTGAGAATTAGGGCTTTTATTTCCCCAAATGACTAACAATTTCACATGAATCCTTTGAAAACTGATCAAGTATGTATGCAGGATGGGCAAAAACCCAAACAAATGTGCAATTTCCTATTGTAATTAGAGCTCCTCCCTCAAAATAAATGGAGATTTTTTTTAAAGTGCATTGCTGATAATCTCTTTCTAGGAAGAGCCAACTGCTAGGTTGCCAGAACACTGACAAAAGATGGCTTCAGGGAACAATAGGAATGTACGATTTTGCTTACCATAGCCTACAGAGAATGTGTTTAACAGTTATTTAAAAAAAAAATAAGAAGAAAATAATTCTCGATGGTGTAGTAATCTGAGGCTGGCACTGTAAACAGGCTATTGCATGCTGTGCTGTTCTGTACAGTGGCCAACAGTCTTTCTCCAAAAATTGAAATGTCTGCCCCAACAAGTCACACATACTTCTCATTGTTTCACAGCTGCCTTTAGCCCCAAACATGAAAACCCTACACCTTGTAGAGTTGACCCTCTGTATCCATGGATTGACTATATGTAAGAGTCAGTCACAGGATCCGGTGAAGGAGGCCCATTCAACTGGTGACTCGGGTACATGAAGAATGATGTTTCCACTCCCTTCCCCCAGCAAGTGAGCTAGCAACCATTAGAAGTATGACCCTTGTTGCAATTCCTTGTTGCAGTTTCACTGGTTGGTGGGAGGAGTAGGAACATCCTTCTCCTTCTGCCTCAATCACCAACTGAATGGACCTCCTTTGTTTAATCTGGCTGCTGACTCTTAAGTGAACTGGAGTCGAGGGTTGGGTCAGAAGAAATTACTTAGTTACGTCTCCTTAACTAAGTAGCTGAGCTATGATTCCAGCAGATGTGGGAGAAAAAGTACTGCACACGTTTCTAAAATATGCATAAACATGCTTCAGTCAATGAGGTCGTGCATTTATGAGCATGCCTACTGATGCAGCTATCTGCAAAATGCATACAAAAATACATGGAGATAAAGCAGACCCACCACATTATCTGGAGTTAGGGACACAGGATCCCTGCGAAAGTGGAAAAACCATGCATAAAAAACCACTTTCTTTAACCTAAAAAAGAATCTCTCTAGGAACCTCTATCTTCCAGTACAACGCTATGGTAACATCTACCAGAAGCTGATCACAGAATTGCAATGGAGGTTCTACAAATGCCTAGAGAAATGTTTTCTCTAGGAATCTCTAGGGCTTCCAGCATGACTCCTTAGTCAACTTCTGGCAGAATCATAATGGAAGACCTCAAGATTCATAGGGAGAACATATTAATCAAATTGCAAGTAATCAAATTTGCAAAAGTCAAAGTCAAAAATATACAGAGCTGATTGTATTTTCACTTTAAAAAGAAATAAATCTGCACAGACCTGTCTTTGAACAGATTTGAGTTGAGAAAAAGAAGAGGTTCATAGAAACACATTTGACAGACGGACTTGCATGTGATATATTTTCTGGTCTGCAAACCAGAGCTCAGTTCCACCTTCCTGCTCTGACAATCAGAACTCAGTTCCACTTTCCTGTTCTGCAAACCAGACCTCAGCTCCACCCTCCTGCTGTGCAAACTTGACCATCTTTCCATTTTCCTAAACTACATACAGGGTTCAGTTCCATGTACTACCTCCCACAAACCAGGACTGATGTCCATGCAACGCTTGTCCTGGTCTTCAAACCAGAGATAGTTTTATCTGAGCTACAAACCAGAACTCCATTCCATGCAGATCCACTGCAAATCTAAACTCAGTTCCCCAGAACTCAATTTCCACATTTAAGAAAACAAACAAAACCTCTCCTTCCACACAGGACAATGGGTAGTAACTAACCAGCATTAGTGCAATGAGAAATTGTTCAGCATTTTGAAAGGAGAATGGTATACACTCATCTTAGAATGTGAACCTATGTGAAAACAGGTCCTTTAGAAAATCCTATTCTTATAAAACCCACAAATCCATCTTTCCAGCTCATTGTCCATCCTGAATGGGCAAAATCATTTTTTGTTGAGTAAAAATTGTCCACTGAAAGGAGATCGAATGCACTTCATGCACCCATAACATTAGTCCCTACCTGTCCATAATAATCTTATTAATAGGCTCCCTTCTTGCATCTCACAAACTATGTGTCTTGTTATAAAATGCACCTTTCTTCAGTGCACTTTACTGATGGATCTAAGCAAAGGAATTGTGACTCATCCATATCAGGGTGGCAACATGGCCGCCTGCTCTGGGCATGGGTGAAAACCTCACTCTCACCATTATTCCCATGTGTCAAAGCTCTAAGCAATATTTTTGCACATCATGCTATTTATAGTCATTCATTCACACTTCTTTCTCCACAATCCCAAGGTGGCAGTTCTTGAATTTTCTAAAAAACCTGTAGATAAATGAGTTTAATCTCCTTATGGATTTTTTCTTCACTGTATGCATAGGCAAATTCCTTTATTACCTTGCTATAGTCTGGAGGGACTATTTGAAATGCAAGGTAATCACACCATGATACAGTACATGACTGAGCAGGAAAAACAGATGTGGGCTGGTCAGTAAGTTACACAGACCTATGTCCAACTTAGGACTTCCTAACTCATTTCTTTGGTGGTTGGAGAGGCTGAAATTAAAGCAATGACCAGATGTGCCCTCCCAAGCTCACTGTTTACCTGCTTCAGTCCCCCAGTAGACCATTTACTGGCCAATAGAGAGTTGGGAGCTGAAGATAAGTTCCTGTGTGTCTAGCTATGTGCCTATAGCTAGAAAAGCAACATTGTATTTTACTGTTTAATACGCGTGGATTTCTTTTTATTGGAGTTTGCTGTTTTTGTATTATTAACTGATTGTAAACCACTGTGATCATGGGAATAGCGGTATATAAATAAAGATTCATTCATTCATTCATTCATAACAACTTCCTCAGGATTCTCTAGAGAAGCATTTGGAGGTCCCAGAGAATGCCAGTTGCTGTGTACCCAGCTATAGGAACATAAACAACTGTTTCTCTTCCACCTCCTGCTCTCCATCAGCCTTCAAATTGTCACGTTGAAGGGCTGCAGCAAGTGTAACTCTTATTTTGGATGAGGGAGTTAGGGGGAGTTAGAACAGATGTGTCAGCCAATTGTTGGCAAGGTTCACTTGCTAGTGCAGATAAAAGTGGGCTGATAGAAGCAACTGAAAGAGCCTCAAGATAAAAAGTGTTATCTGCAATGGAGTTTTGACAATGCACACACCATCTTGTACTAATGTCTTCTTGACCCAATAGAAGAATTACACACCAGCCAATTGTTGGCAAGGTGCTCTAGGCAAGGCTTCAGCTCTACAAGCATCTCCTTTGCCAAGCTTTGCATTCTATAATATTTTAATGGCTGGATAATTAGTAGTTCTCCCTCTGTGACATTTTACAGTGCATCACCTGATGCAGGATCTTAGCCATGATAATATGAGCTGGCCAGCTGATATTTGGGGGGAAAGTAACAAATCAGAAACAAATGAACTTTTTTTAACATGCTATGGATGTTTTCCTGAGCAGGTAGCTCACCATATTGCTTGGAGATAGTATCTTGGAAGGTATTACTGTTACCACTTCTGGGTAAAAAGCTGGAGCAACGGTATCAGTGGCTGATGGTTTCATGTCATTGGGGCAGTGAATCCACTTTGGGTTTTAGTCTAAACTTTAAAAAACATTAGAACAAATTTCTTGATGGAAAGAGAGATTCTGCAGTGGAAGCAATTACCTAGGAAGGCTGAACAGTTAAATGTTGGGAATCCTCTAGGTGGAGATCACGTGTGTGTGCACGCTCTCTCAATGGCTAATGGAGCTATGTGGGTTCTGACTATTCCTCTCCTGGTTTTCTGTAGACTTTCTGGATGAAAAATAGAATTGCACTTGCTAGAGTAGGTAGAAGAGACGCCGATGAAAACAACTAAGGAGTCTCAAGATGGCAAGTGTAGGATGCTTGTGATATCTCTGTAACAGATTTTGACAGTACACACACCATCTTGTACTAATGACTTGCTGACCCACTGGAAGAATTACACATCAGCTAATTGTTGGTGAAGTTCTCTAGACAAAACTTCAGCACCACAAACATCTCCTTTGTCAAGCTTTGCCTTCTCTAGAATTTTTTAATGGATGGATAATTAGTAGTTAAGATGAACAGCCAGCAGATGTTTTAATAAAAGTCTAATTACTTGCTATGAATGATTACAGAGTCCAGCATGCAAATGAGTATGGCTGATTTCTTTTTAATATCAGAGCTGTGGATTTTCATCTGGAACACCTGTGAGTAATTTACAGGGAACTATCTATAATTTCAAATGTTCATTTTGGTAGTATGTGCATGATTTAGAAACACTTTAGGTGTTATCTATAAAAAATATTGGCTGCAATCCCACCCTACGTTTTTATAGTGTAAAACTACACTAACATAGTTGCATGGGGATTGCACGATACCACACTTCTGCTGAAAATTTACATTGTAGAACCAATAGTGTATGGGCCACTGTGCCTGAATATTGTCCAGTTGTGCAAAGGGGAATGTATAGCGGCTATTTCTACAACCTTCATGAAGAAAGTAGTGCTTTGAATGCACTGGCAAATCATAGAATCATAGAATAGCTGAGTTGGAAGAGACCGCAAGGGCCATCCAGTCCAACCCCCTGCCATGCAGGAAATCCAAATCAAAGCATCCCTGACAGATGGCCATCCAGCCTCTGCTTGAAGACCTCCAAAGGAGACTCCGCTACTCTCCAAGGGAGTGTGTTCCACTGTTGAACAGCCCTTACTGTCAGAAAGTTCCTCCTAATGTTGAGGTGGAATCTCTTTTCCTGCAGCTTGCATCCATTGCTCCAGGTCCTGTTCTCTGGAGCAGCAGAAAACAAGCTTGCTCCCTCCTCAATATGGCATCTCTTCAAATATTTAAACAGGGCTATTATATCACTTCTTAACCTTCTTTTTTCCAGGCTAAATACCTATGTACATGAATGAGCAAATGTACAACTAGAATCTTGTTGGTTAGTCCCAACTCCAACTTGAGTTGGAGATACAACACATAGGTAAATTTGGTTGATTTAATGACTCTACTCTAGTTGAGACCTACAATCATATATTGGCCATAAGACATTATTAAACTTGTGAAACTCAGTTTATGCAACCATGATGTGAATACAGCTGTAGTACAATAGCCAAACAGTACAACAACCATGTCAGAAAACACGCAGGGGTAGCTGTGTTGGCCGTTTAGTAAATTCAGACAAAAATCCACCAAACGGTGATACCTTTATTGGCCAATCAAAATGCACAATATACTTGTTGCAAGCTTTCTTCATCAAAACAAAGAGGAGAAAAATTAGAAATGTTAGTAAGATGCCTGCATTCTGTTGTTTTATCCCTTAGTTAAGATGGTATGGGAGGGCTTTTTTTGCAGGCTGGCTCCTCCTGCTTCTGGCCATGTGGCAATTGGGAGGTTTTCAAAGTCCAGGAAACTTAAAGTCCATGTGCATCTCAACAAGGACCCCTCTCTTGCAATGCAATGTGTCTCCATTCCTGTGAGACCACAGGCCTGTTTGTAGGCAATGGGCAATGGATTTCGCAAGAGGTCTCCATGTTTTTGCATCATAATTTGGTAGGTGTAGAGGTAAAATGTGCTAATCCAGTCCAAATTTCAGAAGAAGAAAAATGTTTTACCTTGGTTGGAGGTCCCAGTCTATTGGCTCACTCTTCTGGGTTCGCCTGTTGCAGCTAGTGTGATATCTCACAACCCAGAAAACATGAAGGGGTAGCTGAGTTGGCCATTTAGCAAATTTAAAATGTTGTTAGCCACTTTCAGTTCCAGTACTGGGAGAAAGGCAAGATATAAATGCATAACTACTACTACTACTTCTTGGGAAGGCTTTCTCTTAGTCCCAATGCCATCACAGGCTCACTTGGTGGGACATGAGGGAGAGTCTTCTCAATTGCTTCTCCCATCCTCTGGAACTCCCGTCCACCAAAATCAAGGCTGCTCTCTCCTTTTGTTGACAGGCAAAAACTTTTCTCTTTAAGCAGACTTTTAATATGTAACAGCACCCAGGGAGGCTTCTTACTGGGGTGTTTGCTTTTATATGTTTTAATGGCTTTATTTTTAACTAGTTATATTAATGTGATGTTTTTAATTGTGTTTTTAAATTTTACTTTTTAAAGCCTCTTTTTTGAGGCACCTTAGGGCCAGTTCAGGAGAAAGGAAGCATATAAAATCAATCTATCAATCAGCAGGTTAGCCCCATCCAGAGGCTAATGGAGATAATTGAATTGTTAGTGGTTTCAGAAAATACAAGATGTGTATATTAAACCCTATCTGTACCCCCAACCATAATGCTAATTTTAATGCTAGCCCTCAATAATGTGGCATTCTCAGAAAAAGATCACAAATATTCAGTCCTTGGTTGTTGGTTTTTAAATCCTGGTTCATGAGGTTTAGTTGCATCTGACACTCCAGACTTTATTAAATTATTCTATGAGGGGGAAAAAACCAATTTTGAAGTCTGTGCCTTTCTATCAGCCAACTAAACTTTGAAGATCTTGATGTTTCCATGCTTAATGGCAAACTAAATTGGCACAGCGGCTCTTTCCCCACTCATACAAACCTATACATAGTGATATCACTACATCACCTTGAGGAGGGAAAGGTATAGAGGTCTACACAGTGAAGATGAAAATGAATGTCAGATTATCTGATTCATCTAATGGCACTACGATCAAAGCAGTGGATTTTATTTCATTATGAGAAGCTATCAAGAAGCAACATTTAAAGAGATCAGCTTATTGCAAGATGCAAATACCAGTTACTGGAAGTACTATGAAAGGAGGAACAGGCAGAAATGACATCTGAATAAAATGAATATCTTTCCCTGTTGAAGAACAGGCCCCCCTCCCCAGGTGTCAAACATAAGAAGTTGGGGATATTGGCAGGGTCCTCAGTATGTTTTGTAACACACACACACACACACACACTCACACTTTCTATTCATGGCACTCTGAAGGTTATGATGTGGATTTTCTCCTTGAGAACCATGATCCTGTGGTCACAATAAAAACTGCATTTTAAAGAAATTGTTATTAAATTTGGGGGTCAGAATCATGTCATCTTGTGTCCCAAGGGGAAAAGCAGCAAATAAATAAAGACAATGGCAATAATGATGTTGATAATAACAATTGCAATAACAGTAATAATATTGTCTTGAGTTTTTAAACTATACAATTTTATTCTTAAAGGATTTTATTTGCCTGGAGAGGCTTTCCAGGGGTATCAGAGATAGGTTGTTGATATAGGGTTGTTTAAATATCATTGTTACTGTGTTGTTATAGTGCTGATGTGTTCCATACTTGCAATGGCCATTGGTCTGGTGCAGTCAATATCATCATCATCCTGATTCCATACAGTCAATAGGAGACTAGTCCACTTACATACTTTGAGCTAAATTGTTCAGGAGACTCAAGAAAATCCAAAGAACATAACTTAAAAAAAAATCTGGTAAGAGGCCTTCCCTCCATATTCCAACTACAATTGTACTGGTCCCTCAGGGGAAGAAGAGCAGCCCACCTCTATTGGACAGAGAGCTCTGGTGCCACAATAAACTACAATTCCAGGATTTCCTAGCACAGAGTTGGGGCAGTTAATGTAGTTTCAAACTGTATTATTTCTGCAGTGTGTAGAATATCCTGAATTATGGAGGATCATTGATACTATCAAGAGTATAGTGTTCCCTAAATCTTTTCATTCTACCACCAACTTTCCTCTTGGATAATAATCCTAGCACCTCTCAATGTCTATTTCTTTATATTACATGGCTTAGGCCCAGACTATTTAAGAGACCATATCTCCCCATATGAACTTGCTAGAGCCCTAAGATCTTCAGGAGAAAGCTTTCTCTTGGTCCTGCCAAGATCACAGGCTCACTTGGTGAGCGCATGACAGAGAGCCTTCTCAGTGGCTGCTCCCACCCTCTGGAACTCCTTTCCTGTGGAGGCTAAGCTGGTCCCCTCCCTGCTGGCCTTTCGCCGGCAAGTAAAAATGTTTTCATGCTGGCAGACATTTGGTATATAATGCACAGCAAGGTATTTTTTATGGAGCAGATGGGTTTTCATTTTGTTTTTATTTATTTATTATTTTATATGATTTTATATTGAGTGTAGATGTTTTTAATAGTTTTTAATTTTACTGAGTTTTTAAATGTTTTGTCTGTGAGCCACCTTGAGCTCCTCCAGGGAGAAAGGTGCCATATAATGAAAATAAATAATAGGTCTATTGTTTGTGCAGCAGCCAGTGGACCTGCACTGTTTATCTCTGCTGCACTCAGCTTCCCACATTTTCCTCCTCCACCTCAGATTCTCATGTGCAAATATAGTAGAGGCAGTGGCCCAGGTTTGCTTCTCCCATTGGCTGTGCCAGCCTTGTAACGAAAAGAAGGTTGGCTGGTCAGCTGGCTGTTCAGTCGCTGCTCCCAGGGTGACTGGGTGCAAAGAAAGCAGCAACTGAGCAGCTGATCAAGCAGTGATCGAGAAGCCTCTCACCCGTGCTGGCCTTTGTTGCAAGGGCAGCACAGGTAAAAGGCTTCTAGGTTGCTGCTCAGCCAGCTGCTTGGTCACTGCTTCCTTGGCACACAGTAATTTATGGAGCAGCAATTAAGCAGCTGGCTGAGCAGTGACTGAGAAACCTCTTACCCTTGTGGCAAAGTCTGGTGCCATTAAGATCCTTTTCACTGCTCCTTGGCTGACTGCTTGGTTGCTACTCCCAAAGTGACTGGCAGAGGGAGAAGCTTCTCCACAGCAAGCAAAGTCTCTCAGTTCTTCTTCATCCAGTTGGAGAGGGACCTAGCTGGTTTCTCATTTTTCTCCCCAGCATGGAAAGATGCTCAGTCTGAGAGAGGCAAGAAAAGTGAAGGACTTTTGAAGAATTTACCCCGGATAGCCTTCCCCCTCTTTCCCCAGAAATAAAGCTTCTGCACACTGCTTCCAATGCCCCCCCCACACACACAGAGCAGTTTCTTCTGCTACCTCTTCTCTCTGCCTGTTCAACAAAAACAGGAACAGTTGTGGAGCTCCAGCCTGCTAGTCAAGTCCTGGCAAAGCTCATAAAACCTAAACAGGGTCCCAAATATGAAAGCTCCCAAAGGCCACTGGTTCTCCTTATTTTTCACACCAATAATTTGACTGAAGTTCCGCTTGAAGTCCCCTTTTTCTTCTACGTCCCCAGAGAGTGATGCTGTCCACTTTGAGAATCACTGCAAGAATAGAATCTTCAGTGGACACTGGCTGCCTGATGGCTTCCATGTCAGAGGAGCTTTGCAAGATACTGAAGCTCTGCTGAAAATAAATACTGTGTTTTCTGGCATATAAGACTACTTTTTAACCCAGGAAAATCTTCTCAAAAGTCGGGGGTTGTCTTATACGCCAGGTGTCATCTTACAGGGCAGGTGCTGAAACTTCTGAGCCGGACTGGAGAATCTGCGGTTGCTGCATATGGTGGGGGGGCTCAAAAATGGTTGCGGCCGCTTCCCCACCGTATGCAACGATTGTATGAAAGCAGCTACCGCTTTGATAGTCTTGGAAACAGAGAGGGCTGGGCAGACAGGGAGAGCTGACCAATCCAAGCAGGCTTTGTATACAACAAGGTTTCCTGCTAAGTACCTGCATGTCATTTGAATTAAAATTACCCTATTGAAATCAAATCTGATTTTTAAAAATTTTTATTTGGTGTGCGTTGGAAGAGGGGTAGTCTTATACGGTGAGTATATCCCAAACTCTATATTTTAACTGGAAAAGTTGGGGGTCGTCTTATACGCCCAGTCGTCATATATGCCGGAAAATACGGTAGCTCTTTAAAAGTTTAAAACCCAGAGGAGATTCATCATTCCACCGATATGGGTGCTACCAGTCATCACTGGTAAGAAATCTGCACTGGATACCTGTCTGTTTCTTCCAGAAACAGCACAATGTAGAGTCAAAATCCATTTGTGTTTGTTTTGGAACTGTTGTAATGAATTCCCCCCTCTCTGTAATTCCTCTCTCACTGGGATTTTGTAGATACAAAGATGAAGTGCTAAAGGAAGAGCCATTTTACTGAGAAACCTTTGCTGGAGGAGAAGGTCAGAAGCTCCCTCTCTTGGTTCCAGTACCTATAATTTGATTTCTCTATTTAGGTTTCAGTGCCTTTCTTTCCTCTCTTTTCAAGGTATAAGCTTCTCAGCAAATATTTGATTCAGCTGTCATTTAGAAAGAAAGGTGTCTGTTTTCCTCTCTGGAGAGGAGGAAAAAGATCAGTTGGCAAAGAGACAAAGAAACCATTGAAGAGTGCTGAACCACAGCAAGCCAGCTCAGAAAATAGGATGCCTTGCAAGTCGCAAGCGTTTAGATCCCGAGCAACAAAGGACACTGAGTAGTAGAATAAGAAACTGGATACACAATGGATGGCAAGAAGTCTCATATGTGCCCATTTGAGAATCCTAAAACTAGTACACTTTTGAGAAGAAAATGTAGAGTATGAATTGATGTTGTTGTTTTATCCCCCAGACTAGGGACTTTATCGCATGGAGAAAATCAGGGGTTTAAACAGTTATTATCCCATGAAAATTGTGCAATCGTGATTAAGATTTTCACACACTGTCGCAATTAAAGAGCCATTATTCCGGAGATAATCAGGCAATAAACAGCAAAAAATCATTCACAGGGAAATCTTGTGAACGATTTGTTGCTGTTTATTGACGGTTTATTCTATGGTTATTCCCAAGATAATGACTCTTTGTTTATTCTGTTTATTCTATGGTTATTCCCAGGATAATGACTCTATTATGTGATTTTCATGGGATAATCACTGTTTAAACCCCCAATTTCCCCATGTGATAAAGATTTCCCCATGCGATAAAGTTCTAGGAGTGGGAATCATATATCCCATCACCAGCGTGAGCCTTCTGGGATGTCCTTCTGGCTCTTGACACAGGCAGGGATCCTCACCTCCTATTAAATGGATTTGCAGCCATTTTCCTGTTTTCTTACTAGTAAACCCAGGAGTCATAAATTGGGCCCTCAGGTGTACCTCAAAACTAGAGTTGAAAAAAGAACAAGAAAAATAGTCCAAATATGACCAGAGGCATAATTTCCTATCATCATTAGGTGCAATGCTGAGGCCCGCAAAAAAAAATATCCTACCCAGAATCTGGAAGTGGGCAGAGGTTCACTTCTAGTTTTAAAAAACCTGTACTGTATTGTTTTACGTTGAACAATGCAGACTATTTAAATGGAATGTTGCCTCTTTTGGGGGGCTTCCATGGGAGGCAATTCAGTCTTAGGAGTGGGGTGAAAAAGGAAACCCTTAGGAATCAGAAGGTGTTGACTTTTATCATCTTTCCCAGTGGGATGAAGAGAAACTTTTAGAAGTTATTTGCACTTATATGGAAGAATCAAATAAGCCAAGATTTACCTCCCTGATAGCAAACAGAGTCATTCCTTCTACCTGCTGTTTTACAGAATCTGGATCAATTTTCTAATTGCAACTGTTAGCAGGAACCATGGGGTTGCAGAATACATATGTCATATGTGGATACGGATTGCAGAATCTGCCAGATTCCTGACAGCAGGTTTCACTATTCCTTCTTTTCTAAATTAAGCTGAAAGACTCAACAGTAGTTGGTAGGAAATGACAGTTCCTAACAAGAGTATACTGGTATGGACTATCCCTGTTATTAGACATAGTATTTGGAGCACCTTGGCCTTGGATGGTAGTTAAGCTTCATTAGTCATATAAAAGACTTGCTCCTGGTGGAGATGACAACTGCTATAATGGGTTATCACGGATCAAAGTAGTTGGCTGCATTTTTAAACTCTCTTTGTGGCCATGAGGTTTCATGGTTCATGCTTGTTTAATTTGTTGTTACAGCTGATACTGCTGCTGTTGTTGCTGCTCTTGTTGTGTGCCTTTCAAGTCAGGCAACTCTAAGGCAAACCTTCTACAGGAGGCTGCGAGTGTGTGACTCGTCCAAAGGGTTTCTATAGCTGAGTGGGGAATTGATCCCTCATCTCCAGAGTCATAGTTGAATACTCAAACCACTATTCCATGCTGGTGCTCTTGCATAATTTACAACACTGGATTTGTTGTTGTTCTTCTTGTTCAACTGTTGATCTTACTGTTCTGTCTTGATACTCAAAGCAGCCTACACATTAAAACAAATACAATATAGCTAAGAAAATATAAAATTGTAACATTGAAATGTAATCAAACTGTCATTGGCCTGAAACAGATAGGCAAAATAAAGCACTTTCTGGGCACTTGGGGGGGCTTGGCTTTCAAACAACACATACCTGCAATTTACGCAGAAGCTGCACCAAGGCCGCATTAACAACATAATCCAGGTTGACACAACTTTAACAGCCATGGCTCAGTGCTACGGAAAACCAGGAATTATAGTTTTGTGAGACATTTAGCCTTCTCTGTCAGAGAGCTCTGGTGCCACAACAAACTGCAGTTCCCAGAATTCTATAGCATTGAGCCATGGCAGTTAAAGTTGTGTCAACCTGGATTATTTCTGCAGTGCAGATGCAGCCTAAGATAGCCAGAGAAGATAATCCTCCTCACCCCTAAAATGATCAAAGTTTGGGAAAGTTTTCTTTTCAGGCAACTGCCCATACCCTGGATGTGAGGTTGTGGGAGCTCTATCTATTCCAAACTCTGGAAGAGAATGATGAATGGGATAACAAAAATGAAAGGCAATCATACCCGCACATTCCAGATAGCTCTGTTTCATTATTAATGGAAACTTAACACACACTCCTAGACTCAGATTGCTTCTGCTGACACCATCACCAGCTATGTCCTAGACTGGCCCTGACAAGTGATGTGTTTCTGGCTATGAAATATATCAGTTCCCTCCTGAAACAGAAGCCAAGAGTTAAAAACCATCACAGTCCTGCTGGCCCTTACCCTTGACTCCCTGTTTTCCTTTATTACACATGGACCACTGGTTCTTTCCTGTCACATCAGACTGGCCATAAAAGAAGAGTGCGTAGAAAGGTCTTAATTCAGGAATACTGAGTGGAGTAGTAAACTGTGCCTGTCGGAAGCATGAACACATTCACCTGATAAAATATTTACTCTCCAATAAAGTCTTCCATTAGGAGATTCTGGCTTCCTCCATGACAGTGAGCTGCCTGATAAAGCATGCATGATTTATTTTGTGTGGTTCTGAGAGGGAGGGTGATGTTTGTTGTCACTGGAGGGGTTTGCTGCTGTGTGCTGTTAAAACCCCAAATTTTTACCAAATTAGGGAGCAGCTGAGAATCACCAACTCAGATTTTGGACACAGAAGTATCTGGGGAAAGCTGACAGAGTCATCAGACAATGAACTCTTCAGCAAGGGAAACACTGGTGGAGACACTGTGCAGGGCTCTTACACAAAGCCACTAGGATGAATTGTATCTATGCTGCCAGCAGGACAGGTTAGTGGATTGTATCCTCTTTTAATTCAGGAGTATAAAATTGAAGTACTTGGATGTACTTAGTGACAGCAAGTAATTCAGATGTTGCTGGGGGAGTGAATCTGCCTCAGTTTTTGTCCAAAGGAGGAACTATCCAAGATACTGACCCTAGTTGAGGGATAGCATTCAACCCCATAGATTAGTGGTCCTCACATGGGGAAGTGCAAGAGATACTGAAGAGAGGTGCAAGGCTTGAAGCTCCTGATCCTTTCTCCTCCTCCTCTTCCCAAACATTTTATGTGTAAAATGTACATATATGTTAAGTTAAATATTGACTTTACCTAAGTGAAAATGTTCTAATATAAATTTTGTTAGTATTTCCTTATAAAATGTTCAAATATGAACATATATGAATGCAGAAATGAAAATACACACACTAAATGAACAAAATATTTTTAATGTGAAGTCGAAGGCTTTCATGACTGGCATCCATAGTCTTCTGTGGGTTTTCTGGGCTTTGTGGCCATGTTCTGGAAGAATTTATTCCTGACTTTTCACCTGCATCTGTGGCTGGCATCTTCAGAGAATGGTGGCATGGAAGCATGTGGCTTATATATATTTGTGTGACCCTTGGTTGAGAGGAAGTGATTTACATGTTAATCTGTGTATTGGTCTATTGTTGAATGGCAAGGCCTTAGGGTGGGAGGATAAGTAAGGAGGATTTGTGTCTGTTTAATTAACAATCCATTGTCTGCTGGGAAACCCCCTGATTCTGGGTGATGATCATTTGCATGTGCTGAATCTTGATTTTGCTGTTTTTCAGGATTGGTAGCCAAACTTTGTTTACTTTCAGTGTTTCTCCTTTCCTGTTGAAATTGTCCAAGTGTTTGTGGATTTCGAACCAAATGCATCAGATGAAATAGACTTAAGTCTATGAAAGTTCATGCTGAGAACTTCTTTCTTTAGTTAGTTTCAAAGGTGCTACAAGGTCACTTTGTAATTTTATATCAGAGTTACCATTTTATTTTGCCATTGTATGTAATGGCACTTAAGCATCCATGTATTCTGATATCCACTGGGGGATCCCAAAACCAAACTGGATACCAAGGGTCCACTGTACTACATTGAGTGGTCCCAAGGGCAAAAAGTTTGAGTACTACTGCCTTAAAGTCTGGACTAAAAGCAATAAGGGATTCACCATCCCACTTGCTGTAGTGTAACTATGTAAGCAGGCGTGGGGGTGGGTGGGTGGGGGGTGGAGTGAAGGCTTTGAATTTAGTAAGAATTCTGTCCCGCCAAATGGTACTGTACTTCAGTCTTCAAATATCAATCATTGCAGGAGCTGAAAATGTCAGTTCCACCTCTAGAAATGCAGTCTAGGCATCCAACGAAAGAAGTAGGCAAAATGACAAAGGGAACGCAAACACAGAATTCTAGGTAGGAACAATTTTCAATGTCTCACTCTGCAATGCTAGAAACTTGGAAGGGGAAATATTATGGCAGGTTCTCTACTTGGAGGCTCTTCTTTTTGGTATTTCAAGCTAACAACTGCAATTTAGATAACAGCCCAAAATGCTCTTGTCAAATTTTGATGTCTCTAGCATGATGTCCCCACAGATAAGCAAACATTCTGTTTTATTATTGTAGATAAGTACATTAGTTGCAGAGAAACATCAGAGCCATGCACTAGTGACAATTTAGTACAAATCGGTTCTTGGTCTATTTTAGACATTCTCTATAATATCCAATCTTAAGAATCTTAACAAGCCCTATCCAATTGATTTAGCAAGGAAACCAGCCTCACATTTATTGACTGCAGTAATATATCAAAAAACTGTGTGCATGTTTTAACCTTTTACAGTATCCCTGCCCAGCCTTGCAGCCACCAAGAAAACTTGAAACCATGATGCAAACAAAATCACTAAATGCTAATAAAACACAATAGACCGAGACAAGCTGTAGAATCAATAGACACATTTGCAGCAGCAAGTGGTTACTAAAAACAACAGTCAGCATGTTGTAAAAATCCGACAAAAGGGAACTGTCTATTTCTGATGCTGAAGCAACGATCGTGGCAGAGAAAGATGGACTTTCTGAAATGGAAATTTCACAATGGTGGCAGGGATGGTATGATAAAGAGAAAAGGCTTAGTATGCTGCGTCTAATCTAATCTGTTATCCATGGAGGTCAAGAATGGTATATCAGGTGGCCATTGTGTTAACTGTTAACACTAGTGATGTAAATCTGAAGTTATCTCATCCCCGTATAGAAGAACAGCTCTCAACTGAGACGTCACTGAACCTTTTCTGGACAATAATGCTGCCCATAGACAGTGGGTTGAAAAGAGACAATGGTTCCTGACACACTACATACATTATAATACTAGTTAACAGCCTAGCCTCATGAGGGCTCTCTTGGCCAGTTTATCATATCTCCTTTCTGTTTACCAGCCAGCATCACGAGTTCCAATAACTCCCTCCACCATTCATATGGTTATTTACTCAGCTTTAGGCAACATCTTTCCTCCTGCCTTGGTCTTCCAACAACCATCATTAAAGTTGAACTTGTCACCTCATCTCCATATCTACAAGGTTTGCGTTTGTATTGCTGTTCACACATACAAGCAGCTCACTCATAACTATACAGGCACTTCACTCCATGCATCTGCTGAAGTAGACAAAGTCTGCTTCTGCACTGCACTGCAGAAATAATGCAGTTTAACACCACTTTAACTGCCATGGCTCAATGCCATGGAACATTGGGATTTGTAGTTTACTATGGCAGCAGATCTCTCAGACAGAGAAGGCTAAATATCTCACAAAACTACAAATCCCAGAATTCCATACCATAGAGCAATGGAAGTTGAAGCAGTGACAAACTGCATTAATTCTAGAATGCAAATGCAGCCTTTGTCTATAAAAGCTTATGCTACCAACTTTTTTCTTTCAGTTAGTCTCAAAGGTGCTACAAGTTCCATTTGCATAGTGATCCAGACTAACACAGCTGTGTCTTTCAATATTATTTGCACCTCTGAGAAACTGTATGGAAATCCCCAAAATTCATGCTAAAATAAATAAATTTTAAAGGAGCCACAGAACCCCTTCCCCTCCTTCCTTTCTTTATTTTTTATAATGATTCAGACTAACATTCCCTTTCTTTGAAAATTCTTACATCTAAACAGCTAATATTGCAACCCTTATTGCATTTTTCACTGCCAAAATGTTACAATCTCTAAAAGTTATTGCCACTCTTACAAAGACCCTCCATTGCATGACCATCCATGATATATTTGGAATCAATGACAATTACAACAGGGCCTCTGAAGATGATCTTAGCAGACAGGTATGCCTTCATCTACCTATTGCTTGTCTTTCTTCTTTAGAATCAGATTAAACTCACAGCTTCATTCAGAAAAGGATTCCACCCCAGTGGAAATGCACTGTGATAATTTAATAAACCGAAAGTAAAAATTGTTCAACAATGTGAGCAACTTCTATAGACATCAAAGAATAAACACAGTGAGGAATAAAAGAGGTTGAAGAGAAAAGTTAAAGAACCAGTTTGAAGTAGAAACCTACAGAGCTGCTTCTATGTACAGGACAAGCTATCTCCAAGATTGTATAATGGCTGTAAATTTAGCACAAAAGCTATTCAGGGCTGACAGTCTAAGGACAGGCATGGCATCTTTCATAATCCATCAGCTCTCCAGGCCAGAGTGGTTTTTGTTTATCTTCTGACTGCAGACACCAGACCTCCGGCACAATTGCTGCTGTTAGCATTGTGTTGCAAATCATGGCAAAGCTCAATTTGGCACCAGACAAAGTGAAAGGTGCAACTTTAGCCTTTATCCACTGTAACTCTGCATGCTCCATTTACATTACAGGGATCTGGATATGCGATAAGCACAAATGTACCATGCATTATTAAATCTAACAGTTTCTAGTTTGGACTTTGATCTAGCAACTCAGGCTTTTCAAATTTCTATATTTCTCTATCCTTGCCTTGAATATGGGTAAAGATGGCCCCTCTTGAGATCCGTTGCCAGACAGAGCCATCCAGGAGTGGTCAGCTGTGGCCCCGCGGATGTATTTTTTGGCTGACAACTCCCATGAGCCCTAGCTCGAGTAGCCAATAGTGTGACATTATGGTGGCTGCAGTCCAAAAAAAACATTGGGAGGTAAAAAGTACTAGGCTAGATGGACCAATGGCCCAACACTGTATACTACAGCTTCAACTGCAATCAGATACTGGGCCCCTGGAGCACAATACTCTTGATTCAAAACACAAGTAAAAACCCAGAGGAAATGTTGAAGTGTGTATTTTAGCTTGGAGAAGAGAAGATTAACAGGTGATTTGATAGGCATCTTTAAATATTTGATGGGGTGAATTTGTTTTCTGCTGCTTCAGAAACTAGGTGTACAAACCAGTGGATTCAAATTACAAGAACACAGATTCCACTTAAAACATTGGGAAGAACCTGATAGTAAGAGCTGGGACAGATTGCCTTGGAGGGTGGTGGGTTCTCCTTTTATGAAGGTTTTTAAACAGAGGTTGGATGAGCATCTCTTGAGAGTGCTTTAGCTACACATTCTTGCATGGGAGAGCATGGAAGTAAATGACCCTTGTGGTTTCCTCCAACTCTATGGTTTTATGATTCTGTGGGTGTAGCTACACTGCAGAATTAAAGCAATTTGACATCAGTTTAATTTCCATGACTCTGTCTTACAGAATCCTGGGATTTGTAGTTTGATGAGGCATTAACTCCATCTGTCAAAGAGCTCTGGTGCCTCACCAAACTACAAATCCCAGGATTTTGTAGGACAGAGTTGTGACAGTTAAAATGGTGTCAAACTGCCCTAATTTTACAGTGTAGCTACACCCTGTGATTCTCTCAGGGCCTTCACACAATCTGGTTTCTGATTATAAATCTAGCCAAGGTACATAGTTTGAACATGGCAAAGATGCTTGGATTCAGGCCTGAGGGCTGCTCCTTGAATGCTTTCCACTCCCCAGTGGGCATGGGTGTGAAGGTGGAGGCTGGAAGGCATAGTCAGGACTCTGAGCTGAGACTCTTACATACTCTGAACAGTTCCCTGTCATCTTATGCTGGTTTCTGAAAATTATATGTTTGGCTTCCCTTTCTTAGTGACTGTTCCACCCTTTTCTCAAAGTGCCCAGTGTCTTCTAAGCTGTGTTGCTTGGACAATTGGGGGGTGGGGGGGGGTGGAGAATGCTCTTTTAGCTGTCATGGTTCAGTGCTATGGAATCCTGGGGTTTGTAGTTTGTTGTGGCACCTAGGCTCTTTGGCAGAGACGGCTAAGTATCTCACAGAACTACAGACCTACGAATTCCATAGCATTGAGGCATGGCAGTTAAAGCAGTGCTGAATTGCATTATTTCACTAGTGCAAGTTAGACCTTAGAGATGGGAAAGGCTGATGGTCTCAGGGGTCATGACTATGGAGCTGTCTCTATAAAACAGTTGACTTGCTCTACCAGATGCCAGCCCTGTCTTCTCTGAATTTGCGCTCAAGAATTTGGATCCCAGATTGGACTCTAACCACCCAAGTGGTTCTACACATCTGTTCAAGAGATGAGCTGGCTGTACCATCTATTTCCAAGTGTCTTTTCAATGGCCACACACAAGGGAGAAAGTGTTGCAAGGAAAAGTAAGTGCATGAACTATTCTAATGTAATAAAATGTCATATATGATGTAACATCATATGTGTGTGTTGTGTGCCTTCAAGTTGTTTCTGACTTATGGCAACCGTATCACAGGATTTTTATGGCAAATTTCTTCAGAGGGGGGGTTGCCATTGCCTTCTTCTGAGGCTGAGAGTTTGTGACTAGTCCAAGGTCACCCAATGAGTTTTCATGGCCAAGTGAGGATTTGAACCCTGCTCTTGAATCATAGTCCAACACTCAAACCATTACACTACAGGATATCAGGCAAAGTACAGCAACTGGGTTGCTGAACTTTTCATTCTGAGCATAGCATTCCAAATACATAGTGGTTGCACACACCTATGCAATGGGAAGATTCACTGAGCTTTTCTTCTCTCCCTTCTACTTCCATAGACCTTGTATTTTATGGGTATTTTACTGTGGCTATTCTGCTTCTCTATTCTGCCTGTTTCTAGAAAAATCAGAAAGTTGGAACTGTAAGGCCAAGGATTTTAAGTGCCTTTCTGAATTCCACCTTAGGGCAAGGTGAAAGCTAATGCATGGCTTTCACCTCAGGACAAGGAGCACCTAGGGAAAGCTTCCATCTCCAGGGAGCATTTTCATTATGGTCTAGATGGGTCCATCTAACTGAAGAAACATATTTATGAGCTTGTATTTGCTTAGATTTCTCTTCTGCCTCCATTAAACATCGTTGTGCTCACTGAGATCTATTATTTTGCATCAGTAGCTTAGCAAAGGACAAAAGAGAGGCAACATGGAAACCAATGAATTAAAGAGTCTCCTTCCTTGGAGGTCTTCAAACGGAGGCTGGATGGCCATCTGTCAGGGATGCTTTGATTTGGATTTCCTGCATGGCAGGGGGTTGGACTGGATGGCCCTTGTGGTCTCTTCCAACTCTACGATTCTATGATTCTATGATTCTAAAGAGAGGGGGATACAAATGACCCGGAAACAACCAAAATGAACAGGTGGGGTGTAATGACAATGCCCTAAATTCAATTGTTTGTTGCAGCTAGAATAAATTCAACAAAAGTAAACCAACTGAATCAAAGGGAAGTTGGTAAGTCAAAAGTTTAGTGAGTTCCAATGTGATTATTGTAGTTCAAACTAACCATTGGGTTTTGGCCAGTAATAATGCTATTTAAAAAATGAAAAGTACAGACATACTCTCTGAGCAAAGTATGTCCTTTGGGAGTCAGTATAATGTTGCAGTTTACAACATGGAAAGCAGGAGCATAATATCTTAGGATGATATAGGTCCTTTGGGGTCAATTTTTCTTCAGCCTCCCCTAGACTGTGGAATGACCTGCCAGAAGAGATTTGACAGCTGAATGCACTGTCCAAATTTAAAACAGAACTGAAGACCAATCTCTTTTGGCAGGCTTATCCAGATGATTTTAAATTGAGAATTTATGATGCTGAAATTTAAATGTGGACTGTTTTAAAATGTGTATGTCTTATTTGTCCTTTTAAACTGTTGTGTGTTTCAATTGATGCATTTTAATTGGTGTATTTAATTGTTGCTTTGTTGTTGTTCCCCACCTCGATCCATGGGGAGAGAGGCAGGTAAGAAATAATTGTTGTTGTTATTTATAAGAGGTGACTTCTGGAAAGAAGCTCCATCTTGAATAAATATGTTCATCAGATTCTACCCATTATGGACACTGCCATGTCAAAGGCAAGCCTTCATGTGGATAAAGCTACAGAGAAATCTGCCAAGAAGTTTCTGAGAACCCACATGCTGTCCAAAGCATCACCCTATGATCACATCTACCAAAAGTGCCACATGCAAACACTTGATCAAAGACTTTGTTGTTGCAAAGGCTGTTGGCTTTTCACAGACAAAGCTGTAATGTGTTTAACAATGTAAGAAACAAGGAGAGAGTGAGGAAAGATCTTTTTAGTGTTTCTGGAGTATGTGTCTTCTATTTGATAAAACCTCGCAGATGGGAGTCATAAGCCCAATACATGTGAAGGGCCACAGTTGTCTACTAACGGTCTATAAGAAGTCATTACTGGATGCAAATAGAGATAACTGTGGGTGAGAGCCTGTGTAGACAATGCATATGTATATAAACTTTTGTATGAGAAGCAACTCCAGTCTCCAAAATCAAATATGCAGGCATTGTTTGAAGATGGCAACTCTTTGTGAAAATCTAGACATAGTTTTTGTTGGCCATAGTTTCTCTTCTGTTGGTGTATGTGACAGCCAGATCAGCTTAGACACAGCTGGTTGTGTGCTTTATGTGCACAGGGGGGGTGGGCACAGATCAGACATTTGCCAGTTGGCACCCTTGTTCCTGATCCTTACAGACAACCAAACTAATTACGCACATCAAAGCTTCTTTTGAGCATCCTTGACTGAATCTATTTTTAGGTTGGTGGCATGATCTCAGATCAGAAGTTTCATGCTTAATTCATTGTCAGTTACTGATGGAAAAATCATATTACAAATCATTTGAAAACTTAAATATGCTGTCTTGACAAAATGGGGGAAATCCACTCCCTCACTACCACCTTCCACACAATTTACCAAGAGCAGACACTAGCATAATGCTTTTGTTCTGCATTTTTTCTCCTCTCTGCATCTTCTTGGTTAACTAGATACCAATCCATAAGGCAGAGTGGAGAAGCCTTTGCCCTGTCAGGTGTTTTGAGCTACAACTCTCACAATCCCTTACCTCTGGCTAGGCTGTATGGAACTCATGAGAGCTATGGCTATAATGTCTGGAAGAGAAAAGAGGATGCAGCTTGCTATCTCCTGTTAAGAGTTAAGAATCCTGATCCATATAACTGTTTTGCTCATCAAACTACAACACACTCTAGCCATAGATAGTGTTCCTCAGCCATACATTGCTCAGTGTGAAGGACCATGACAGTTTTGTGAGCTTTATAACGAACAGTGACATATGACTGGCTATTGGGAACCATCTGATTTCCAAGATATGGACCACCTTGAACAATGTAATGGCACAGGAAGCCTGACTATAGAAATCCTATCTCAGGTAGACAGTCCTACCTTACAGGAGACAGTCCCTCTATCTGATGCATCCTCTACTTTGGGGACAGCTGTGTGGCCCTCCAGTTATTGAACTGCAATGCCCAGCATTCTTCATGAACAGGAGTGCTGACTAGGACTGTTGGAGGTATAGTTCAACAACATCTGGAGATTTGCACAATTCTCAGCCATCAAGATGCATGCTTTGTACAGAACTGAATACAGGTAGGGATGCCACATGTGCCAAATCATGTCCACCCCAAAAGGTCAGTTAAACATGATTTGCCTCTGTACCTTGGGTTGCCAGCTATGCAACACAGAGCTCTGTCTGAAAGTTCATTTCCAGCTGAGGTAGCAATTATGTTTGTCTAAACATCTCTAATAGCTTTTCAGATAGAGCAGAAGGTTAACATTTATGTAAAACCCAAATATCTTGAACAAGTGCAACAAGAACTAAATTGTAGTTGATAGGATTTCTTTCAGTCTGGGGCAAATAAAGACATATTGCAAGCTCAGTTATCAGTTCTGTAATGATGCCATTGTTTCCCCTTGAAACCTCTAATCCAGGCACAGTGTCTCATCTATTATGCTCTCACAGGCATAACAGTACAAGGCTAATTTTACATAACTTTAAAGTAAAGGACAAAGACATTAAAACAGTCAAAGACTTTCTACTATATACAGTATTAACTTAGTCATAAACCAACATGGCAGCCGTACTCAAGAAATCAGAAGTAGGCTAATACTTGGAAGTGTAGTTAGGAAGAAACTGGGTAAGATCTTCAAGTGTAAAGATAAATAATTGAACGCCAAAGTCATGATCATCCATGCCATCATATTTCTGATTTCAATTATGGTTGTGAAAGCTTGACGGTGAAGAAAGCTGACAGGAAGAAAATCAACCCATTTGAAATGTGGTGCTGAAGGAGAGTTCTGCAGATTGCATGGGCTACTAAAATGACCAATAAATGGGTCCTTGAGCAAATCAATTTTGAATTCTCCCTAGAATGACCAAACTGAGGCTGACATGATGATGCATTTGAAAAGACAGTAATGCTTGGTAAAGTGGGAGCCAGTGGCAGCAAGACTGCAATACAGGTCGATAGACTCAATTAAGAAAGCCACAGCCTTGAGTTTGCAGGGCCTGGTGAGGGGGTATCTTTGAGGTCTCACATTCATTGAGTCACCATAAGTCAAAGCCAACTTGACAGTATTTAACAACAGCAATTTTCACGGTCTAAAGAATTTCTTGTTGTCCCTAGTTTAAACTTTTTTTTAAAGTGTGTTCTGGTGTTGCTCAAGGCAGAACTACACATTATGAAACAGACAAATTTTAAAGTGATGTTAATGGGGGGATAGGGTGGGAGAGGTTTTTCATGCTAAGTGCCACATTTCTTTAGAGGTCACCCTGCAAGAGTCATGTGCCAGAGGTGAGTGGAGAGTAATACATTGGTGCTGGGGCAAAAGCAAAAAGAAAGAGCAAGAGCACTCTCTTATTTTTACTTCAGACACCCCAATTTTTCTCTTTTCTTCTTCTGGATCATTCAACATTATGCCAAACAAGAGTCATATCACTCTTTCTGGGGGATCTATGCTTGTAAAAGGTGGCATGAAATTTTGGTAAAAGCAGACCAACAGTACTGACCAGATACCATAACTGCAAAGGAGAACAAGGCCCTACAAAACATAGAACATTTCAGAAAAAGGTAGGATGCTACAAAACAAAAGCTAAAAACACTAGTATACATACAAATTTGTTTCATATGACTTATTTACAGCTATACTGCATATAATGTATTTTATTATGTACTGAACTATATTTTTCTGGTGAACTTATCTTTGTTAAAATGCCACATAGAATTCTGAGGAAGACAAAGGCTTAAAACTGTATTTTGTTAGCAGCAAACCCTTAAATGACTCTCTGTTTAAATTATTCCTTTCATTTGTCCATTGTGCTGGAATTAATGGGAAAAAACCCTTTCAACATTTATTGTGTCTTCAAGCAGCCCATTGCCCAACACCACTGCTGTCCTTTCCCCCTCCAAGAAACAAATGCACCCCAAGATCTGGGAGCAAGTTTATGAAAAAAGAACTTTAGATGGGTCCATCCTATCCCATTATTTGCAGCGAGTAAAGGATACCAAGCAGATGCATTTCTCAAAGGGAAAGTGCAAATGTGGTTCTTCTTAGTCATGCTCAAACTGGAGGACATTTTGGAATTCTTCCTGGACACAAGGTTGAAATGTAAGCCATGTCCCGGAACAGGAGGACATCTGACAAAAAATGTGCTATCGTCTGGTGGAGGGAAAGATGTACCATTGCTGTTGCCTACCAACCCACTTCAATCAATTTAGTGAAGTCAGATTGCTTTGCTTGGTGAGGCTGATGATTACTATGTCAGTTGGGCAGTGAATCCACTTTCCAGCTATGAAGGGGACTGGCAAGGAACCAATCCTATTTTGTATAAGGTGCAGCACCTAGGAGCTAAAACCTGAATTAAAACCTGGATTTACTGTCCTAATGCCATGGGTGCCACCAATTGCCACTATTCAGAATGAATCACCATGAGAGCAATGGCCATGGAGGCCAAAATAGGATCCAGCACTACAGAGATCCCATTCAGTTTAGGAGTAGCTGTGGTAGGGATAGCAGTAAAAGCCAGAGTATTAATCCCCATGCCCACCACAACAGATCCATTGGCCCACTCCCCTATGGCTTGCTCCTGTGGAATCCTAGTACATACAATCTGGACAGGTACTTAGAAGACCTCTGTATATTCCCCTGAACTATAACTCACAGAATTCCTTGGTAGGGAGCCTTATTACATGCAGTTCAACAACTGGAGGGCCACACGTTACAGTGGGTCCTTGGCATCCACTGGGATTTGCCCTGGTGGCACAGTGGTTAAATGCCTGTACCGCAGCCACTCACTGAAAACCATAAGGTTGCAAGTTCAAACCCAGCTAAGGGGGCTCAAACTTGACTCAGGCCTGCATCCTTCCGAGGATGTCACTAAAATGAGTACCCAGATTGTTGGAGGCAATTAGCTTATAGTTCTAAACTGCTTAGACACTGTTAGTTCAGGTTCCATAGTAAAAATGGTGCTCCTCATAGAAAATGGTAAAAGGTTTGCTTTAAGGGATTTATATATTTTAAAAATATTTTTCAAGCATGCATAGAGAATCCATGGATATGGCTGACTGTATTATTATTATTATTATTATTATTATTATTATTATTATTATTATTTCCTGCCTTTTCTCTTGATATAGTGACTCAAGGCAGCTTGAGGAGAGGACGCCGCCGTCGCCCTTTTCCATTGCCGTCGCCCTTTTCCATCTGGGCAGGGCGGCCCAGAGGACTCTGCTTGCCGCCGCAGCGGCGTTTTTCCAGGGGGCGGGGCCGGTGGGAGCAGCCCCTACACAAGCCGGCCCGCCGGCTCCCCTGTAGAGCTCTCTGTCCAGGCCCCTATACCATCAGGGTGGAGTGCCAAGGACTGTTGCCTGGTCCCGCCGTCGTGGACTCTCTAGAGGGAGGGAGATAGAGGAGAGGGGCGTAGTTAGTTTCTTTTTGTTAGGGGTCTGTTGGGACATGGGCTGTAATGCCTCCCTCACATGTCCTGCCTTTTTCCTGCTTTTGTATACTATTTATTGTATTTTTAGATTGTTTTATTATTTGATTGAATAAGGATGGATTTATTGTTGTATAGTAGTACATGGTTTTTATGCTGTTTGTAACCTGTATTGTGCTGTATCTTATTTTGTTGTAAACCGCCGTGATCATAGGAACGGCGGTATATAAATAAAATTTCATTTCATTTCATTTCATGTGATCAAATAGAAGAATTCTTTAATATGATTCAAGTGGTGTGAAACTGGTACCGAATACACTCACTGAACTATAGGTCCCAACTTTCTTTGTAGGAAGCCAGCAAAGTTAAAAACAAACCTAACACAGTTTGCAACATTATACACAGGCCCAGTTACAATACCACAAGGCAGACTGATGCTGCCGGCTCAAAAAGCAGATTTGGGTTGTCATGAAAAGTCAACAAATTCTTAGTCATTTCAATTTGTTTTTATTATTTTGGTTATTGTACTTTTTGCCCTGAGTGCCATTTGCTCCTCCACCTCAGACAGCAAAATGTCTTGGGTTGACCTTTCCTGTTTTTTCAGCAAAAAAATTAAGGTAACACCTCCTTCTAAATAATCTGTAACAGTGAGAGATTATTCATATTCAATCCAGAGATTTTTCATAAGTATTGGGGGAACACATGATTCTTATGCCAAGTTATACCCAGTGTGTCTGTTGAAGATCTCAAGATCTTGACCTTCTCTGTCAACATGGGTATTTTGTGTCTTTTGGCTTTGCTTTTTAAAGAACCTACACTTAGAGAAGATGTTTAACTTTTTTTTTTAAAGAGTAATAATAATAGTACATCAAGACGCGTGGCTTATTATCTTGAGTTTGAAATTGTTAGCTGAAATCATTCCATGGGGAAGCATTATTTCTTTAGAACTGAATAGCACACCTTGGAGAGCATTTCAAGATATAATCTGGAAAATGGTACCCCATTAAGATGCCTCTTAAAAGTCATGTTAATATCAGTGTTGCCAACCTATTAGCAGTGATATGCCCACATGGCATTTTTCTTTTTCACCTTAGAGAATTTCAGGAAAGATATAGGCTAATGAGTCACTGTCATGACTCAAAATTCAGTCGAGAGAGGATAGGTGTACTCTGCAGGGGAAGGTTTAATTGGGAAGATGCCAAGGAGACATTGTTCATTTCCTGATTTTTTTTTAAAGTGACTCAATAGTAGGAATGCCTAAAGAATCATTTCAAAGTGGATATTTTAAATGGAAAATGGAGAATATCAAATTCTTATACCATTTTGTTCCCATCTGGATGTTCCCCTGCAACGTTCAATCTCATTTTAGCTTTAAGAGACCTGAGTGCATTTTGTGTTTTAATAATAGCATGTACTCATGGTAGAGAGGGAGATATATAGGATCAGAATCAAAGCATAGGGTGGGAGAAATACCATTGTCCTACATCAGGGGTAGGCAACCTGCGGCCCGCAGGCCAGTTGCGGCCCGGCGAGGCCTTGGGACCGGCCCCAGCCCGGTTCTGCCGCTGATTGCTGCCGGGGCCTTTGGCGTCTCGCGCAAGGGGCATGGTGGGGCAATTGTCTATAGAAGCCTCAGAAACATGCATTTATCTTAACATTTTTAAAAAAAATCAGCAATTTTTTTCGCGTGTCCTCCATGTTTTATTTAAAAAGTGCCCTCCATTTGAAAATTTTGTCCTACATTTGTCCCGGCTTATTTATTTCTTTAATTTTTTTAAAAATTATTTAATTATTTATTTTTTGGCTTCGGCGCTTGGTTTGACCTTTCCTTTTTTTTTCACAGAAAAAAAATTAAGGTAACCCTCCTTTCTAAATAATCTGTAACGTGAGAGATTTAGTTTTCTGTCAATCCAGAGATGTTTCCATAAGTTTGGGGAAACACTGATTCTTATTGGCCCATTTATACCCCAGTGTTTCTGTTGAAGATCTCAAGATTCTTGACCTTCGCTTCTCCTGTCACATGGGTATGTTTGTTGTTGTCCTTTTTTTTTGTGTTTTTTTTTTGTTTTGGCTTTTGCTTTTTAAGAACCTACCTTAGGAAGATATGTTTAACTTTTTTTTTTTCAGAAGAGTAATATAGTAGTACAAATCAAGACGCGTGCTTTTATCTTGAGTTTGAAATTTTGCTGAAATCATTCCATGGGGAGCATTATTTCTTTAGAACTGAATTAGCACACCTTGGAGAGGCATTCAAGAATATAATCTGGAAAGGGTACGCCCTTAGAGCCTTCTTGAAAAGTCATGTTAATATCAGTGGTTTGCCACCTTTTAGCAGTGATATGACTCCCCACTGGCATTTTTTTTTCCTCTTGTTTTTCACACCTTAGAGAAGTTCAGGAAAGATATAGGCTAATGAGTCACTGTCATGACTCAAAATTCAGTCGAGGAGAGGATAGGTTGACTCTCTGCAGGGGAAGGTTTAATTTGTGGAAGATGCCCAAGGAGACCTGTTCATCTTTTCCTGAGTTTTTTTTTTAAAGTGACTCTATGTATGGGGCCTAAAGAATCATTTCAAAGTGGAGTTTTAAATTGAAAATGGAAGATTCAAATTCCCTTATACCTTTTGGTTGTTCCCATCTTGATGTTTTCCCCTGCAACGTTTCAATCTCATTTTGTAGGGCTTAGGACTAGGGCATTTTGTGTTTTAATAATAGCATGTACGCATGGTAGAGAGGGATATGTATATAGATCAGAATCAGCATAGGGTGGGGAAATACCATGGCCTACATCAGGGGGTAGCAACCTGCGGCCCGCGGCCAGTTGCGGCCCGGCGAGGCCTTGGACCGGCCCCAGCCCGGTTCTGCCGCGGTTGCTGCCGGGGCCTTTGGCGTCCTCGCG
>NC_056525.1:238694198-238727388 GCF_019175285.1 Sceloporus undulatus
CTCGCGCAAGGGGCATGGTGGGGCAATTGTCTATAGAAGCCTCAGAAACATGCATTTATCTTAACATTTTTAAAAAAAATCAGCAATTTTTTTCGCGTGTCCTCCATGTTTTATTTAAAAAGTGCCCTCCATTTGAAAATTTTGTCCTACATTTGTCCCGGCTTATTTATTTCTTTAATTTTTTTAAAAATTATTTAATTATTTATTTTTTGGCTTCGGCCCCCCAGTTGTCTGAGGGACAGCAACCCGGCCCCCCAGCTCAAAAGGGTTGCCTACCCCTGTCCTACATGCTGTAGGTCCACCAAGTAACCTCACATACATGCATATTACTGAGTGAGATGGACTAACAGTCTGGCAGTTCCTTGTGAGTATATTTCCAACACTGGGAATAAAAGTAACATATGCTTCAAGGCAAATTGAGGCCTCTTTAGATATTCTCTGTTCAAAGCCTAAATTGGGTAGGCAAAGTTCATCTCACAGTCAGTACAGTCCCTGTCTTTCATGATACATATCCTCTAACATTTCACAGATGAAAACTGAGACACGTGCGACCCAAGCAATATCAGCATGTGGTCAAATTGGTAAAAATTATTAATAATGAACAACGCATCAACCTCTCCATGCTTGCCTTCCATCAGCAAGCAAAAACGGTTTTATTCAAACAAGCATTTAATGTGTAACCATGGTTTGGCTTTTGTATATGAGGGTTGTTATATGAGGTGGGTATCATGGTTTTATTATGGTTTTAATGTTTGTTTTTGTATATTGTTTTTATGTGATGTTTTAATTGTTTTACTTAATATGTTTTTATAGAGTTTTTATTTGTGAGCCATCTTGGCTCCCTTTCTGGGAGAAAGGCAGCATAGAAATGAAATGAAATGAAATAAATGAATAAGCTAGGAGAGATTGCAGCAGTTTGCTTTTGCCTACAGCTACAGAGAAGGGCAAGATTCTACCTCTTCCTTTTTTCTTTATTCACAAAACTGGAAAATGTGAACCTCTGTCCAACATCTAAATGGGACCCAGTGAAACTGGAGACTCCAGGCAGCACCTTTGAATCTGGCAATCCTATCTGGTAGCTCTTTAGTGAAATCTCACCATAATGGGGAAGACAGTGACTAGGTGACTTTTGTCAGTCTGCTATCCAATTTCTGAATGTTGACAGACAAATTCAAGGCCCTTGATCCCTCATCTTAGGATTCTTTATGTTTAAACTGGTCTTGGATTGGACAGCTCTTCAGATATAGGACAGTCCTTTGTATAGGAGGGCACCCACGACCACTTGTTGATGTTATTATATTTATTTACATCCCGCTTTTCTCCAAAATTGGGATACAAAGTAGCTTACAAATTAAAATAGTACAATTAAAAACATACAAAAGAGCACATTAAAATAGAATTAAGTTCAGCAGGATACTAAAGTTCAGAAATTCAGGCTCAGTAGTCAAAGCTCAGGATGCGGTGGCTCAAATGGTTAAGATGCTGACTCTGTTGATTGCGAGATCGACAGGTTGGGAATTTGAGGTCCAGGTGCTGCATAATGTGGTGAGCTCCCATCACTAGTCCCAGCCTCTGCCAGCCTAGTAGCTTGAAAGCATGCAAATGCAAGTAGATAAATAGGTACCACTTCAGTGGGAAGATAAATAGTGTTCTGTGCAATCATACTGGCCTCATGATCACAGAGTAATCTCTGACAACACTGGCTCTTCGGCTCCGTAACAGAGATGAGCACCACCCCCTATGGTCAGACATGACTTGACAACCTTGTCAACAGGGAATACTTTTACCTAGTCAAAGCTCAGAAACCTTTCTTAAGAAAACTATAGATCCAGTTTGCTGATTTTCATTAGTCAGAACTGACCAGCAAATGTTAGCACTTGACTAATTAAATCATAACTGTCATCTAACTGTCATCTTTCGGCCTCTGAGGGAGAGAGAAGGCTGGCTCAGTACCATCAGGGGCTAGCCTGAAGAGGCTCCTCCCTCCCTAACTGTCATCTTTCGGCCTCTGAGGGAGAGAGTAGGCTGGCTCAGTTCCATCAGGGGCTAGCCTGAAGAAAGAGGCTCCTCCCTCCCTAACTGTCATCTTTCGGCCTCTGAGGGAGAGAGAAGGCTGGCTCAGTACCATCAGGGGCTGGCCTGAAGAAAGAGGCTCCTCCCTTCCTGTCATCTTTCGGCCTCTGAGGGAGAGAGTAGGCTGGCTCAGTTCCATCAGGGGCTAGCCTGAAGAAAGAGGCTCCTCCCTCCCTAACTGTCATCTTTCGGCCTCTGAGGGAGAGAGTAGGCTGGCTCAGTACCATCAGGGGCTAGCCTGAAGAGGCTCCTCCCTCCCTAACTGTCATCTTTCGGCCTCTGAGGGAGAGAGAAGGCTGGCCCAGTTCCATCAGGGGCTAGCCTGAAGAAGAAGAGCCCTCCCTCTGGTCCATCTGCCTTGGTCCAGGCCTCAGAGGGAGAGAAGAATGCTGGACCTGATTCCTTCCCCCCCTCACCATTCCCTTCTCCTTTTATGTCGTGTCTTTTAGATTGTAAGCCTGTGGGCAGGGAACTGTCTGTTATCCCCTCTATTGTAAACCGCTCGGATTCCCAGTGATTGGGCGGTATATAAATAAAACCTATTATTATTATTATTATTATTATATACAGTTTCAAAATCATAGTGGGACTAACTCTCATTTGTTCCTATTGACAAACAGTTTTGCTTTTTGCATTTCCTCACTGCTCCACATATTCTTATCACTGTTCCATTCTCACAGAGGAACAATTCTGCCAGAAACTAATCTCCTTTCTGTTATCTCATCACCTGCATATGAGATCACCACTGTTCGACAATGCTATACTACTATATAACACATCACCCCAATTTCTAACTATAGCATGGCAGACAAGGTGCCTAAGAAAGGTTGCTTAGTAAACACATTTACTTAGAAGCAGATCTTATTACTTGCTTGCTTCTCCTCCTAGTTTTATGATGGATAATTTCCCCACACCTGTGCTCTTCAGCATTTGTGTTCTTCCCTTCCCCCACCAAATCGGCTTTTCTGCTTTGTTTTGCTTTCTAATTTTCTCCTCCTGTAGGAATGAGAGAGATGAAATTTGCACCTTCCAACATTACCAACTGTGTCAGACCATCTGTTTAGAAAATTAGAAGAGGAATGTTCTGTCTCTCTTAATGGGCTGAAATGGCTCTATTTTGTTTTGGGAATTGTCTTTGCATGCACTGTTTTCCTCCCTGCCCTGTAGATTATTCTTATCATTCCTTTTTTTAAAAAATAAACTTTTTTTTCTTTTGGCAGAACAGCAATTTAAATGCCACTTCAATGAGAGCACTGTACAATATTTTCTTTTACTGGCTGCTTCATTCTGTTAAAGAGTGTTCACAGGTTTATCAGATTCTTTAGTTTGTACCTTGACCATTTTTAAAGTTTATTTCTTGGACTGAATCTCCTAGTACTCACATGGCAAGGAGGAGAGGCCTACCTGCATGAAAACCCTTCCATACCATCTCAACAGAAGATTATAACTACCACATCTTGATCAAATGTAGGGATATGTCAAAGTTTCTTTTTCTTTTTCCTCTATCATTTGTAACACCATTTGAAAGCTTGCAACATGTATAATGTGCATTTTGGTTGGCCCAATATAGGTATCACTGTTTTGTGGATTTTGGATGATATTGTACATTTTCCCTCGGTTTGGGCAATAGTTCAAATAAGATGATATTTGGTTTTCAGGCAAAAGACAAAATCAAACCTAATAACTTTTGTGCAGATGAATCAAGAGAATGTGATGTGCTTTTTAAATAATATTTTTCCAAGGATCAATGGAATATCATCAACAGATACAGAAAGTAAAAATAATTGAGGAGTTCTTATTGGCCACCTAATCCAACCATCTGCTTCATGCAAGTAATCCAAAGATGGAGCAGCTGCAAGAAATAAGGCACCCCAGCTCTCCTTGAAACTCTCCTGTGATATTTACTTGGCAACCCACAGTGAAAAGCACTCACCCACCCAAGACAAGTGTTTCCATTATCATTCTGCTCTTGCTATTAGGAAAATCTTCATAATCATAGACATAATAGAATGTTACAGGTAGATGGGACCACAACATCTGTCCAACCCTCTGCTGTGCAGAAATACACAGCTAAAGCACTACTGAAAGATGCCCATCTAACCTCTGTTTAAAGACCTCCAAACTTCTCTACCCAGTTTCAAAACTGAGTTAAAGACTATATTGTTTAGAGAAGCATTCCCAGAGGCTAGCCCCTCTCTGACCCAGGAAGCCTCCTTTTAACCATTAATTAAGAAGCCAAGCACTTCCTCCAGTCCATCTGCCTTGGTCCAGGCCTCAGAGGTGGAGAAGAACTGCTGGACCTGATCCCATTCCCCACCACCACTCCCTTCTCCTTTTGTGTCATGTCTTCTTAGATTGTAAGCCTGAGGGCAGGGAACCGTCTAACTAAAAGATTGTATGTACAGCGCTGTGTAAATTTACAGCGCTTTATAAATGTAGGATAATAATAATAATAATAATAATAATAATAATAATAATAATAATAATGGAAAACTCATCACATGCAGAGGCAGTCCATTCCACTGGTGAATCCTACAGAAAAACATTTTTCCTAATGTTTAGGTGGAATTTCTTTTCCAAACTGGAATTCATTGGTTCACGTTTGCTCCATCTTCTGCATGACATCATTTTAGATTCTTAAAGATGCCTATCATGTCACTTATCAAGTCTTCTATATGTGATGTAGCAGCTAAGAAAGCCAATACAATTCTAGACTGCATTAATAGGAGTATAGTGTCAAGATCAAGTGAGTTAATAGCACCACTATTCTACTTTGGTCAGACCTCACCTGGAATACTGCATCCAGTTTTGGGCACCACAATTCAGGAAGGATGTTGACAAACTGGAGCATGTCCAGGGAACAGTGATAAAAATGATGAAAGGTCTGGAAACCAAGCCCTATGAGGAGCATTTAGGGAGATGGGCATGTCTAGCCTGGAGAAGAGAAGGTTAAGCGGTGACACGATGGCCATGTTTAAATATTTTAAAAGATGTCATACAGGAGCAAGTTTGTTTTCTGCAGCTCTAGAGAATAGGACTCGAAGCACTGGGTGTAAGCTACAGGAAAAGAGATTCCACCTCAACATTAGGAGGAACTTCCTGACAGTAAAAGCTATTCAACAGCAGAACACACTCCCTTGAGTGTGGTGGACTGTCCTTTAGAAGTTATTAAACGGAGGATGGATGGTCATCTGTTGGAGCTGCTTTGATTGCATGGCAGGCGGTTGGACTGGATGGCCCTTGAGGTCTCTTCTAACTCTATGATTCTATGATTCTAGGCTAAGCATGCTCAGATCTCTACTTTGTTCCACATAAGGCTAGGTTTCCAGACCTTTGATCATTTTGGTCACCTTTCTCTCAACACACTCAAGCTTGTTATTGGTGCTTTTCAGACCGGCGCTTTGCGCCGGCCTGGATACATGCTAGGGTTGCCTCAGGGCATCCTTTACAGACGTCCCGTAACCCTAGCATGTACCTACAACATGATAATGACAGCGCCCTTTATACATTATGACATCATGGCCACACTGCAGCCAAACAGCATAGCGTGGGCATGATGTGCTCGTGCCACTGCAGGGCGCTTATGGTGCCCTTTCAGTGGCACCAGAAGGAGCTCCTTTTTGCCACGCGTATCGCTGGCACAGTCTTTACATGGCCCGCCAGCGATACGAAAGAGAAAGGGGTCGAGTGGCCCCTTTCTCTCTTTCCCTGCAGCTGTCGGGGTGTCCTTGGGGCATGAAGCCCCATCATACATGATGTCATGCATGAAGCCCTTTCCAGGCCGGGGGGGGGGGGGAAGCAGCATTTTGCCGCTTCCCAGAGGCCTGGAGAAGCAGTGGATTGGGGCCTCTGGGGTTGCCGCTGTGGATGCCCAGGCCCCGATCTGGTGGGAAAAGGGGTGGGTGCAGGCCGCCTCAAAGGGGCGGTCTGTATCCTGCCAATATTGTTCTTGAACTCTGCTGCCCAGAACTGGACACAGTATTTCAATTGAGGTCTGGGCAAAGCAGAATAGATTGGCACTATTACTACTGTCTACCTGGACACAGTGCTCCTGTTGATACAGTCCATTATTTTCTTGCCTGCTTCATCACACTGTTGAATCAACATTCAAATAAACTCCATTCTCCAAAAACCTAAGCCCATTACTTGTATTCATTCCATCCAAGGCAGCAGGGAAGTCTTTGCCTCCTGGGCTGCAGCTTTTTAGGTATCTGAAGTGCTAATATGTATGTATTTTATATATAGCAGCTGAATCACTATTAACTCATATTCAGTCATAGCAGGTTACTTGTGATCCTTTTTTCTATGTACTATTCCCCAACAGCAAGCAAATACACCATCTGTGCATTTGATCTCTTCTTTTCTTTGGCTGAAATGCTGGACTTTGCATTTATCTCTCGTGAATATCATTTTTCTTAACCTTGGCCTAGTTTTTCCATTTTCATCAGAGTCATTTTGCATTTTATCTTTGCTTTCTGAAGTATTAGTAATCCCTTCCAGGTTCATTTCATATACAATCAGACACAAATTCTTTTTTTCATTTTGTAAATCATTGATGAACCCAACTGATAGTATTATCATTTACGGGAATTTAACCATCTATGCAAATGATCATGTCAGACTTTGCCAGATGCTTTGTTGAAATCAAGATAAATGATGTCTAAAGTAGGGATGCAATTTTTCAGTTATTTTTCTTGAAGGAAGCAGTGACTAACTTGAGTAATTTTCTTCCTGCTACAAGAAAGTAAGTTTTCAAAACCTATTTGAAATTTAGGATTTATTCTGTGCAAAACTTGTACATTTTCATTGCAAGGAAAACAGCATTTTTCTGTGTAGGAAAAATACTTTCTGTGTATAAAATAATATTTCTGGCACAGATTTTTTTTCCTCCTCAGAAAAAGCTAATTTCTGCACAAAACAAACATATGGGGATTGTACACAGAATAAATCCTCAATTTCAGCATTTTCTGCATAGGAAACATTTTTTGTGCAGAAAATGATTTCTTCTGAAAATATTACTTTTTATTTTGCAGAAAATGCTGATTTCCTGTGCAAAACAACCATGTGCAAATTTTGTGTAGAATACACCCCATACTGTAAACATTGCCATCAGTGTAGGGATGCATCTACACTGTGGAAATTATGCAGTTTGACACCACTTTAACTGCCATGGCTCCATCCTACAGAATCCTGATTTGTAGTTTTGTGAGCCACCAGCACTGTTTGGCAGAGAAGGCTAAAGATCTTGTAAAACTACAAAACCCAGGATTCCATAGGATGATACTGTGGCATTTAAAGTTGTGTCAAACCTTTGTTTTGTTTTTAAAATAAGCTGACAAGACTTCTTCCTGATAAATCGATGCGAACACTACTTGCTAAATTCATATCAAGTTGCTTAAAACCAGACAACTTTATAATAGAGTGTATCATCTTTCCTACTATGGAGATCAGGCTGACTGGTTTGTTGTTTCCCAATCTTCCTTTCTCCCCTATTTTGAAGACATGTCCTGTGGAACCTTACCTGATCTGGAAAGGTAATCTCTGCTGCTGCAACAGGCTACTGTGTATGTGTATACCGTTTTTCCTTCAGAATGAATTATTCATGGGTGATGAAACGTAAGTTTTTAACATCGGTCCAACCTCTGTTAATAGAACTGCTTCATGTTTATTAATTTACTGCATAACAAACCCAGAATTTTAAAATCAAATTAACTGCTGCAGTTCTTTAATAGCCTTCAGACTATTCTCTTTATAATAAAAAAATCCAATTTAAACAATGCATTCTTCTGAGCTGGCAATTAGCACTGTATGTAACAGTCCAGATTACTGAAGTAAATTAGACCATAAATCAAGTCCTGCTTCCACCTACTGCAAGAGCCAAAATCAGTTGCTGTTCTGTGTTTTGTACAAATGAAAACAAAGTCTCCAGATTCATTCATTCATATTTTTTGGATACAGAGGTTGGCATCAGTAGTTATGAGAGTGTAAACCAAAGTTATGATCCCATAATTTGTAGATTTCACAATTACAATTGTTAACAATTGAATATATACTCTCAAAATGTAGCATTTCAGCCAAACAGTACCATATCAAAGGGTTTCTAAGGCACTGAAGATTGGGGCAATGGAAAATTATTTCAGCAGTGCTCTCCCAGTCATGGGATCCATTTAAAGCAGGACCCTAGGGATCTTTCCAGCTGCTGATTCTCAATGCACCCCACAATGTGGAAAGCACCTTAGATGTCATTTTCCATCACCTCAATCTGCAGTGCCTCCGAAATCCTTCAGTTGGAGTGCTACCTGGCTGAAAAGATAGGTTTGTGGTGGGTGGCATTGTCACACTTAGCTCCACCAATATTGTTACACCTGTGAATGCCAAAACTTGGGCTGAGTTTGTTCTAATATGACAATGTTTGTGCAATTTGGGTATCTTTTGGCAGGATGTTAAACAAAACAAATGAAGGGACCAGGCCTCACTAGTTCTGGGCACCACAATTCAGAAGGGATGTTGAGAAGCTGGAGCGTGTCCAGATGAGGGTGGTCAAAATGGTGAAGGGTCTGGGAACCATGCCTATGAGGAGAGACTTGGGGTGCTGGGTATATTTAGCCTGGAGAAGAGAAGCTTAAGAAGTGATATGATAGCCCTGTTTAAGTATTTGCAGGGGTGTCACATTGAGGATGGAGAAAGTTTGTTTTCAGCTGCTGCAGATACTAGTACATGGAACAATGGATACAAGCTACAGGAAAAGAGATTCCACCTTAACATTAGGAGGAACTTCCTGACAGTATGAGCTGTTCAGCAGTGGAACAAACTCCCTCACAGAATGACAGAGTCTCCTTCTTTGGAGGTTTTTAAACAGAGGCTGGATTGCCATTGTCGGGAATGCTTTGATTGTGAGTTCCTGCATGGCAGGAGGTTGGACTGGATGGTCCTTTGGGTCTCATCCCACTCTTCTATGATTCTATCACCAAAATATGTTTTTTCCAGTGCTACATCCACTTAGAAATGCTGAGGGGAAATTTCAGTCCCAGAACTCTTTATGTCCAGCCAACAACCATAGGGCATAACAAAAATGACAAATTAGGAGTAGAACTGTCTCTTCCTTGGTCAGTCATCGCCAGAGCTGTAGCTAAGGAGGACAGATGAGTGGCTGGGTAGGTGGCTGGGAGAGGAAAATTGCAGGCTTATCAAGAGGCTGATGGTTAGGATCTGATACTGTTTCCTTGATGGCATCATTAAAGTGAAACCTATGCACATATATTTGATGGTTGTTTTCTATTCTTTTCTTTTTTATGAACCAGAATGTTTTTTATCTTTTATGTGTGGGGATTATAGGAATTCTGGAAATAAATATATTTATTTATATGATATGCTTGAATATAATGTTTATATGATATGTTGGAATATAAATGTTTCTAACTGGATGTAAGGTAATTTTTCTAAACATTTTATTACTTTATGCTGGCTGTATACTGTCATAAATTCATTCATAAATATCATATAAATAATTTGTTTATCCATATATTTCTCTGCATATTCCTCCCCAACTCTCCTCCTCGTCCTTCCCTTTCTCCTTCCCTTTCTCCACCATCATCTTTCTCCTCTGGAAAACAGTTCATAAAAAGCCAATAGTAAGCCTTTCTTGGCTCTCAGTGATGGATTTTTGAAGTAAAACCATCTCATGTTCCAAAACTTTTAAAACAGATTTTCAAAGTTGAGCTGACTGATGTTCTTTTGCATTCTTACAGTATATGGGTTGGTCACAGGGGGGCAGGCAAAAGATAACAACTACCAAGAATTAGAAGGAATGGAAGCCCTGGAAAAAGCAATTTGCGGATGCTCGCTTATTTCCGTAATGATCTTCCCCAGAGGAGCTATTAAAAAGGGAGGATGAACATTACAGTACTTAAACCTCAAAAGTGTTGATGCCCAGAGATAGTGAAAATGTTAAGGAAGCAAAGAAAAAGGACTGTGGGGAAAAGAAATAGGGTCAATGTCTCCATTCCCTATAATGGTGGGGAGGGTAGAAGGAAAAAACTGGTGGAGAAAGCATGGCCTTAGCTCTGTAATATAGCCAAGAATACTGAAAGTATGTCAGTCTCCTTTTTATTGTCTTTTTCAAAATCCCATCACCATTTTCTCCCACTTCATTTCCATACCAGGCTGGGACACTTTTTAAATTCCTTCTAAAATATTTCTGCACATATATTTTTAAAAACATGTTTATATTCTTCTGAAAGGCCAAGTGTGTAGCTATGGAGGATGCAAAATGCAGACATTGCAAAATAAGAATATTGACTTCCTCACAGAATTTTCCTTGTTGTTGTGTGCCTTCAAGTTGTTTCTGTCTCCATTCAACAAAGTCACTCAACACAGAAACTCTATCCACAAAAAGAAAGGAACAGAAGAACCAGCTCTTGAAAAACTGTCCCCCAAAACACCTCGAGCAAGATAAATAAAGCCTTTTTGTATCAGCATGGCTTATCAGTGTTTGTTCAACAACATCAGAGCTTATCTCTCCTTTTCTACTTTGACTTATGGCAACCTTAAGATAAACTTTCATAGGGTTGTCTTGGCAAGTTTCTTCAGATGATGAGGTTTGAGGCTGAGAAAGTAACTTGCCCAGGGTCACCCAGTGGGTTCTTATGGGAGAGCTGGGATTCAAACTCTGGTCTCCAGAGTCCAATGATCAAACTACTACACCTGGAATTTTCCTACAATCCCCAAATGTCTAGTGGAGAAAGTGAGACAATAATCAATGTAAATAACAAGCAAGATCTATTTGCTGGGTTCAGATTCCCTTGGTTACTCTGCCTGCCCCCATTCTTAGGATGCCTCAACTGTATTGCAAAAGTGCCAGGAATTTTTTTTTTTGGGGGGGGGGGGGTGAGACTATTTCACTTGGAGGCAGAATTCTTATGGGGGGGATGCCCGTATTTTGCAGCCCTGAAGTATGAATTTTTGTACACTTTACTCACCGATTACAACATGTTTGCACACATTCCCCCCCACTCACCCACCAAATGAATGGCATACCTTTGTGTCTGTAAGTGCTTGGCCGAAATGCATTTCAAGCCTTGGAAATGTACTGTTCTCCTAAGCAAGATGATCTTGGTCTGTTTTTCTCTCTTGGGAAGTGTGAAAGAGAGATATCTGTAAGGAAATGAAAACCCAGTCAATTTAAATTCAGATACATTGTTATATGTAAAGCTCCTGCTTCAGGCTCTCAGCAAATAATCCAAGTTAACTCCAATCTAACTGCCATGGCTCAATGCTATGGAATTCTGGGAACTGTAGTTTGTTGTGGCACCAGAGCTCTTTAACAGAGAAGGCTACATATCTCACAAAACTACAAACCCCAGAATTCTATAGCATTGAGCCGTGACAGTTAAAGCAGTGTCAAAGTGCATTAATTCTGCAGTGTAGATGCAGCCAAAGTCTAACAATAAGTAACTCATCGAAAGCCACTCAACCTCTGTTTAAAAAGCCTCAAGGGGAAGAGTTCGTCACTCTGTAAAGTAATCCACTCCACTGTTGAAAATCTCTTGTCATCAGAGAATTCTTCCTAATATAAAATCTCCTTTCACATAATTTGAATCTTTTGGTTTGAGCACTGTCTTCTCTGTCTTCCACAGGACAGATCTTTGAATATTTGAAGATGACAATGGCGATCATCTCCTCTGATCCCAGTGCGATATAATGGTTGTAGTAGACTAAGACTCTGGGAAACCAATAGTTCAGTTCCCTGCCCAGCCCACTGGAAAACTAGTGGGCAACCTTGGGCAAGTCACACTCTCTCAGCCTCAGAGGAAGGCAACAGCAAAACCCGTTTGAACAAATCTTGGCATGAAAATTCCATGATCAATGACTTGAAGGTATTCAACAACATCATGTCCCCTCTCTATTTTCTCCTCTCCAAACCAAGCATGCTCAAATATTCTTTATTATTGTTATTAATATTATTATCAGTTTCTTATCCACTTCCACTCATGGATCAAGGTAGGGAAGAACAATAATTAGCAAATACATGACATCAGATAAACCACACATCAGTTAAAACACACGTCAGTTTAAACGGACAAATAAAATGTAGATGTATTAAAATGATCCATATTTTAAATTCGTCATTTAAAATTCATAAATTAAACAAAATCATCTTAATAAACCTGCTAGAAGAAGCTGGTCTTTAGGATGTTTTCTTTAGCCACCCCTAGATTGTGGAATGACCAGCCAGAAGAGACTTGACAGCTGAATATGGTGTCTGAATTTAAAATACCATTAAGTGGCCATGTTCTAGAAGAGTTTATTCCTGATGTTTCGCCAGCATCGGTGGCTGGCATCTTCAAGAAGCATCAGCTCCACGTCCTTTTAGTATGTAATTTGAGAGGGGACCATTTGGAGCCGCTTTTAGTCTTTTTAAATGATATTTTCCCCCATTTGAAAATGAACTGTTTTTATTCACCCTTAATGCAAGGAATAGTTCCCCTCGGCGTTTTAAGATGAATTTAATTTGCCTTAACAATTCAGTGTTAATGTGCTATATTGCTAACATTTCCAAGCTCTGCTCTTCCCCCTTTCTTCCTGCGTATCATGTTAAAATGGCAGGATTTTCCGCCGTTCTGGTGTTCTTGTTCCGTCAAGTCAGGCTCCTCATGTCTTTCCTTCAACAACTAAATAGCCTCTGTCGAGACGGCAAGGTTGAGAATGCCTTGAGATGCATTGGGCCAGCATCCCCTAAAATGTTGGTGGAAATTGAGGTTCTCTACCCGATCTTCCTTAATGGCATCAGTTCTGCTCCTCAGTCTGGTTTATCCTTGGCCTCCCTCCCTGGTTGCAAACCCACATAAAGTAGTTCCTCCACTCCTTACCCTTTAATAAGATTGTACTTTTTTTCTTACTTGGAAATGAAAATGTCTGTAACTGCTGTACACATTGCTGTAAAAACAAAAACCCAAGCTGTTGAAGAAACAAAAACCCCACGAGTTCTGCATGCAACTGACTCTCCACTTACTACAATTGTAGTCCTCAGAGGTGACGGTGGTGGTAGGTGCAGAGCGCCCACAGACACACACACAAACACTGGAACCCGGTCTTTGCCCTCCCATAGCCTCGCCCTTTTTGTTGCCTGCCAGAGAACTGCCATCTCCCAGGAGGACAGCTGCAGTTGCGGGACAACGTTTTTTTGGGGGGGACCCTTCTGACTTTGTAGTGCATGTTGGATTTGTTTTTAGATGCTTGGGCAGTAAAGGATTGTATCAAGAGTTTTCGAAAAAGCTAACTTTTCTTGTCCTTCAAGAAATTTTATTTTCAACCATGATTCCAGGATGGTTCACCCCTTGCAACTACTAACGCCATCCCAGTCTGGTTGTGCCAAGTAAAATTGTACTGAAGCACCCGTTGCAAAATTTCACGAAAGAGCTGGGAGACGGAGGGTAGGTTTGAAATTCGGTTTGACCGGGAAGAGTCCATTTTTTCTCTTGAGGCCCGGCAAGGGAAGCTTAGTGAGATTGGCAGCTAAATTAGCAGGGACCACTTTCTTTCCCTTTAGGTTGATGGATCTACGGGATGGAAGACATAGTCAAGGAAAAGGTACTGATAGATGAGGTCTTGCACATGCAAAATGGCCATGTGGCACCTTTCAGACTTGCTGTTTCTCCAAACAAAGAAATGGCTGTCTAGCTGTTGTATAGCAGGTCTGTTAGAGATGAGGAAGAGTATACAAGTCATTCCAATAGGGTGGCAATGGTCTGCTTTGGATTTAGATGCTTAGTGTACCTGTGTGTCTTTTAAGGAATGATAGAAGAGGAGAGGAACAGGAATGTCGGTTGTGTTTTTGATTTGATTTTGCACCACCCTCCAGCTTCGGAGAGGCAACATGCCCCATCTTGTCCCGGTTCTTCTCTTTTCACCCTCACCCTTCGAGTACCTTTTCTCTGCACTCGGAAGCCTTTGGCTCGGCTCTTACATCTGTTACGTTAACTGCTGTGTTTGAATACCGTGAAGCGACCTCTTTGTGCCCGGCAGGCTTTTAAAAAGAAAAAGGAGAAATTTGAAATTAAAAGGAGAGAAAATTGCGTAGACGAGAGGGAACAAAAAAGGAAGACTACTAACGGAGCTTGTGCGTTCATGTGCGTTTCTGTGTACTGTGCGTGCGGCATTAAATTATGGTAGTGCCAAGGGAACTGAAGTGTACATGGCTAAGATTTAAAAGGAATACAATAAATGCAATTTGATGTAGTATTGTTAATAAAAGAGCACAAAGTCCAAAAAAAAAAAAAAAAAAAAAAGAACATGGCCACATAGCCCATAAAACCCACAAAAAAACTATAGGTCTGAGGAACTGACCATCAGACTTGGATACTGTTTTCTCCTCCTAATCCTAGTATCAGGTGATTCTTTTCAGGATTTTTTGGGTGGGAGATGAAAGCATCTGAGAGCTAATATAGTCTTGAGAGCTGGACTAGGATGCTTGGAGACCAGGGTTTGATCCCTGCTCAGCCATAGGAACTCAGTGGGGTCTCACCTGCGCTGCACAAAGAAGGGTGGTTCGACATCACTTTAACAGCTCTCTGATAGAGAAGGCTAAATGCGTCACGAAACTACAGTTCCCATTAAGCCAGGACAGTTAAAGCAGTGTCAAACTGGATTATTTCTGCAGTGCGGGAGCAGCCCTTGAAAAACTGAAGATCCTAGGATTCCAAAGGAGGGAGCCCCAGCATTTTAAAAGTGGCCTCAAACCTCATTGTTTCTAAAGTGGCCAGGCGTCCTCCCCACAATGGAGGACAAGGTAAGGCACCGTAAAATGTAGGATATTCAGGAAAATGGAGGACATCCGCACACAAAAAAGCTCAAAAGCATGCATAGATCCAAAACAGACTGCAAAAATAATCCAGGTTGGCACCGCTTTAACTGTCCTGGCTCAGTGCTAGGGAATCCTGGGAACTGTAGTTTTGTGAGACACTTAGCCTTCCCTGTCAGAGAGCTCGGATGCCAGAACAAACTGCAAATCCCAGGAGCCGGGGAGTTAAAGCGGTCTCCAGCTGGATCATTTCTGCAGTGTGTTTTGGACCCTAGAAATAGAAAGGCACGTTTCTTTAGGTCCAAAACACACCTTCAGAAATAATCCAATTTGAGGCCGCTTTAACTGCCCTGACTCAATGCTAGGGAATTCTGGGAACTGTAGTTTGGTGAGACATCGAGCCTTCTCTATCAGGGAGCTCTGGGGCCCCAATAAACTACAATTCCCAGGAGTCTCTTGCACTGAGCCAGGGCAACTCAAGTGGTCTCCAACTGGATTATTTTTGCAGGTTATTTTGCAGACCTAAATCCTGCTCAACATGAAGGACATTTTTTTAATCCCTCCTGGCTGAAAAGGAGGAAAAGGAGGACGCCGCGCCCAGTGGAGTAGTCTGCAAAAGGCATTGCCGGGGGGGGGGGGAATCACACAAACACACACACGCTGGTCTTTCTCCCACTGCTTTCCTTGCAAAATAAAAAAAGTGGAAACAACTGAAATAAAGATGCAGGAGCTGCAGTTCTGCGCTGCAGCAATAAATCTCCTTCAACAGGGAGGAGGGGAGGGGAAAAACTACAACTCCCATAATGCAGAGCGCTCTGGCAAGGCAGGAGGAACATGGCAGCGATGATGATGGAGGTCCAGGTGCCTAATAGAGGGATGCGGAGCAGGTGAGCCTCTTGCGCAGAGTGGTCCAGGCTTAGGATGGAGGAGGGAGGGATGCGGGATGCAGGGCTTGCAAGGGAGGCGCAGTGCTGGAAGCTCCCATTGCAGAGAATAGAGGGAGCCCTTGCCCTTCATCTTCCTCTTTTCTATCATGTCATTATTTGCCTTGCATCAGCTAGAGGCAGTGCTCTGCTGGGAAATGGCCATGCATCTGCATTGGAGAGAGAAGGCAAAATTGACACCTCTTTGGAGTGCTGCAGAAAATCTTGGGCTTTGTCCTTTTGCCAGGTCTTTTGCCTTCTCTGCCAAAGAGTGGTTATTAGGGTCCTCTCTGTTGTTGTTGTTGTTGTTACTGTTGTTGGTGCTGGTGTTGCGTGCCTTCGGTTTGTTTCTGACTTACGACAACCCTAAAGGGACCCTTAGGAATTGGAACAGTTCATTTGTTGTTGTTGTTATCCACCCTCAAGTCAATCTCAACCCACAGCAACCCTGGAGATGAGACATCTCCAAGACTCCGGATGCTCCACTGCTCTGCAAATTGAAACCCGCAACCTTCTTAATAGAGCCCATCCATCTATTATGTGGCCTTCCTCTCTTTCCACTTTCCTCCATGTTGCCTAGCATGATTGTTTTTTCTAGTGAGTCATGCCTCCTCATGATGTGGCCAAAGTACAACAGCCTCAGTCTTTTCTTCTTGGCTTCCAGAGAGATTTCTGTTTTGATCAGCTCTAGGGCCCATTTGTTTGACTTCTTGGCTGTCCTTGGTAACCTCAGCACTCTTCTCCAGCATAATATCTCAAATGAATGAATTCTCTTCCTTTCCACTTTCTTAACTGTCCAGCTGTCACATCCATACATGGTCATAGGGAATACAATGGCATCTATGATTCTAACTTTCATGTTCAGTTGTATGTCTTTACATTTTAGGATATTATCTTGTTCTCTCATAGATGTCCTCCCCATTCTTAGTCTTCTTATGATTTCTTGAATGCAGTCCCCACTCTTATCAATATTTAATCCTAGGTATGAAAATTCTTTTACTATTTCTATTTTCTCATTGTCTAGGTCAAAACTGTGTACATTTTCTATGGTCTTTATTTTTGTTTTCTTTATGTTCAACAATAAGCCTGCCTTTGCACTTTCCTCCTTGATCTTCCTTAGTAGTTATTCCAAGTCTGTGATGTTTTCATTTAGTAGTATGGTGTCATCTGCGTATCTTAGATCGTTGATATTCCTTCTTCCTATTTTCACTCCTCCTTCTTCTGTTTCCAGTCCTGTTTTTCGTATAATTTGTTTTGCATACAAGTTGAACAAATAGGGTGGGAGGATGCAGCCTTGTCTGACCCCTTTTCCAATTGGGAACCATTCTGTTTCTCCTTTTTCTATTCTGACAGTGGCCTCCTGTCCTGAGTAAAGATTCTTCATTAGGACTGTCAAATGTGTTGGCACTCCCATGTCTTTAAAGACATTCCATAGTCTTTCGTGATCTCTGCAGTTCATAGGGAAGGTCAAAGATGAAAGTGCAAAGGCAGGTCTGATGCTTAACATAAAGAGAACAAAAATAATGACCACAGAAGAAATGAAAATTCAATATAAACAATGAGGAAATGGAAACAGTTAAAGAATTCCCACATCTAGGATCATTGACCAGAATGGAGACTACAGTCAAGAAAGAAGAAGAAGACTAGGGAGTTTATCATATGAAGGAGATCGGGAGTTTATCCTGTGAATATACTAGAAAAATCATGTAACTATGTATAACGATTTCACACGATGTTGCACAAAACCCACCATTAAAGTGATCCCAAAGAAGCATTAATGCACATCTTTTTACCTTCAGGATTTCAGTGAGAATGCATTTCCGATATTGCTTCATTTTCACAATTACATGTGATAATCATGCGTGCAGTTACTCACAATTTCCGCTTCATTTGTGGGATGCTTTAACTGTGCTTTAATCTCTTTTTAATGTCAAAATCAGACCCCGTGTGATTAACTCATGGGAATGGGAAGGGCAGCTATGAAGGGACTGGGAAAGATATTGAAGAGCAAAGACACACAACTGAACACTAAAGTAAGAATCATGAGGCCATTGTATTCCCAATTACCATGTATGGATATGAGAGCTGGATAGTGAAGGAAGCAGACAGAAAATCAACTCATTTGAAATGTGGTGCTGGAGAGGAGAACTTAGGATACCATGGAGAGCCAAAAAGATAAACAAATGGGTCCTTGAACAGATCAGACCAGGGCTCTCCTTGTAAGCTAAGATGATCAAGTAGAGACTATTGTACTTTGGTCACATAATGAGATCAATAGAAAAAAATGCTAGGAATAATGCTAGGAAAGGTGGAGGTTGACAAAAAGAGAGGAAGACCACGAACCAGATGGATAGATTAAATTGGGGTTTATGGGTAAGGGCTTGCAGGATCTGGGCAACGCAGCAGAGAATAGGAATTCTAGGAGATGTCTCATCCACAGGGTCACCATGAGTCGGAACTGATGCAAGGGCAGCTAACAACAACAACAGGGGGACCCTAGAGAGCCAGATTTGCAAAAGTTGGACATGCCTCTTGTAAATCTTTAGTTCCTGGTTAGAAGAGGCAGTGTAGTGTAGTGGTTTGAGTGGTGGACGAGGGAGTTTATCACACGGGGACAATCGGAAGCATAAACAGTGAGTGCACTTGCGATGAACATTTTCGCACAGTGTCTCATTCAAAGCGCAATTATCCCAGGAATAACCCATGACATTGGCTCGATTGTGCTAATGGTTTTCACACAACGTTGCTGTGAAAAGAGATTAATGTGCCATTATCACATGAATAAGCAGTCATTAAACAGCAAGAAATCATTCACCAGATTTTCCTGTGAATGATTTTTTTGCTGTTTATTGACTGGTTACTCCCTGGTTATTCCCGGGGTAAATGGCTCTTGTGCGTGAAAATGTTAATCACATTTTAATCTTGATTGCATGATTTTGACAGATTAAACAATGTTTAAACTACCAATTTTCCCCGTGTGATAAACTTCTAGGACTCTGGAGGCCAGGGTTCGAATCCTCACTCAGCCATGGAAACTCATTGGGTCACCTTAGGCAAGTCACGCTCTCTCAGCCTCAGAGGAAGGCAACAACAAAGCTCCTTGTTGCCAAGAAAACCCCATGATTGCTTCACCTGAGGATCTCCATATGTCGGAAGCGACTTGAAAGAACACAGCAACAACAAGTCATAGGGTTTTCTTGTCAAGGTTTGGTCAGAGGAGGTTGTGCCCTTGCCTTCCCTTGAGACTGAGAGTGTGTGACTTGCCCAAGGTCACCCAGTGAGTTTTTATGCTCAAACAGGGATTTAAACCAGAGTTGTAGTTCAATGCTCTAACCACTATACCACATTGGCTCTCTGTTTGGGGTCCTTTCAAAACTCCAATACCAGGCTTCTGTAGGATGGAGCCATGGCAGTTAAAAGTGGCATCAAGCTGCACTATTTCTACATTGTGGATTCACCTTGGAAACTTCCTGCATGACCAGGAGTTGGATTAGATTACCCTTGTGCTCCTTTCTAAATCTAAGATTCTGTGGTTCTGTGATTTCAACTCAAGTGTCTACCTAGCCATTACAGTGCATTGCCTCTTTCACAGAAGGAGGAGAGTATATTGATCACAAATCAGCTCTGCAATCCCCCCCCCCCTCGCTTAAAACCTGACATTGACTGCACTATATTCACATGATATATAATAATAATAATATTAATAATAATAATATTTATTTGTATACCGCCCTCTGGCAAACCAATCCGGGCGGTTAACAACATATACCTGGGTTCTGGGTGGTTATTTTTTGGGGAGGGGAGGGGTGAATTTCTCTGCATCGCTGAGCTGTCCGGAGAGGAGGAGTTTCTTCTCTGAGCATATAAAGAGAGTATTCCCCTTTAAAAAAAAAACCTGCCATGAGTACCACCACTTAAACCCAGGCAACTAGTGTGTGTGCGTGCACGCGCGTATTAGAGGAAGCTACATGGGGGGGGGGGCAGAATGAGGGCATTGACCTCCAATATGAATTCTGTCTCCCCTGTGAACTTGCCCTTCAGTTCACAAATTCTTGGCGTGACAAAGGATGAAACACTGACAGTCATTCACACCAAGGTCTCTTAGGGGTTATTCAGACAGTGAAAATAATCCCAGTAGAATGTGGGTTGAATACTTGTTGTTCACATGCATTTCGAATTCACCCAAGATTTTTTTTGGGGGGGGGGGGGGGGAGAGTCTGCCAAAAAAAACCTCCACTTAACTCGGGATAACTGATCTTGGGTTTCCCCCCAACATTTCTTAAAATATTTGCATTGCTGACTGTGTGAATAACCAACGCGAATAGACCTGGCATAAAACTCTGCATGCCTTGAATGTGTTATGAATCCATTTGCATCATCAGCTCCATCTTTATTCGAGCGCTGACATGTGTGAACAACAGAACTTGCAGACATGCACATAGATATGGTTCCAATTAAAAAAATATTCTGAAGGATAAAACTGGACTGCCTGAGTGAGATTATTTGGATACTCATGCTAAAAAAAAAGAAGTCTGAATAGATTTGCTGTGTTCACATTCTCAGGGTCACTTTGCCTCCCTCATTTCTTTGGATGCCCAAGCTGTATTACTTAACAGTCAGCAGAAGTTACTGCAATACAGTACTACACATTTGAGGATGGAGGGAGAATTTCATGAGTAGCAGGATTCTTATTGAAGAAGGCCATGTCCTCATTTTGCACCTCAAAGTTGCTGCACCCCAGTAACCTTGGCCTTTCTGAAAGCCATAGCTGGCAGAAGGTAGGAAATCCTTCCTGATCACCTTAGAGCTGCTAATCTGTTTGTCTCTTTGCATCAAGCAGTTCTCTGCTTCTGTAGCCTTCCATGCTTCAGTGCTAGGAAGGCATTTCCAACCCTGGGGTTAAAGTTGGAGGGAGGGGATGCAGAGCGGAGCCGGTTACGTAAGAACAGAACCTTGTCCTCTCTGCTTCTACATTTGAACTGGGGGGGGGGGGGGGCCCACAAAATGACATGCAGAATCGCAAATAACTCTTGTTTTTGTATCTACCTCCCTCTCTTCTTCAAATCACTTGTGATCCATAATTGTCTTATCTCCGAATGATAAGAGATAATGGTAGGCAAATGAGTGAAGATATTTTTGGATGGACACACGTGTTCAGACACATGCACTGCAAGTTTAATTTTGCACGGGGCTCTCCTTGTCTTTGGCTGAGGGTTTTTGAATGTTCTCTATTTTAGAGGTGGGGTGGGGGGGGATCATCTGCATCCAAGATTGGGAGGGAGGGAGGAACACCTTCCCTCTTCCTAAGGGTGAGAGGAGCTATTTTGACCACACATTAAAAGGTAAGGTGTTTTTTTTCTTGACAAAATGGACATACAGTACAATGGGCCCTTGGTATCCACTGGGATTTGGTTCCAGGACCCCCTGTGGATATGAAAATTGATGGATGCTCAAGTCTCATTGAATATTATGGCATAGTAAAAAGGTATCCCTTATATAAAATAGCAAAATCTAGGTTTGCTTTTTTGGATTTACAGTATATATTTGAAAAATATTTTCAAGGCATGTATGATTGAATCCATGGACAAAGAATCCATGGATATGGAGGGCTGACTATACATATCTACCCAATCTGAGGAGCTGGAAAAGCAATCTACCACATCTTTTTTCAGGACACAGCAACATGTGATTCCTATTTTTGAACATTACAGTATTTATATTCCACCCTATATCTGAGAATTTCTGGGCAAGGTACAATAAATCAATTTAAAATAATAAACTGCAATAATTTTAAAGACCTGCACTCATGTTTACTCATTTATCACTTGAAACCAGACAATGTAAAACCAATTACACAATTTAAAAAAATCATGACCATGAGACATGGGCAAATTGGGTTTGACTCAGTTTTGGAACAACATCCATCCTGGGACAGTGGTGAAATTTCAGCACTCTTCTTTGAGGAGATTTACAATGCTTCCTCTCATTTATAGGTTATCTGGAATAGGAACAGAGAAGCAAAATGGTAGAAGATAACTGTTTGGTTAGTGGTTTGAGCAGCCTTCCCCAGCCTGGTGTCCTCCCAATGCTTTGGATTTCAACTCCCACCAGTCTCAGCCCATGTGGCTTATGGCCTGGAATGCATGCAGTTGTTGTATGAAGCATGTGGAGCTTGAAGAGATCTAGGCTGGACTGTCTGAGATGGCCTGCAGAGACTTAGGTTCAAATTTCCTCTTAGCCACAAAGCTTGCTTGGTGATCCTGGGCCCTTTTATGTCAGCCTATCCTACCTCATAGGATTGTTCTGAAAGGGGAATTAGGGGGAAAGGACCATGTAATAAGTTTTGTCGAAGAAGGGAGAGATTTGAATGCAGTACATCTCTTCCAATCCCAAATAATAATTCATGGCCTGTGGAGGAAACTAGAAGGGAAAAAATACATCATTTTAGGATGTGGGAGTTGGTCCTGGATTATGTTGGTGCTGGAAGATGATGATGGTGGCCTTGTTGATTTCCTCATGATGGAAGATCTAGAATTTCTCCAGCCTTTTATAAATCCTTAGACTCATTGGGTCCAAAACACACTGCAGAAATAATCCAGTTTGAGACTGCTTTAACTGCCCTGAGGTAATGCTAGGGAATTCTGGGAACTGTAGTTTGTGAGAAAAATCTCTGGTGCCACAATAAACTACAATTCCCAAGAAATACTCAAGTATTTTGGCAGTGTGTTTTGGACCATAAACCTGGAAGAGATCCCAAGGGCAATCCAGTCCAAACCCATGCCATGCTGGAAGACACAATCAGAACACCCTTGACAATGTAGCCTCTGTTCTGGTAAGAAGCCAGGTCTCATGGAACATAATTATTAGCACTGGAGAGAAACTTTACGATATTCCAATAGGGAGCCACATTTGGTTCTGCAAAAAGACTGACACAAAACTAGAGTGAAGAGGGGAGTAGTCCCTCATGCATTTATAAAGAAATATTCATCGAGACCAATGGTTCCCAAACTTTGGTCCTCCAGGTGTTTTGGCCTTTAACAATCAGGAATTCTGGGAGCTTGAGTGTAAAACCTCTGGAGAATCAAAGTTGGGAACCACTGATCTAGACCCTTCTTATAAGGGTTTACAAGGCAGGGTAATCTACACTAGAGGAAAAAGTCAGAACAAAATTCTGCCCCTTCTATTGTCGCATCCACTCCAGAGCCTTGCCGCTTACCTTTTCCCCTTCAGGAACATTGGGTAGATTGTCTCTACTGCCTGAGTATCTCTGTGAAGTTTTTGGTGTGGCATTGCCAATGCTCTGGCTACCATTTCTGCCTCCTCCCCCACTGCCATGCACTCTGCCCCAGTTGCCACTACAGCCTTACAAACCATTAATTTCCAGGCCATTTCCTAGCAGGAAAGGTAAGGTTTTCCTCTTCTCCTCCCTTGGTGGCTCTGGATCTGCTGGCACACCCATTGCTCTGAAGGAAATGAGATACCCAGAATGTGATTTGGGTGTCTCCTCTGATCTTAATAGCAAGCAGCTGTGAGCTATCTGCACTGGCATTACCAAGGAAGGAAGGAAAAATCTCATTGTTCAAGTCGAAAACTATCCTGGACACTAAGGGCTTTATCACATTGCCTTTACTCCCACTCTAGGTGTAGTGCATAAACTTAAATACACGGATCTTATCGCACACCTCCTGTACCCAGGCAATAGGGATCCTGTATATGGGCCGGACTTCTCCTGTACTTTGTAAAGAATGGCATTTCCCCATTCTTAAATAGGTCTATCTTATCACATACCTCCATGCCCGGGCAGTAGGCATCCTGTACCTGAGCCAGACTTTTCTCATACCTGGTAAAGAACAGGATTTTCCTGTTCTTTACAAGGTACAGGAGAAGCCCTGCCTGGATACAGGATGCCTACTGCCAGGGCATGGAGGTGTGCAGTGAGATCTGCCTATTGAAGTTTCTGTCCCACACCTAGTACAGGAGTAAAGGCAGTGCAATAAAGTCCATAAATGGTAATACAAACCACAGTAAGGTACAAAACCCTGAATCATATGGTGTAATGATTTAAGTGTTGGACTAGGATTCTGGAGACCAGGGTTTGAATCCCAGCTCGGCCATGGAAAACCACTGAGTGACCTTGGGCAAGTCACACTCTTTCAGCTTCAGAGAATGGCAGTGTCAAAGCGTCCCTGAAGAAACTTGCCAAGAGAACCCCAGGGTCACCTTAGGGCTGCCATAAGTCAGAAATGACTTGAAGGCCCACAACAACAACAAACGCTGAATCTGGGACAGATATTTTTGTTTGTTGTTACCTGCCTCGATCCAATACAGGGAGAGGCAGGATACAAATAATAATAATAATAATAATAATAATAATAATAATAATAATAATTAGTTCTTGTAATTTTGTTGTTTTTGCGTATGTGTATTTTAGATATATTGATAAAATATATGTATGGTGGTTGTTTTTATTTTTAATACAGCCTATCCATCTGGAATGCTGTCTTCCTCTTTTCCTACTGCCTTCTAACTTTTCAAGCATTATCATCTTTTCTAGTGAGTCCTGCCTTCTCATGATGAGGCCAAAGTATGACAGCCTCAGTTTAGTAAAATTAGCTTCTAGGGAAAGTTTAGGCCTGATTTGCTTGAAGAGCTGTTTTTTTGTGCTTCTAGCTGTCAGTGGTATCTGCAGCACTCTTTTTCAGCACCACATCTCGATTGAGTCGATTCTCTTCCAATCTGCTTTCTTTACTATCCAGCTTTCACATCCATGCCTAGTAATGGAAAATACAGTACGATGGCATGGAGCATCCTAACTTTAATGATATATCTTTACAGTCCAGGATCTAGTCTAGTTCCTTCTTAGCTGCCATTCCAAGTCCTAGTCTGGACTGATTTCTTGATGTAGTCTCCACTCTGATTAATGACTGAGCCAAGGTGTAAAAAATAGCAACTCATTAGATCAGGGGTAGGTAACCTGCGGCCCGCGGGCCGGATGCGGCCCGGCGAGGCCTTGGGACCGGCCCCAGCCTGGTCCTGCCGCCGATTGCCACCGGGGCCTTTGGCGTCTTGCGCGTGGGGCATGGTGGGGCAATTGTCTATAGAAGTCTCAGAAACATGCATTTATCTTAATATTTTTTTAAAAATCAGCAAATTTTTTCGTGTGTCCTCCATTTTTTATTTAAAAAGTGCCCTTCATTTGAAAATTTTGTCCTACATTTGTCCCGGTTTATTTATTTATTTATTTAATTTTTAAAAAATCATTTAATTATTTATTTTTTGGCTTTGGCCCCCCCAGTTGTCTGAGGGACAGCAACCTGGCCCCTGTTAGAGTAAAAAAAATCTTTGGGATGGGTGATGTCTCGTTCTGCCGGTGGTTCTGAACTGGTACCAACTGGAACAGATGCAGTCTTCTCAGCTACTCAGGATCAAAGTAACTTCCACACAGATTTTCACTCAAATGAGGGTTTATTAACTTTGTTGCTATTTACACTTTACAGCAGGCTACTATACATCTATACTCTTTCAGAGTCCATGCTAAAAACTTGAATGTGACATCAGTCTTTGTTCTCTTACAAGATCAACCTTCCCACCAAGTGGACACACCTCTTTCCCATGAAGTCACCATACTACACAAAAGCATAACAATAATACATTTGTTGATATTATGTCTCAGCACATGTCCTTGAAGACGTTCTTCCAGGCCTAGGCTTTCTGGCCAGCAACAGGAACCATTTTAAACCTTAGTTAACCATTGACACATCTGAACATTTTCAATACAATTTAGAAATATATTTTAACAGCCCCCGGCTCAAAAGGGTTGCCTACCCCTGCATTAGATGATCTATGCATTTAAACAAAATCCAATGGAATTTTAAATATTAAATGTTTAGCATTCAGCATAGCTCTGTAGGGAGTGCAATTCTAAATCTCTTAGCTAGTATGCCAGTTTCTATGTAAAATGTTCAGAAATTGCTAGCCAGTATACTGATTGCAAGATGCTTGCACAGAAATAAGACCGTTTCTGTGCTGAATGTCTAAAGTTGTGAGTCAGGCCGTTCAGCTTTGTTTGGTATTGCATCCTTTTGCAGCGGTTCTCCAAGGGTTTATTTAGAGATTTTTCCCATCCTGTTCCTTATCCGTGTGAGTGGTTGAACCTGAGGTCTTCTGCATCTCAACCATGGGTGAAGAGACTTCTGCACTCCAGAGGTGTTGGTTTATGATTCCTGTAATCCTCTTCCCATTGGCAGGGCTGACTTGGGCTTCAGGAAGTTGCACTCTAAAACATCTGGAGAGGCAAAGGTTCTCATCTGATCTAGACCCTACCATGGTTCTCAGCCTTTGATCGATCTCTTTAGTACTTCAGCCTCCAGAAACCTCTGTGAACATGGCTAATGATGATAGATTCTAGGAGCTGAAGTAGGTCCAAAACTCATGGAAGATCAAAGAGTGATAACTGCAGCCCCACTCTGGATATATCACATTGACATTCTCATCAGTCACACTCAAATTGATCATTAGGAACTGCACAAGCAGTTCCTCATATGTGTGCAGCATAGCAGACTGGACTTAAGGCTGCTGTAGCCTCTGGATACAATCTGCCCCCTGCCCATGACCTGGAATGGCAATTATAATATGGCAGTATACCAGTGCTAAACAAAATGCCTTTTGGTATGATACTGTCATGTGTCTCTCTTCCATCTTGTCCACCTCCTGCTCTACTATACTGAATGTCATTGGCAGAGATGGAGGCAAATGATTGATAGGACATCGGAGATTAGCATACTGTTTTTTATTCCCTGCTAGGCATAGGATGTAAATGCACAGGGATGGATTCTGTTGCATAGCCCTGTCTCCAGGCAGTACTCATCTCGGACCTTTTAAAGAATGGGAAAATACTGTTCTTTAAAAGGTCCAGGAGAAGCCTGGATCAGGTATGGGATGAGTACTGCCTCGGGATGGAGCTACGCAATAGAATCCATCCCTGTGTGTTTACATCCCATGCCTAGTGTTGGAATAAAAGCCAGTGCATTAATCTTGAGCCTCCTCCAAGATGCATGAAAGCACATATTAACCCTGAGCCCTTCCCATTATATTTTTTCATCAGAGGAGGAAAAAATGAAATGCACAAATGGGTAACATCTGCCTTAAAGGCATTGCAGAAGGCTCTAGAGGTCTTATAGTGGACCACAAGCTACGTATGAGTCAACAGTGTGGTGTGGCAGCCCAAAATGTCAATGTAATTCTGGGCTAGACGCCAATAAGTTTGTTACTCTCCAGATCAAGGGAAGTAGTAGTGCCACTCTGTTCTGCTTTGGTCAGACCTCATCTGGAATACCATGTCTGGGCACCAGAGTTCAAGAACAATATTGATGAACTTGAATGTGCGGAAAGAAGGATGACCAAAATGAGCTAAGTCTGGAAACCAAACCTGGTGAGGAATGACTTAGACACTTGAATATGTATAGCTTGGAGAAGTCAAAACTTAGAGGTGGCATAATTATCTTTAAATATCTAAAGGGATGTCAACACAGAGCTACCTTGTTTTCTGTGGCTTCAGAGACAAGAACATAAACCAATAGATTCCAATTCTGCCTAAACAACAGGAAAAACCATAGTAACTCTTTACCGTAGGAACTGTTTGACAGTGGAATAGACTGCCCTGGAGTATTATAGACTCTCCTTTGAAGGTCTTTAAAGCAGAACTTGGATGGGTGTTTTCAGAAGTGCTGTAAGTATGTATTGTAGCATAGCAGGGGGCTGGATAGATGGCCCTTGCAGCCCCTTCCAACTCTATGATTCTGTGATTCCTACAAAGCGAATCTGTGTTCCCCCCCCCCCCCCCATCACTGTAAGATGGGCATAGTTTCAGCTCTCACTAGAGAAACTGTTGCCATAAAGATGAGTATGAAAACATTTGAAATGCACTGCTCACTGTCTGTGAATATGAAGTCCATATGCCAATGTGCCTTTAATGATTTTGCCCAAGTGAAGCAAACTCTCACTGTTCACTGGAATGCTGTGGGTGGCTTTGCACTTGACATTTTCTACATAGATATAAATATCCTAGCACAAAATAGACAGGTCCTTGTCAATTAGGAAGGGCACATGCATGAATAAATAGTCAAAATTCCTCATAAAATAGACAGAAGAGAACTGCTGGTTCCTGGTCTGCGGCAGAAGCAGCTATTTAATTAGGCACGCATACAGACTGTTCACACTTGATGAAATGTGCACGTATTTGTGTAAGCATTTGGTCTTATGGGGTTTGAAATCCTAAAGGATGGGGGGGATTTGCTTGAGGCAGACAGTAGGTAAGCAGTTTTATTTAAGCAATAAAAATTAAACAGTCGTCTGAGGTGCTACATTATCAATGTAACTACAATGAAAAATTTCATTGTCTCAGGACTATTGCACTAGCCCCCATTCCTGCCGCGATCGCATATCACATTAATGAAAGGAAATGCATACATACAGGTTGGGGAGCAGTCATTATTGCATGTGTATTCAGTCACAGGAATGTGGCAGTCACAGCCATGGACTGTCTCACATTCTCTTTTCCAGACTGCTCCTTAACCCTGCCTCTCTGCCCTATTTGGGATATTTGGCCTTGGCTAGCTCTACACTGCAGAAATAATGCACTTTGACCCCACTTTAACTTTCATGGCTTTATGCTATGGAATTCTGAAATTTGTAGTTCTGGGAGATATTTAGCTTTCCCTATCAGAAAGCTCTGGTGACACAACAAACTATAAATCCCAGAATTCCATAGCATTAAGCCATCACAGTTAAAGTGGGGTCAAACTGCATCAATGCCGCAGTGTGGCAGCAGCCCTTGAGAGCTGTGTCTGCTGTGCTTTCTACCAAAAGGAAGGGAAGGGGGGTACAGTGGTTAAATGCCTGTACTGCAGCCATTCACTCAAAACCACAAGGTTGCGAGTTCAAAACCAGCAAAGGGCCCAAGCTCGACTCAGGCTTGCATCCTTCCGAGGTCGCTAAAATGAGTACCCAGACTGTTGGGGGGCAAATTAGCTTACTTGCTAATTAGCTTACTTGCTGTTCACCGCTATGATCTTTGGAATAGCGGTATACAAATAAAACAAATTATTATTATTATTATTATTACAGTAGAATTGTATGAAAATTTCAGCTTTTTGACAGGCTCTGAAAGCTTCTAGTTCCCCATGACTTGCTATGCAGAAATAAAAGAAATCAGCATGGGAATCGGCTTGATTTGCATAAGTTATAGGAGAATTTAATGATTTTGGGCACCAATTTAGAATTGCCAGACTGCAGAATTTTATGCATGCATTTAATCCCAATTGCTCCTTGTTTCAACAGATTTTGGCTCTGTTCTTTTTGAAAGAGTTTGGGACTTGAAACCATGTTTGTCTCGTATTTTCATGCTTCTTCCACAGCTACTTTGTTCCTAGTCTGTCCTTATTTTGAAGTAATTAAAGTGTTTTCATAGGTCTCTGAGGTTGTTTTTTTTTTAAAGGCCTCAGTAATAAAATATTTGAATTTAGTGTGGGAAGAAAAAGCTGGTGGGTGACAGCTGTTGAATGCAGTCTTCTGCGAGTCCAATAATACATGTGGAAAGGGAGGGAAATTATTTGTTTTTCTCCCACCAAAACCTTATGACATTTTTATGTAACTGGAAAATTGCATACTGCATATTCACAAACTGCTGCTTGCATTTGCTTTTGTTTTGATGTTGTCCACCATTAGTAGCTTTTTATTATCAAATTCAGATACATGACAAATGAGAATAGCCTGAAGCTACAACAGTGTCATACTCTTCAACTGTCCCGATTTGACAGGGACAATCCCGATTAATCCTCTCACATCTCATTTTTTCAAGCTGCTTTAAAGTGTCTCAGTTTCTTTCTCCTCTTTCCCTTTCCCCCCTTTGTCCTCTGCTTACTTCAGTTGCTGTAAACTGAATTCAAAGTCCAAAAATAGTTTGTATTCAGTTAACTGAGCAGGGAGGAGAGGAGAGGAGAGAAGAGGAATGCAATCTTGCCCTTCCCAGGAGGCTCAGGCAACGGCAAACTGTTGCTCCCTCTTCTAGCTTGTGAGTTTATCCTCCTTAATAATTTTTGCCATTGTCACCATGCTCTAGGGTTGTTTGGCCATAGATGCCCTGCAGGGACATAGACAAGGGGGAGGGCAGATTCCCCCTTCCATTAGATACAATGAATGGCGTGCACTTAGTCTGGACCCCCACCTTCCCAAAATCCTGGCTATGTCCCTGTGCTCTGGTTTTCACCTGTACAGTAGTGGAGGTTATGCAATGTCCAATGAACAGAGTTGTCTTCTGGAAGGAATAAGATGGGAAGGAAGTAGGTAGGGGAGGGCCAAAAAAGATAGGAAATACAGGGAGCACTTGGTATCTGCGGCGGTTTGGTTCCAGGACTCTCCGTGGATATCAAATCCATGGATGCTGAAATTCCATTAAATACAATCGTGTAGTTAAATCATAGAATCATAGAGTTGGAAGAGACCACAAGGGCCATCCAGTCCAAACCCCCTGCCATGCAGGAACTCACAATCAAAGCATTCCCGACAAATGGCCATCCAGCCTCTGTTTACAAACCTCCAAAGAAGGAGACTTCATCACACTCCAAGGGAGTACGTTCCACTGTTGAACAGCTCTTATTGTCAGCAATTTCTTCCTAATGTTGAGATGGAATGTCTTTTATTGTAGTTTGTATCTATTGTTCTGAGTCCTAGTCTCTGGAGCAGCACAAAACAAGCTTGCTCCATCTTCCATATGATACTCCTTCAAATATTTAAACAAGGCTTTCATATCACCTCTTAACCTTCTCTTCTCCAGGCTAAACATACCTCTCCCTAAGTCTCACTTCATAGGGCATGGTTTCTAGATCCCTCACCATTTTAGTCACCTTTTTAAAGAATATTTTCAAGCCATAGGTGGTTGAATCTATGGATAAAGAATCTGGATCTGGAGGGCTGACTGTAGGATGAGGGCTTATGTCAAGAGTGGGCACATACTGAGGCCTAAATGCTGGCACAAAACTTGTTTCTAATCTGTAGAACTTTTTGCCAGACTTTGGCTTCTTACTTGCCTTCTCCAAATGTGCAACTGGTAAGAATAGCTAGGAGAAGAAAGTGTCCTCTTTCTTTCTCTTTGTAAGCATCAGGACAGGGAAAGTGAATAGGCATTGGTGTACATATGAATTAGATTAATACTACTAAGTCTTTAGTGCTTGCAAGTGTTTAGGACTTCAACTCCCTGAATTCCTGACCACCAGCCATGCTTACTGGGGCTTTTGGGAGTTTATACAATCGTAAGAATTGGACAGGACACAAGGACACTCTAGCCCAGTGATTCTCAAACTTTTGTCTTCCAGATGTTTTGGACTTTAACTCACAGAAGCCCCAGACTATTAGCTTGGCCGACAGTCAGGAACTCTGGGAGCTGAAACCCAAAACATGTGAAGGACCAAAGTTTGGAAATTGCTGATCCAGCCCATCCCTCTACCATGTGCAACTGAAGCAGTTCTGAACTATGCCCATCCAACCTCTGTTTCTGATGGATATGCAAAACACCTGGAGGACCAAAGTTTGAGAAGCATTGACTAGTTTATATATCCTTGAATGAGGAAGCTTTGGTCCTCTAGAGATTTTGACCTACAATTTCAATCAGCTCCCTCTAACATAGCCAGTGATAAAACATTATGGGAATTGTTGTCCAAAATGAGAACTCAGGATGGTCATTTGTAGACCGTGGCTCCCAGAATATCCAGTCAGTATTATCACTGACCACACTGGTTGAGAGATTCTGAGAGTTGTAGTCTAAAAAAGGAACTTCTCTGAGTTCTGTCCAAAATAACTTGACAGCCCAAAATTACATACGCACAAACTACAGCTTTAGTTCATAACATTGGGATCTTTAATTTGGAATTGGTCCTTAAACCTGTTACAAAATTTCTAGTGTAAACATAAATAACTTTTATTTTTTCTGTATTGTGGTTAGGGAGGGTAGGAGTGTTTAGAGTCCCATCTGCTCTCTGAATCTTTGAAGGAGTCTTAACTATTTTGTTTAAAAAATGGAAGTAATAAAGAAAATTCATGTTGAAGGTAAACAGATGTTAGAAAGCGAGCACAAAAATTAGCAATGTACTTTAAAAAAAAATAAAACTTGGTAATGTCCACTACATGGTCCTACTGGATGATAACTGAACGTTTGTTTGCAAACAAAGTCCCCTTTTTGAAAAAGATCCCTTCGGCTATGATTGTGTGATGAAATTCTCAAATCAAACCTGTGGTGGTTGCCATGGCAACAGTGTCATAACACTCACTATTAATATTACATGCATATTAGACACAGAGAACATGTTTTGAGGCTTGTCACATTTTTTGTTTAAATACAGTCTCATGCTTTTTACTCTGTCATAATTTTTGGTTTACTGGATTTCTGACTTGCTTGGGTATGTATGTCTGTATGTAGAAAATTCTCTAAAGGGAACAGGAAGAGCTTCACTGTTTTTGCTATTCTGCACTATCCCATATTCTCAATAATCCTGTTTGTGAAATCTTGTTTCATATGGGTAATCGTTGGCAATGGAGTTGTGAGTCCAGTGTCTAGGGGAAGGGCAGTCTGTAATATATCTTTCTGGGTCTCGAATCAGAATCCCGTTTCTCAGAGGAAGTGATTTTAAATTGTGTGCTGGGCATTGCTTGCATAGTCTCTTTTTCTTAGATTATGGTCGTGTCTGCATGGGCCAATTAAATTGTCCTCCCTCCCATCATCTCCGCATGGTGACTGATGCAAACTGACCTTGAGTCTGATGCAAACTGACCAGATGATGTCTGGGCCATTCAGCACTGACCCCAAAGTGTAACACCATTAACATGGATTTTAAAAAACTCCCCAGTTGCTTTGGATCTTCCTAGAAGATCTGGAGTCCTTCGTTCTGATGCTGGATGCCTGTTCGCATGCATGTCCCACTGTGCCACCCAGTGTGGCTACTGCTGCCATGGGTCACTCACTCTGAGGCCAGAATGAGATGCCCAGCTGGATGCCTTGTTCTGAACTCAGAAGTGAGCAACTCAGCATGGTAGCAGAGGCTGTGGATGTGCCTAGCGGCACAATAGGATACCCAGTGTCAGAAAGAAGGACCCAAGTAACAGAAGGATATCAGGACAGCTCTTGGGTCAAGATCCTGGCCAGTGCAGACACCAGCCTCAGTTCCTAGAATATGATTTCTGGCTATGTTGGGTGGGGTTTGTAATAATAATAAAAAAATAAATTTCCAAGCTCTGGTACTGTAACAATGGCACATCCATAGTAATGCTGGGAGGTATCTCAAAAATCATCTATTATTATTATTATTATTATTATTATTATTATTATTATTATTATTATTATTAT
>NC_056525.1:238727398-238759993 GCF_019175285.1 Sceloporus undulatus
CCTTTATTTATAAAGTGCTGTAAATTTACACAGCGCTGTACATACAATCTTTTTAATTAGACAGTTCCCTGCCCTCAGGCTTACAATCTAAAAAGACACGACACAAAAGGAGAAGGGAATGGTGGTGAAGAAGGGGATGAGGTCCAGCAGTTCTTCTCTACCTCCGAGGCCTGGACCAAGGCAGATGGACTGGAGGGAGGACTTGGCTTCTTGGAGATAGCCTGCCTCTCTCCCCCTCAAGATGGTGGATGAAGGGAGGGCTTGTCTTCTTCCAGGCAGGCCTGTTGGAGCTATTTATTTTTATTTATTTAGGTATTTATATCCCGCCCTTCAGCCCTAATAGACCTTCTCACTCGGTGCAGGAAGGAAAAATCCATGACAAATGAGAGATCACCATTTTCTGAGACAGTCTAGTCCACCATCAAACATCTCTTACTTCAGAGTTTCTTCTAAATGTTTAGTCAGAATTTACTTTTGTGTAATTTGAATCCATTGGTTCATGTCCAGTGGATTGGAGCAATTGAAGGAGAAGGTTAAGAGGTGATATGATAGCCCTGTTTAAATATTTGAAAGGATGTCATATTGAGGAGGGAGCAGGCTTGTTTTCTGCTGCTCCAGAGAACAGGACCCAGAACAATGGATGCAAGCTGCAGGAAAAGAGATTCCACCTGAACATTAGGAGGAACTTCCTGACAGTAAGGGCTGTTCGACAGTGGAATGCACTCCCTCGGAGTGTGATAGAGTCTCCTTCCTTGGTGGTCTTTAAACAGAGGCTGGATGGCCATCTGTCAGGGATGCTTTGATTTGGATTTCCTGCATGGCAGGGAGTTGGACTGGATGGCCCTAGTGGTCTCTTCCAACTCTACGATTCTATGATTCTATAATTCTAAGGAGTGAGCCAGAAAGAAACTTGTTCCATCTTCCACATGGTAATTCCTCAGATATTTAAAGATGGTTTAAATATTCTTCATTCTTCACTTCTCTATGATTAAACATACCCAAACTCCCTCAAACTTTCCTCATAGGGCTTGGCTTCCATGCTCTTTACTGTTTTGGTTGCCTTCTTCTGGACATATTCTAGTTTGTCCTTCCTCAAATGTAAAGACTGAGTTGACAAGAGAATAGTAATGAGTTCATGTGAATGTTTCATATTGTTCATAAATAAAGCTGGTTAATCAAATCAGTTCACAAATATCATATTTTCATTGTAGTTACTGCATCTCCAGGAAACCTTTGATGAAGGGACCCGTCAGTGCTATTCACTGACTCTTGTCCTTGGAAAAGAAGACATAGATGTATAGTGGTTTGGGTTTATTACATTGATATCTGGGATCACTACTCCATAAGATATTTTTCTTCCCCAACAATCATTAATTATTTCGGAGGAATGTTGCTACTGCGTTTTTGGATAGATTTGCAAATAAGTAGTTGATTTACTCATTAGATTTATATCCCATATTTCACTTCAAAATTAGAATCATGCCAACTCACTGTAAAATGGAAAAACAAGCCAATATCTAAAGCTGACGTTAAATCACAGTTAAATTAAAATTACAGTTGGCCCTCCATATCCATGACCTCTCCATCCACCAGTTCGACCATCCATGGTCTGCAATATATTCCAAAATCATCATCATCATCGTTGTTGTCGTCATCATCATCATCATCATGATCCAAAGTAATCCTTGGTTTTTTCATTTTATATAAGGGACAGCATTTTGCTACACCATTGCATATAATGAGACTTGCGTGTCTACAGATTTTGGTTTCTGTGGGATGTCCTGGAATCAAACCCCAGCAGATACCAAGGGTCCACTGTAACTAAATTAAATCAAAATGAAAAGGTTCTTCCTCTTCAGCAACCAGCCAGTTGCCAGATGCCTATCTGGAGAAAAAAGGTCTTGCCTTCTGATGGAAAGTCAATTGGAAGGAACCAATCCTGCTTCTGTTAGGGTGATGTTCCTGAACTGACCAAGTGTGCCTCTGAAAATGGTAGGGCTGAGAGATGGTCCTTCCCCTGAGAGCTCAATTCTGAGTTTGGGGAAATTTAAAGAATTTCTTTGAAACAATTAGAAGTAACAATTTTTCTTCCCACATGCCCTTGATCTTTATTTAATCAGAGCCGTTCTCTTAGAGGCTACTCTTCCTGTATGCTGTTATTTCAAGCAATTAGCCATTGTACTGGTAAAAGCTCTGTCATCTCTGAGATAAATTTAGTACAAAGGCTCTTTCTGTAAGAAGTCAGAAACTTGGCTTAATAATGATTTGACAATCAGTAATGAGAACTCTGGAGTTGATGGGAAACCTACTAAGCATTCTTTGGTTAGATCATCCATAATGCCAGATAAGCTTCCCAGAAAGGCAGCTTATCCAGTGCTACCAATCTTTCCCAGCACTGTCAAGTCACATGAAAGCATTACAGAGTCTCTGGGACTACAATCTCCTTTCATACAGGACAACAACATGTCCCAGTTGTTCCCCTGCTCCCTGCAATGCCTCAGATGTTCTCAACCTTTGGCCCTCCGGATATTTTGAACTTCAGCTTCCATAAACCCCAGCCTGCACAACCAGTGGTCAGGGATTTTGGCAGCTGAAATTCAGAACAGTTGGAGGACCAAAGGTGATCACTACTGTTCTTTATCACTCAGAAACATAGCTGTGTTAGTCTGGAATATCAGTATGCAAAGGCATCTTGAAGACTAACAGGCTGCATATATAATGCAAAATTAATGCAATTTGACAACAGTTTAACATGGCTCAGTGCTATGGAATTATCAGAGTTGAAAGCTTTGTGAGCTATTTAGCCTTCTCTCTGAGAGAGCTCTAGCGCCACAACAAATTACACATCCCAGGATTCCATAGAATGCAGCTGTGACAGTTAAAGCAGTGTCAAACTGCATTAATTCTGCAGTGTGGCAGTAGCCTGAGTGGAAGACATAACATAAGCTCTTGTAAACTTGGGGCCTGAGCAGATGGGCAGGATACCATGGGCCTACGCTAAGGCCCTTTTGGGTGAGGATCTTTCTTGGACCACTGGACCACTGGTTGATCCCAGCCTGGGGCTTTTGGTGTACAAACCAAACAGGATCTCCAACAGGATCACATGAGACCGAGGGAAACATGGGACTTATGCCTCATATGGACAGGATCTTGATCTACTTTTTCATCATGCAAGATTTCTTTGATAGCCGAGTCAGTGTTATTTTTTCTGAAAACTAAACTGGCATTCTAGTCCATGAAGAATGCTGGCAGGTGTAGATTTCAAGATCTATTCCTGAAAAGACCATTAAGTCTGCTTCCCCATGAGCTTCACATGAATGTGTTGGCATCACTGAGGCTCACCTGTAGGGCAAACCTTCACACAGAGAGTGTGCGCTGAGGCTGCAAAACCCTGTGGGAACATTGGTGCTTTGCACATTTTTCTGCAGCTCTAGAATTGTGAAGTCGCATGACCCATCTACAGGCCACTGCAGTCTTCTGAGTCATTTTCTCATTTTCTCTTCCAGAAACATTATGGACAGTGGGTGCAGTGGAAATTAGATACACAGATTTTTAAATTTACTTTGTAGATTTTATATATTTTTGCTGAATCAGGTGATCCTTAGAGAACTTGCATCAGGTTGTACCTCTCTCCAAAAGACACAATAAAACAAGCCACTGACCTAAGCCTTGCATATTGCTTTTATAGACATTTGAGAAGTGACTGATATAGCTTTTAGGGTAGGACCTAGCTACTACATTGAGTATAGCATATAGATTCTTAATAATTTTGGCACTGGAATATCCTGTTCAGGAAAAGATGTCTACATCTGGAGAAACTGTGTCTGTCTAGATGGCATGGATTCCAGTCTCTATCAGCCCTAGCCTGCCTTGCCAATGATGAGTACCAGATTTTGGAAAATTTTCTTTTAAGATGACGAATACAATATTTAAGACAATTTGTTCATGTGTTTACTCCTCCAAAGTTACCTTTTTATATATAAAAAAACCCTATGTAATGGGTAGACTTTTATAACTCCTGGTCTTCGCATCCTTTTCTTCAATTCTTTATCTGAGAATGAATGCTTTATGTCTACTTGACACTATGGATAGGAGACACTTTTTCCCCTTGTTTCACTAATGATAATGATTTCTCATTTATTTATTTGTTTGTCTGCTAAGTGGCAAAACCAAAGAGGTTTCTTACAGCTCAAGACCTTGCAGCTCTATTTGCAACAAAAACAATTCAATAGGAGATTTTTTACTATATATAAATATTGCCCGAGTGAACTGTACAGTACTTCCAAACATGATACTTTTTTGCCAAACAAAATTGCATAATTACAGTATATCATTTTATGCATACAGCATAAAATAGCAAAGTGATAGTCTGTATAGGATGATAATCTCATTTATTGCATTTTTAAAACTTTTTTATCCCCCCACCCCCCCCAAAAAGAAAAGAAATGGAAGAGAAAGACATTCTTTTCAAAATCCTGCTTCTCCAGTTGAGCCACCTTCCTGCAGCAGGGAATTTTAATCTAGTAAAAGCCTATTCACAGGCAGTCACTGAGGTTCAGAAACTTGGAGAGTTCTTGCAGAACTATTTGGTTTATATAAAAAGAAGGAAGGGAGGGAGATAAAAAAAAGGAATGTGGAAATACCTTTAAAAGTAACTTGTTTTAGTTCAGCATGAGCTTTTGCATGCTATATCGAGTGGTATTAGGGCCTTAGGCATATAAAGTTGTGGGAGTGGGATGGAATGTAATGGGATCCAGAAAGCTGTAAAACTGCAAACCCTTGTCCTATATTTTCAAGGGGCTGGCCCTTTCAGATCTTTACGTTGGTCAGTTATTGTTGATAACAATATTATTGTTATTATATTGATGTGTGAAAGCAACAAATCTGCTTGTCAAAAGTTAAAATTTAGCAAACCCTTGGGTTCAAAACTCCAGGCTAAGGCTTTTTTTATATGTGCAGAAGCAAGGACACTTGTATTAATATGTTCAGTGCACTATGAAGCCATTTTAATCTACATTGTACACTGCCTCGAATGTTGGGAAGAAGCGGGTGATAAATAAAATTTATTACTACTATCACTACTACTACTGCTAGAATAGCGTACAATATAAATTAAAACATAACAGCTAAAACAATATGGAGTACAAAACTTTAAAAAAACTTTAGACTATACTGTACATCCAATTAATATACTGCTTTTAAGACATTAACAATTAAACATTTAAAATACATATCACATACTAAAGACAGTACCACCTTACTGTATAATGCTCTCCCCTGTAAGTTAAGACACTTTAAACAGGAAGGTCTTTCTCTGCCAGGGAAAAACAGCAGAGAGGGACAGAATTCCTTCAAAAGGAGTTCCAACGCCTAGAAGACTCTCTCTCTTGTCCTCACCAGCCAAGCTTGGGAGAGTAGTGGGATGGAAAGAAAACTCTCTCCTGAAGATCATTGGGGAAATACGGGCTTTCTGGCAGCTTTCATGAAGAATGGAGCCAAGTGTTATGTCTACCCTTTCATGGATTGTTTCTCATCACTGGACTTTTGTGTAAACGTGAAGAATATAAGTTCTTCAAGCCAAACTCCCCCAGTCTCTACTGGTCCATGGTCCCTGTTTGTCGAAAGAATGGGTGATAAGCAACACCAAAAGGATCTGTACAACTAAGAAATGTCATGCTAATTTGAAAGGCAACATCTCTGCCGAATCAATGCTATTTTAATTCAGATATTTTGCATATGTTTACACATGCTGGAAAGGTTGCTCTTTTCAACTGTCTGGCTTTCTCATTGAGTTTTAGATCTGAAAGTCAAACCGATACCTTCTTAACCTATGTATAATTGGATTTAAGAGCTTAGAATAACCTTGCCGGCCTCTTTCTTTTCTCTTTCCTCCATGCAACCTACCATTAGCAGCTGATTGCTAATGATAATGCTTATAGAGGAAAGAACCCATCTTGCCACTTTGAACATTTTTGAAAAAGCTTTTAGTCAGAGAAATGTTAATTCTGTGTATAAACCAAGCAAGCACATATTCTGATTGTTTTCCTAACCAAATTAAGAGCTTGGCTGGATGTAACAATAAGTGGGAAGACAAGATATGGAAGCTCAATAGTTCTTCCCAGCTGCATTCAAAGGGAAACCTTTATACTGCTACTAGGGATATGTTTACTCTACCAGAAATAAGAATGTTTTTGTTTTCTGCTGCCACTGAATGCTCCTTTTTCTCTTGGGCCCTGTAGCACTTTTGCCACTCTGAGGCATTCCAGAGTTGGAAGTCACCACTGAAAAGACCATTGCTGCCAATCTGCTTGGGACTGGCATTTTTGTGAATGGCTGTATATGTGCACGAAACTGAACTGAGCCATTTTGCAACATCTTGCAATATCCATATTCACCTGGGTGTGCCACAATGTTACAGTGAACAATGGTGGAGGGACTGATGTGTCATGGGCCAATGCACAGTGGGCTCTGGTGTGCTTCTGATACCTCTAGAAAATACTGGAACACAACAGGAGCAAAGTGTCCGATGCACATCAGATGTGTCCAGTGCCTGTTGGAGCACTCTTGCTTTTGCCAAAATACTCATCTTTGTAGTTCATTAACAAGGTTTTGTCATATTTCTGTAACATTGCTACATATTCTAAGTTTACAAAATGCAGACTGATGAAGAATCTTGGGCCATATCCTTAACAGCAATTTCAGACTGGAGATCTCCTGTATGTGAGGCTATGTATGAGAACATGAAATGCAACCAGCTTAGTATAATGGTTAAGGTGTTGTATTGTCACATGGGAGATTCAGGTTCTAGTTCATGCTGGGCTACAAAATTCCTTGGGTAGCCTTGTGCCACTCACACAATGTCTTTCTCTGCCTGATCTACTTCATATGGTTGCTATGAGGATCAGGTGTGGTAGAAGAGAACTATGCACATTGCCGTGAGCTCACTGGAGGAATGTCAATATATAAAGGTAACTACAGTTACCTTTATATATATATAGGTAACTACAGTTGGCCCATTTATATATAAAGGTAACTACAGTTGGCCCATATCCATGCATTTTTTTTTTAGTCAATGGTTTCAACCATCTGCAGCTTGAAAATATTCAAAAAACAAATATAAGTTCCAGAAAGCAAACTTTGATTTTGCCGTTTTATATAAGGGACACCATTTTACTATGTCACTGTATTTAATGGGACTTGAGCATTCACAGATTTTGGTATTCACAGGAGGTGCTGGAATCAAACCCCAGCAGATACCAATGGCCCACTGTAAAACTATCCAACTACTTCTGATTCCTGAGTCCCCAGCCAGGAGGGGCATTAAAGTAAGGATGGTGAACTTGTGACCCACCAGATGCTGTTTAACTGCAGCTCCCATAATTTCCAACCATGGGCCATGATGGCTGGGGTGGATGGGAGCTGGAGTCCAGTGACATCTGGAGGGGCACATCTCTTTTGCTGCTTTAAATGTTAAGCCCCATACAACTGGTGAAATCTTCATGTAATACTTTCATGATACCTAGTTTGAGTTGCATGTGTCTTACATTTGGAGTTAAACTTGCAGTCACAGGAAATGGATATCAGACTTCAGGACTGATCCTAATAGTAGACAGTGTGAGATGGCTGCCTTATGCAGAAGATGCCTGGTTAGTGCAAGGTGAGAGAATGAGGAGTTGGAGGACAGAGTTGTGTGCTGGGTGAAACTCTGCCTTGAATCACTCTGACTTGGCTTTGCCTAGGAAGCTGCCGCAAATAAACACATGAGCCAAAGCTGGAGGAAAGGCCACAACTTTATTCAGCAAGCAACAAAATTGGTAGGGTTGGCCCAAAGCATGAAGTCAGGATCTGTACTATTGAACAACCCCCTGGTTGTTTGATAAGCCGCAGGCCTGGTAACTGCCAGGCAATGGGATGACCTAGGCCAGGGGCTAAGGAAAGCCATCTTGCAGCCATGCCACCAGCCGCTCACATGTTCTCTAAGCCCCTAGTCACCGGGAGGCGCTACCGTGTTGTGGCCCCCCGAAATGGCCACAACGTATGCCCTCCTCATCCCCGGGTACCTAATGACTCCCATACCAGTGCTCCGTAGCCCTGGTAACCACACCAACCAGATCCATGTCCTATGCTGCCGCTCCTGAAGTTGTGACTAAAACCACCAACCTGAGGGAGGGTGGAAGAGCCGAGCAGCAAATGGCACTGGGGCCAGAACACATAGCCCTATATAGGCCAGGACCCAGCATGCATAGCAGGCGTGGTGCCCCCCCCAAGGCAGCCCAGCCAATGGGCTGCCCTGGAGGACCAGGGCACACCATAGAGAGGTCCTCCAGCCTCCCAGAGCAGCCCACTGAGGTGGAGGACCTCTCCTCCCCATACCAGCCATCCAATAGCAGTGCAGCTCGTCCCAGCAAGGCATGCTGGGGTGAGCCTGGGAACCTTGCTGTGCTGCTCCCGGCGGCAAAGCAGCCTGCCCGGTGAGGCGGGCGACTGCTTGTTCTGCCCATAAATATGGAGGAAAGTGCTGTCCCTTCCCCAATGTTGATGTAAAATTCTTTACTTAGCATGGGCAGGGGTATAGTCTTGTCCTCTACTTCAGCTATCCTTAGTATACAAATTTTGCTGTATCAAATGCACTTTATTTAACTGTTCAGTGAAGTTCTTCTCTTTCTTTTCCTCTCTTGCAGATAAAGCTTTGCACCCAGGTTTGATACCAGTTCTCAATTAAACTTCATGCATAATATTTGCAGTTGGTTTCAAAGTCATGGTTCGGAAAGGTGAGTGTTCGGGGATTTAATTCAATATGTCTGTTGTGTAGAATGATAAAGATAAGCATGATGTATGTAAATACTTAGTGGGTTTCGGGAGTGGGCTTTCAGTAAATGAAAGATTTCTTACTTGGTTGAATATCAGCTTCTTACCAATGAACTGATTAATTGTCTGAGTCTAAGTCATTTTCCTATGCCTTTTTTTGATGCATGAAAGGCAGCATGAAAACTTACAGTTTAATCAAAGAAAATTTAATAGACTTGACATTGCAAAAGACTGGAATGCCTCTTGTAAAGCTTAGTTACTGGTTAGAAGAGACAATATGGTGTAGGAGTTTGAGTGTTGGACTAGGACTCTGGGACACCAGGGTTCAAATCCCTGCTCGGCAATGGAAATCCACTGGGAGACTTCGACCAAGTCACACACTCTCAGCCTCAGAGGTTGGCAAAGGCAAACTGCATCTGAAGAAATCTTGCCAAGACCCTGTGATAGAGTTGCCTTAGGGTCACCATGAGTCAGAAATGACTTGAAGGTACATGACAACAGCAGCAACAAAGAAAACCTTCGAACTGAAATATGATTGCACATGTGGTCCCACTCTTTTGGGTTTTGGTGGTGGTGATAGTACAGTGGTTACTGGTTAATGGCTGTTAGTTACAGTGAATATGTGGCAGCTTTCTTCAGAGGGGGTTTGCCATTGCCATCCTCTGAGGCTGAGAGATTGTGATTTGCCCAAGGTCACCCTGTGGGTTTTCATGCTCAAGGGGGGATTTGAACCCTGGTCTCTCAGAGTCATAGTCCAACACTCAAACTGTATGCCTCCAAATTACCATTTGCTGAGGAACATTAGATGAAGGAGAATGTCATTCTTCTCATCTTCTATTTGGTGACTTTCCAGAGGCGTCTCATTAGCTACTGAAGAGAAATAACAAAAACACTTTAAAGTTCATGAATGGAATGAGATTAAATTTAAGAATTTATTTAATGACAAATGCCAAGCCAGGTGGACTCTGGCTTAGTAACCCAGGGTTCTGCCCTGAACAAGGACTTATAATGGATTTATATAGAATTTTTAGGTGGTACCCATTGAGCAATAAAATGCTAGGAGCCCTGGTGGTGCAGTGGTTAAATGCCTGTACTGCAGCCACTCATTCAAAACCATAAGGTTGCAAGTTCAATACCAGCAAAAGTGCTCAAGCTTGACTCAGGCTTGCAACCTTCTGAGATCACTAAAATGAATACCCAGATTGTTGGGGGCAATTAGCTTACAGTTGTAAACTGCTTAGAAATTGTTAGTTCAGTATGAAGCTGTTTGTTTGTTTTTTTTGCTATGACTTGTAAATAAATTTGCCAATAAGGAGGAAGAGCATGAGAACATAGAGGTCTCTTGGGATGCTTTATGAAGTGTGGGCGAGACTGAAATATCTAGAGACGATGAGTTTAAAAAAATAAAAATAAAGCTGCTGTAGAAGAAATGTATAGATGGATGAGGCAGCAGATATCAAACCAAGGTATGAAGAATCACCATCAGAACACACTAAAGTTTTGGGACTTAGCTTTTGAAGGACTATCTGTGCTCAGTTGAACCTGTCTGGGCCATAGGATCAGCTTCAACTGCCTTGTTTTCTGGCCCACCATTGAGGTTCATCAGATTGCTAGGTACCACAGACAAGGCCTTTTTAATGGTGGCCCCATGTTCCTGAAATTCTCCTACTAGTGAAAGTTGTATGGCTTCAGCTGTCGGTTTCTGCCTTTAAACTTTCAAATCCTTCCAGGTTCAATGAATGTGTGTGTGTGTGTGTGTGTGTGTGTATATATATATATATATATATAAAATTATTTGCTATGTATCCTGATCATCAGTGGCCACTCTTTTATAACTAGTTATTTTTGATTTACTGGGACTTCAGCTAGCATTTTAATTGCCTTTTTGCGACATTTGGGGGTGGGGGTGACTTTTTGTTTTTTTGGGTGATTTTTTTAAAAATCAAATTATTGTAAATTACAATGGAAAACTGCCTTGTCCTGAAAGGTGTATTATAAATTTGCTAAACACATAAAATAACTATAGTCTAGAAACTGAAGCTAATATAAGACAAAGTATTGATATTAAAAGCTATCTCATCTAGTATAGGGGTTTTTTGGGGGTTTTTCCGTACTAGTCTTTGTTCTTCCTTTTGGTAGTACAATATCTTCCATTATGAATCACTTCTGAAATACCATTTCACTCACTGTGAATACTCATTGTGTGTGGCACAGAGAGAGGAAGAGATTGAGAAAGAGGGAGAGAGAGAGAGAAACGTGCAAGTAAGCATGAACATTTTGGGAGCTTTCAGTTTTTAGCCTCTGACCAGCATCAACACAGGGGCAAGCATGCTGTTCCAGACACGATTTGCTTCTTACTGAGCATCCTGAGAGTCCAAGTGGAAATGACTACTGAGAGATATTGTGCCAATGTGAGTATAGACTAGTAAATGTGACCTGGGCTCTTGCTCCATTAACTTCTAGGGATGAGCCAGAATGTCTGTTAAAAAAGAGTTTCATGTTGATAATTGCTGCACAATTGGGCATGAGGTTAGGGATCTTTGGTAAAACATAGTCCTCTCAAAATAACACCATTTGGGGTCCAGAAAACATATCCAGGGTAGTCGTGTTGGCCATATAGCAAAGTACAGTTATCATCCAAAATCCAAAGGTTGAGTACATTTGTTATCTGGCCCTCCTAAGGAAATCAAGGTCACATACATGGTTCTTCCCCTGATTCATCCTTCACAACTGTGAAGCAGATCAGGCTTTTACACTGCTGATTTGAACCTGGATCGCCCTAGTCTAAAACCTATTTATACCTCAGTTAAGGAAGTAAATGCATTCCTGGGCCTTACCTAAGGTCACCCAGTGAGTTTTCATGACTGAGCAGAAATTTGAACTCTGGTCTCCCAGAGTTCTGGTCCAGCACTTCAACCAATATGCCATGCTGGGAACCCAAAGTATGTTTTCATTTTTCTCAGGAACTATTTTTTTTTTTGTTCCCATTCACGTTTATGTAGATGTAATTAATATATTCAATTTAATTAATTAACCCATCTCAATTAATTTTAAATGAAATGCAATTAATCCACTCATTATTGTTTTTTTGTTCAGAGTATTACTTACCAAAAAAAGATTAACTCCTGACTCTTGGGCCTTATATTCTTGGTTAATAATTATTGAATGTGAGAGCCAGCATTATGTAGTGGTTTGAGCTTTGACTCCTGGAGACCAAGGTTTGAATCCCTGTTCACCCATTCCATCCCACTGGGTGACCATGGACAGGTCACACTCTCTGAGTCTCAGACGAAGGCAAAAATAATCCCCTCTGAACAGATATTGCCAAGAAAAACCCATGACAGGCTCACCTTAGGGTCACCATAATTTGATAATGACTTGAATGCACACAAAAATATCAAGGGTCTACAAAAGGAAAGGATGACACTTAGGTGTTCAAATGTTGCATTACAAATCTCATCATCACCATTGACTCTGTTGGCTAAGATGGATGGGAATTGCTGTACAACAGCCTCTAGAGGACAGCATTTCCCTTAGAGTTGTGCTGGACAACCTAGAAGTTCCTAGAGAAAACAATTCTCTAGGCGTTCGTAGGTTCTCCAGCATGATTCTATGATCAACTTCTGGTATAAAATTTGCGGTATTTCCACATTCATAGGGTCCTTTGGCCCTAACCCTAGCGAATGTGGAGGTACCACTATAATGCAACTGAAAACAATAAATACATGATCTTCAAAATGCTTTTTCTTCTGTACGATGTAGTTTGCCATTCAGAGTACATTACCTCAGCCGGATCTGCTCTTTTCCATCTTTAAAAAATTTCCAATTAAAACGCAAAGGCATAAAACATAAAAGGCAGAGTTGTGAACATATGCCTTACCTTTGAAAGCGCCAGTTCTGAGAATGCTCAGTTCAACAATATGGCACTGCCATTTATATAAAAATATAAGATATATTCTAAATATAACAATCTTTAGAAAGCTGACATTTCAGAAGATTGCTAAACTTTCATCTTGAGCACTTCTTTAAACTAATGTACTTCGGCAACCAGAAGCAACAGACCCCAAAGAAATCATGATCAGAAGCTTCAATTTTTTTCAGGAAGGAATATTTTGCACCTGACATTTCCAGCCTCAAGTACAATCAGAACAATCTAAAGCAAGTGAGAAAAAACTTTTGGCTCTTTACGTGCTTTGGAGAAGAGCTCTCACAATCCTTTAGCATTGGCCATGCTGTGTGGGGCTTCTGTAAGTTGTTGGCCAAGATATCTTTACGATTCATTGTTTGATAAAGTTGTTGGCCTTTCTCCTTTACAATTTATTGTTTGAACACTTGGCCAACATTGCAAATACTAGTCATGCACACGTCAGAAAGAGGCCCGTGAGGCTTCCCTATTATTGGTTTTTATACTGAGAAAGTCTAGGAAAGACAAGGAGACCACACAAGCCTTTAGGCCAGTAATGGGGATCATTTGGCTCTTAAGGATGTCATTCTTCACTAAGGTTGTATCTGCACTGCAGAAATAAAGCAGTTTGAGACCACTTTAACTGTTGTGGCTCCATCCTGTGGAATCCTGGGATTTCTAGTTCGGTGAGATATTCAGCCTGGTCTGTCAGAGAGCTTAGGTGCCTCACCAAACTACAAATCCTAGGAGTTGGTAGGATAAAGTTACAGCAGTTAAAGTGGTATCAAACTACTTTATGTCTGCAGTGTGGATATATATTAAGTTAATTCTTGAAGGAAGCAGTGCGTAATTTTAGCAGTTACCTCCCCTTTGTAAGAAAGCCTTCAAAGCCTATTTGCTATTCAGGACTTACGTATTCTGTACAACCTTTACATATGGTTGTTTTGCACAGAAAACAGATTTTCTGAGAAGAAAATAATATTTCTATGCAGAAATGTTTTCTGAAAAGAAAATAATATTTCCATGAAGAAATATTTTCTGTAAAGAAAAAAGGTGTTTCCTGCAGAGAAAATGCTGTTTTCTGGGCAAAAGAACCATGTGCAAATTTTGTGCAGAGTAAGTCCTGCATTACAAATAGGCTTCAAAGATTCTGTGCACTTCTGTGCTTTTTTCAATGCAAATCAAGCACATATGGCTGATGCACAGAATAAGTCCCCACTGACTGCATTTTCATTTGGTCAAAGAGAAATGGTATGATCACTTATAAAAATGATTTTTAAATGATTTTTTTAAAACATAGAAAAATTAGGACGTTGAAAAAAGATCCTGCTTCTGTGCATTTTTAAAGGTTTATGAAAGAAAGAACAATGAGGGCTTTAGTTGTCATCATAGATGATACATGATTTTTATGGTACAATTGTGCTGCATGCTGAGCTTTTCCTAGCTGATGGACATTATGGTATCCCAGTAGTGCATTTTGCTATGTGGGCCTTTAATCTTGACATAACCTTGCTTAGAGCTCTGGCTGTCTTAATTAGAACCATTATGTATAGCTTATGAGAAGTCATCGTTTTATTAGCTGCCAGTGTTGATAGTTTTCTTTTGCACTATGCAGCCTTTTTATTACCCGTTTAATCTGTTGCTGGCTGCAAAATGAAAGAAGCAGAAACTTGTGGTAAGAAAAGAATTTCAGTGAATTATCCAGTAGATCTGAAATACTCATTTGATGCATCGTATTGCATTTTGTCTCTGCTATTGCTGTTCCGTGTTCTGCAAGAAAATCTTTTAAGAGGATGGTGTGTACACATGTAAGTACCTGGTTGCCAGTTATATTGCCAGTGGCCATGGAACAGAGGTTTTTCAGTGAGTTGCAATAGAGAAGAGCCCTGAAGAACTGCTACCATTAGGTGGTGAGGGTGGTATTGACCCTTTCAGAGCTTATTCAATTCTAGACTCATTTCAATATATGCCTGGAGATACACTTGTAAGCCTCAGAGGAAAGGAATGACAAACCCCTCAGTAAACAAATATTGCCAAGAGAAACTCTGTGATAGGTTAATTTTAAGGTATTCATAATCCCAAACAACTTGAAGGTACACAAGACCTACAACAACAAAAAAATATAGATATCAAAAAGGTCCATTTATGCTAGGTTATTTACCATCTATCTCAGTGGTTCTTAATCGGTGGAGTAAGATCCTCCCGAGGGGGGAAGGGTTGCTTTCGGGAGGGGGGGCAAGATTGGGACACCCTCATCCTTCCTCTTCCTCGTCTCCTTTTTTAGGAGTACAATTTACACATACATTGTGTTACATGCTGAATTTACTTGAACAATGTCCTTTACTTATAAAATATTAAAATATGAATATGCATGGATGTGCAAATGAAAACATCCACACTAAATAAACAAAATAATTTTAATCATATCCTATGTCGAGGAGGGAGGTGTGACATATTCATGCAGATGTAAAGGCCGGGGGAGGGGGGATCCTAAGGGTAAAAGGTTTGAGTACCACCGATCTATGCCAATATAGCTTTCCTAGGGCTGACAGCAATTCTCTCAGGAAGGAGGTATGATTTCTCATCATCTCATATTTGAAATCTTTTTAACTGGAACTGCTAGGGACTGATCTGAGACCTTCCAAATATCATGCATACGCTCTGTTGCTCCCTACAGAGCTTCAGGAATCTCCAGGCAAATGAGAGGGGGGAATTATACAGAGTAAATAGTACTCTATTTGGTGTAGAATCTACTGAGTTTACATCTTACAATATGCATGCATACCAGAAAGATCATCTCTAAAAACCAAAAGCCCTCAGACCAGCCCCTCATCTTTATGATGGGTTGCAGCTGACCTAGCTAGACACCTCTTTTGCACACCATCTAAACTGTTCTAGTCTGGCAGGGAAAATCACAATTAATCCACTGTTGTCCCACCTTTTCAATTGCTTTAAAATATCCCCGTTTCTCTCTCTCTTTTCCTCCCACTTGCCCCCCTTTGTTCACTGCTTATGTCAGTTGCTGCAAACTGAACTGAAAATGCAAAAGTAGTTTGCACTGAACTCAGCAGGGGAAAGATGAGAGGAGGGAGCACAAAATTCCCAATAGTCAGGGATGGTGCTTCAGTGTCCTTACAGTTCTATCCTTCAATTAGAAACATTAGACTATATTATGCAACACAGATGATGAATGATAAGCAGATGATAAGAAATGAGAAGCAGATGATGCAAATCTTGCTTAATTTGCATAATTGCTGGAGGTTGCTGGTTCTGAGTTTTCCTTTGTGCAAAATTTCAGATTTTTGGCAAGCAGACTGAAATACAAAAAGGAATAGATCTATTTTCAAACAGTAACCAGGGAGCAGGAATCTGATCTACAAGATATAACCTGGCAAGTGACACCCTTACAATTTGACATAGCTCTGATCACCTAGAAATGGCTTGGGTTAGAAAGTTAAATCTATTTGCATGTGGATTTCGCTCTAGGTTGAAGGTGCTTGTTGATTTTGTCCCAAGTGGATTCTGGTTAGAAAAGGCACACATTCCACAGAAATAAAATGCAGGAAATAGAGTTTTTCCTGTTTCTTTCTCTTTGCACCAGGGAAAATTTGAACCACTTCATTTTTGTGGGTTAAGCTGGTTTTAAAGTTATAGGAGAAGGACCAAGAAAAAAAGACAACAATACTAAATCTCTTGAAAGTAACGCCCTACAAATGAAGGTAACCAGTGCTAAAACAGCCACCTATGCCCTGCTTTAAAATCTTCTGAGATGTCAAGCATTTCTTCCTAATGTTTAGTTGGAATCTCCTTTATTATAAGTTGCATGTATTGAATGAATAACACTCTGTTTAATGTGTTAATTTAGAATTCATGTTTATTTTAGTGCATTTCTTACTATTTTAGTCCATGCTTGATCATATCTGGTTCTGGCTCTTGTATTTCTTTTCATGGTATGTCTTTAAAACAGGTGTCTGCTGCTGTTGTGCTGCTTTACGTCCTCGCTACAAACGTCTGGTGGATAACATCTTTCCTGAGGACCCCAAAGTAAGTAATGTGAACTGGATACAGAATCCATGCATACTGAAGGCCAAATGTAGTGATCATCAGTAATTTATGTGTTTAAACTGTTTTAACAATGCTTTTAACATTTTTAACTGTTATAAAATAAAATTCTATCTTAATCGTGTTTTAAATTACTGTAAGAGCTCTGGGATTCCCTGGAGACAGGCAGGCTAGAAGCTCAGTGAATAAAAGCAAGTAAATGATTCCTAGCCCATTTAGAGTTTATTGTTGTTGTTGTGGCCTTCAAGACATTTCTGACTTGTGGCAGCCCTAAGGTGAACTTTTCATGGGGTTTTCTTAGCATGATTTGTTCATGATTTGCCATTGCCTCCCCCCTGAAGCTGAAAGCATATGACTTACCCAAGGTCACCCAGTGGGTTTCATGGCCAATCTGGGAGTCAAACCCTGGTCTTCAGAGTCACAATCCAGCACTCAAACCACTACACCACACTGGATCTCACCCATTTAGAGTAACTTCTCACCAATTCCCCATGTTCTACCACTGCTTCTGATTAGCTCTAAAAGCCTTACCAGACCTTCTGGCTATTCAATAGTGATACAAGGAACAATTTCTGGAAATATTCTTCAGCATTATTGACAATTTTACCTTAATTATCTCCTCATGGACTCAGTAGATCATGCCCACCCATCCTTCTTTTACTTTGATTGAACACTGGGTAGCCCCAGTGGGTTGGATAAAGACTAAATTGATCATGCTTTGGTCCCATTTAAGTCGATGAGACTAGTTGTACCTCAAGGACTGTCACAGAGAGGAGAAAGAAAACCTTTTCCCTGCTGCCCCAGAGGGTAGGATCAGGTCTAATGGTTTTAAAAATGCAGGAAAGTAGATTTCAACTGAATATTAGAAGAAATTTCTCGACAGTGAGAGTGGTTCAGCAATGGAACCAATTGCCTAGAGAACTGATGGGGTGTCCTTTTCTTTTTTCATGTATAAAAATAGCTTCATTTGTTAAAACATACAAAGAAGAACATACATATATATCAAATCATATATAAAATACTTACAAAGGAGCTTATAGCACAGGCCTCGGAGAATGTGCCCAGAACAGAACGGAAGGGAACGAGAAGGGAACGGAACGGGTGAGAAATGCATATTACTGCATGGGAGAATGCTGCTGATGCCGCTGGAAGTCCCCAATCCGTTCCCCATCCGTCCCACAGCAGCCGATTTTCAAGAACTGTTCAGAACCTTCCAGCAGCATCGGCAACATTCTCCCATGCAGTAATAAGCATTTCTCAGCTGTTCCATTCCCCTACATTCCACTCTGGGCGCATTCTCCAAGGCCCATGCGATAAGCTCCAAAGTTTCATTCCAGTACTGATATTCACTCAATCTTCACTTCCTAATCCTCCAGATATATTAAATACAGTACATCTCCTCCTCTGCTTCCTCCCTCTAGTAATTTTTCCACCACCTTCCTCTCTTTTACCTTTCATATTTACATAATTTTCTTTTATTACCACCTACGTCTTCCCATACTTCTCCATTTTCTCTTTTATCCTACTTCACCTACACATGCCTTCTCACAAACTTACTTAAACATTTGTCCTGACTTCCTTCCTGTCAGTACTAGTCCGATTTCAGTTATCTTAATTAGTTTCTTTGCAGTGATACATATTTTTTTGTACTAAGTCTACTTTCTTTACTTGTTTTGTTCGTCTAAAATTATATTTTCCATGGGTTATATGATGTATACATATATGCCAATATTACAAATATAACTCCCTTCAAGCATCATTCTAGGCAAAACACTGCATCCATGTTTTGCATGGGTTGAATGGATGGGTCCCCTTTTCTTGACATCTTCAGAAAATGGCTGGGACACCTACCTGCTAAGGATGTTCTAAGTGGAGATCATACACTGAACAGGGGGTATAGCATAATGGTCTATGAGGCCCCTTCCAACTCTATGGTTCTGTGATTCTGTCAAGTTAAATAAATGTGTCCCCTTGACTTCAGTGACACTAAAGTGTGACTTGGTACTGATTCCAACCCATTGGCTTCTGCAGAACAAAATCAACTGTCACATCTGCCTAAAAATTGCTGGAGCCCACATCTGCATCACCTCCAAATAGGGCACAAATTAACCAGAGTTTCCCAGCACTATTAATTATTATCTTTTTGACTTTGCAGTGTTCACTTCAATGGCTAATAGATCAACAACCCTTACGTGCATTTCAGTGTTTCCCAGTGGGATGTTGTAATTCTTATTAATTTCTGTTCTTGTCTTCTTAATGACTGTTTTGGAATTTTTAGATGCCTGAAGTAGACTTTTAGCAGCAATAATTTGCATACACTGGCTTTGCATGCTTTAATGTTGCCCTGTGGGGATTTCAGATTTTTTGTTTGTTTGTTTTGAAAGAATACTTTTTTTGACTTCATTGTTTTAAGTCTCTATGAAAGATTTTGATACACCCTGTGAAATGTGCATATTAAATGTGTGTATGTCAGGCTCGCCTTAAAAACAAAACAGAAACAAACAGCTGTCATTTAGAATGTACTTACAGCTCACTCTGCTTCCATGAGTTCAGGACAACATATGTTGCCCCTTAGCATTGCATTTTTATTTTTATTTGTATCCATGTTCCAAAAGGAGCATGGTATACAGCTGTGCAGAGATAATTCTTATTCTAGTGATCAGGAAACATTGGAAAAGCAAGACGTGCAGAGGAATATGGTGTGCTGCCCATACAGTTGTTTCATGTCAGAGTACTTTTTAGATATTGTAATAAATTGTAGAATTTCAGAGAAAACCGCACTGTTTGTCCACATACCCACACACCCGAAAGAGACTTTGGCGCGTTACAGACGGGCCTAAGAGGTGCCGTCCTCATGCCATGATTACGCGTGAGGGGTGGCGCTTCTGGACGCACCTTGCCCCTTGTGCGTAACCGATACGTCAAGATAGCGGAGCCCTATACAGATGGGCGCCGCCATCTTGACGTAGCGGACGCTCTGCATCCCCACGTCCAAACCCGGAAGAGACGTCGCAAGTGCGTGCTTTGGCACTCACGGCGTCTCTTCCGGGTTCCTGGAAGGAGCGCGATTTGCGTGCTCCTTTTTTGCTCCGTGAAGGAATTGCACGGTTTGGCTGCTGCGGCTCCCTCACGGAGCAAACAGCAGCAGCCCAAGACCACCCCTTTTGGGCGGTCTGTAATGGGCCTAAGTTTGAATCCAAAAGAGACTCTAACTTACTTATAGATTAAACATCCCTTATCAAAAATGCTTGGGACCAGAGGTGTTTCAAATTTTGGATTTTGGAATATCTGTGGGCTTTTGGTATCTGCTGGGATTTGATTCCAGTACCCCACCGCAGATACCAACATCCATGGATGCTCAAATCCCATTAAATACAATGGGATATTACTACAACTCCTGCAGCTACTACTACTACTGTGAGATCTTGGTATCCACTGAGATTTGGTTCCAGGACCCTCCATGGATACCAAAATCCATGGATTCTCAAGTCCCATTAAATACAATGGCATAGTAAAATCGTGTCCCTTCTGCAAAATGTTAAAATCAAGATTTGCTTTTTTGGAATTTATATGTTTTCTGAATATTTTCAAGCTGTGGATGCTTGAATCCATGGATAAACAGGGATGACTGTATTTGCATATATATAGCAAATGAGGGATGGGAGGACAGGAGTTTAGTTACATGTATAGTATCCACTTTTTTCCTTTAAAAAAAAAGGAGGGGGAAGTCTAAGCAGATTTGGCTGCCACTGCCTACTTGTGCTTCACTTGGCTGCCCTCTTAGCTGAGAAGGGAGGGAAAATCCAAGCTGATTCAGAAGGCTCCATCGCCAGCGGATGCTCCACTTGGCCAGATTAATTTGTACTTTCCCCTGCCTTTCCAGAGATGAGAGCTACAGCTGCTGAGTGAAGCATCAGTGATGACAGAAAACAGAACTGATGGTGATATGATGTCATTTCTGGTTGTGTTGGAAGCAAACATACAATCACACTTCAGGGGGGGAAAGGCACTGGGATGGAAAATAGCCCCAAACCTCCACAGCTGTCAAGCCCTTGTCTACATTATTACCACCATTCTGAGAACACCTGAGTCCCATTTACAATGCAGAATTATAGTGCTACTATTGCATTTTAACTGCCATGGTTCCATCTTATGAAATCTTAGGGCTTCTAGTTTGCTAAGACTCTGAAGAGAGCCAGCGTGGCATAATGATCTGAGTGCTGGACTACGACTCTGGAGACCAGGGTAGCATTCCCCACTTGACATGAAACCCACTGGGTGGCCTTAGACAAGTCACATTCTCTCAGTCTCAGGGGAAGGTAAAGGCAAAATCAAACCCCCTCTGAACAAATCTTGCCAAGAAAACCCCATGATAGGCTTGCGACTTAGAGTTGCCATACATCAGAAACAACTTGAAGGCACACAGCAATTACAAGTAATAGAAGTATAAATCATAATAGTGGTTATTCAATGTCAACTAGCAGGGAAATAGTGATTTATAATTATTTTATGGTTAGGATGGCCTCGTCAAAGCTGATATGGAGAAGCTGACTTTTTATGCAGTTTCTGCACCTGAGAAGCTAGATCGCATTGGTGCTTACTTAGCAGACCGACTGAGCCGAGACGTTGTCAGACATCGTTATGGGTAAGAGAGTTGGTTTTTGTTTGTTTTTTTGCCATGCCCCCTTTTTTCAGTCTTGTTTTTTACTCTGTGAATCTACACATCACAGGGCAAATACTTCGAGGGTTTGTTAAGTGGAACACTGATATGTATTTGCATTAAAATACATATTTAGCTGCAAATTCTGGCGATGCTCCAAAACAGTACAAAGCATCTTTCTAACTTAGTAGTGACCCATGCTTAAACTTTTTTCTAATAAAATTTAGGATTCTAAATTATTTTTTCCCCTCAAAACAGGTATGCTAAATTTATTTATTTTATCCTAAAATATGTTTTCATTATTTATATGTATTTCTTGCATAATCATTTGAGCCGAGAACTTCATTTGTAAAATTTGGAAACATGTGAAACTCAAACAATTGTGTTTTATTCCTAAACTAGGTCTGCATGGGCCAGAATAGTATTCTGGCTCCAGAGCTGCATCAATCTCCCACCATTACCTGAGGCCCCCCATTGTGATGTGGGGCACTGTTCACATACATGTCCCCCTGTTCTGCTTGGCACAGCTGCAGCTGCAGCAAGTTGCCTCTTCTAAGACTAAAAGGAAGCACCCAGTAGATTTATTACAATCAACTGATCAAACATGAAGGAAGCACCCAGTTTTGGGCTGGGCACTTCATTGTAACTTCAAAGTAAGTAATTTGCTGCAGCGGTAGCTGCGCTGGGCTGCACTGCAGGATGTGTGTACAAACAGCCTCCTGGCATCACAACGGAGGGCTCCAGATCTTGTAATTTATGGTTGGCTTACACCTCAGTGTTTTTTAATTTTTTAATTTATTTTTTTAAAAATTGAAATTTATTGAAATCATAATCCAATGAGAAGTTAAAAATTCATGAATACAATATATATTCGGGAGCAAATGGGTCAAACCAGAAAACAACAGCATTCCATAAGTTCAAATGTTGAGACAGTGGCAACAGAGGGAGTTCTAAAGAATTAACAAAAGTCAAAAAGGGTTATGGTTGAAGTTAGTATTCTCTTCTAAACTTCACAACTACCAAAGCCTTCTGGAATCACTGTGGAGATGCTGCAACCCCATTCACATGACCATTCCATGGCTAGTGGAGGATGGGAAGGCATCAGAGAAGTGTCTGGCTATGTCCTCATCACCAGTTGTGGTATGATTACATCATCTGCTGACATCCCAGGGGACCCTGGCAGATCTAACTGAATTCTAAGTGTAGCTATGCGGACATAGCCAAATGTTTCTCCAATCCACCCTCACCCCATGCTTCACCAGTCACAGAATGGCCATAGGGCAGCTGTAGTGTAGCTCAACTGCAGTTGAGCTCCCCTTGCAGTTGGAGAAGTGTTGACTGGACAACTATAGTGTAGTTCTGCAGAACTGTTACACTAGATGGTGCTGTACAGTATCTCAGCCATTGTGACCCATTGGATTTAAATGTGATTCCTCCCAGTTGGATTGGAGCTACTGTAAGTAGCCATCTCCTCCTACTTCCTCTTATAAGCAAAATCTGTGTGGGTATTGTACCTTGTGTATCATCTGTGCATATAGTTATAAAATGGGCAGGGGCTGAATGCCTGATCTTTACATATTTTTAAGTAAAAGTAAGTCTCACTTAGTTCTTTTAAACTATGGGTGCATCTTCACTGTAGAAATAATGCAGTTTGACATCACTTTAAGTGTTGTAGCTTCATCCTATGGAATCCTAGGATTTGTAGTTTTACAAGATCTTTCCTTCTCTGCAAAAGACTGCTGGTGCCTCACCAAACCATAAATCCCAGGATTCTGCAGGACAGAACCATGACAGTTAAAGTGGTGTCAGACTGCATTATTTCTGCAGTGTAGAATAGATGCACTCATGGTGTGCATGACAGCACAGTCTTACAACTAATGGTGGCCATATTCAGAGCCTGGGATAGATTCCTAGGAGCTACATTACTTTGCCAGTGTTTCAAACTCTAGAAAAGGAGACAAAAGAGTGCCCTTCCTACTGAAATGATGTAGAATAAGAGGTTGGTACCAGGTTCAAAATGCAAGCCTGTCAAATCAATATTCTGAATTATTTATTTACAAAATTCAGCAACTTCATTAGTCTTTCTCAATACTGCCTGACCATATAAGCTCGCCAAATAATACTGTGTGTTACTTATTCTCTGTTTGTTCTCTTAGGTATGTTTTTATTGCCATGGAGGCCCTGGACCAACTTTTGATGGCTTGCCATTCCCAAAGCATTAAACCATTTGTCGAAAGTTTCCTTCACATGGTGGCTAAGCTGCTGGAGTCAGGGGAACCAAAGCTGCAAGTTCTTGGAACCAACTCAGTGAGTAAACATCATTGACTTAAGAACTAATCTAAGCTGGCAAAGACTGAATTGTCAAATAATAGCCACAACTTCCCAAAAGATAGGTATGCTGTTTGTTTTGAATTGCTCTTTGGAAAATAAACTATTTTAGCATGCAGTCCTTCGGTGATTATTTTAGTTCATATAAGAACTTGTTTTGAAACTAAGTAATAACAAACAGCTAATAACTTGTACTTATTTCTTTTAATGATAAAGATATGATTACCGTGTGTTATGTTATGTTACCATTGTAAGCTCATGGTAGATTCTGTCTATCTGCAGTGTAATTGACCTCTAAAAGTAAGTTTATATAGCTATAGGGGGTTATGATCTCACTGAATTTTGGAGGAAGAAGGTTGAAGGTCTGCCTGTTATTTCTACCTTAAGCCTGTTGAGTGTGTTGAAATGACAATGAAGTGAACAGGAAGAAAGTATGGTTTGTGCTGCAGGCCAGTGGTTTGTAACATTCAGACTTTAGGAATCACAATGTAATTACAGTTGATCCACTATAATCCATGGATTCTGCATCCACAGATTGGACCATCCATGTCTTGAAAATATTTTTAAGCAATCCCAAAAGTAAACCCTGATTTTGTTATTTTATATAAGGGACAACATTTTACTACATCATGCATATAATGGGACTTGAGCATTCACTAATTTTGGATCCACAGGGGGGAAGGTTCTCGGACCAAACCCCAGGGGTTGCCAAAGGTTCACTGTAGTTTATTTACTTTTTGAGAAGTAGGAAAATAAAGTACTCTTTTAATTTTAATAAATAGTGTTGACTAAGGCCAGAATCCTTTATCACAATCTGTGTGATACCTTGTCTACCTTTGCATATACTTAGCTATGTAGCAAAAGGACTGATGTGCATTGGGACCAGTGCACAATAGAATCAAAATACAACTGATGGTCCCATTGTGCATCAGGACACCAGCTAGGGAGTGCCAATGTGCACCAGTAGAACCCAATGCACATCAGATCACTCTTGCTGCTGTCCTGTTAGACAGCTCCATAATTCACTAAGAAGGTTTCGTAGAGTCTTCTGAATTTATGTTTACCAAGCCATCAGGATTATATTCACCAAGCTGTCACTCACATTATGTTCCCCAAACATTTTTTGTCACTTGTTTTCTAGCCTGGTTGAAAATCCTTTCTATTTTACTCAGCCTTTTGATGGCATTTAAGCTTGATGATATTTCTTTATAACATGCACAGCCTTTTTATTCTTTTTTTATGATGTGTTGGCGAATGACATTCTGGTATCATTAAAAAACTATGCAGTATTTTCTTTTACGTCTTTTAACATGGCATTAACTGTGTATTGTTTCTGAGAGAATTTAGTCATTAAAATGCCACAATACTCTGGAGTTCTGCATTGAAGCATGGGCATATGCATTTCAAATCCTGTCCTCCTTCTACAGCACCATGCCTGGCACATGGTCTTTCCCTTCTTCTCTGCCCAACAACCTTATGTGGTAGATTAAGTAAAGACAGCATGGTTAGCATAACTTCCAACTGTCTGGATTTGGCAGGAAGAGTCCTGATTAATTTTCTGTCACTCCACTTTTTCAGTGCTGTTAAAATATCCCAGTTTCTCTCTCCTCCTCCCATTTCCTCTCTTTGTCCAAATACACATTGGGTTCAAAGTGCAAACAAAGGTGCCTTACAGACGGGCCTCAGCGGCGCCGTCGTTGCGCCAGGAATACGCACGAGGGGCGGCGCTTCCGGACATGCTTTGCCCCTCGCGCGTATTCCGTACGGCAAGATGGCGGCGCCCTATACAGACAGGCGCGGCCATCTTGACGTAACGGATGCACAGCGTCCGGACGTCTAAACCTGGAAGAGACGTCGCGAGTGCACGCTTTGGCAATTGTGACATCTCTTCCGGGTTCCCGGAAGGAGTGCGATTTTCGCGCTCCTTTTTTACAGCGCGGGGGAGTCGTGCAGTTTGGCTGCAGCGGCTTCCCTGCGCTGCAACCGGCAGCGGCCCAAGACCGCCCCTTTTGGGCAGTCTGTAACGGGCCATAGTTTGCACATGTAACAGGGGGAGAGGAGAGCAGAATCTTTCCTTTTCCAGCAGCTCAGGGAAAGGCAAACTGCTGCAGCATGTCCTAGCTTGTGTGCTTTTCCTCATTATTAGTTCTTGACAATACTCTGATGTTGCTTGGCTACACACGTCCTGGTTTTCATCCATGAAATGTTGCAAGGAATGAACTAAGTCCAATTTGTCCACTGTGACTGAGTGGTTTTGGGTGGTGATGTTGGTGCCAAATTGTGGTCTTTGTTGTATAAGCCCAATGAAGTCTACACTGACTATTACTGTAGATGGACAAGAGAACAACATTTTAAGCCCAGAAGTTAGATAATGTAATGCTATCTTCTTGAAGTGTTGTTACTGTTGATATGTTGCCGTCAAATGTACATTAGTTATAGCAGAAGATATGCCAACCTCATGTTTTCTCTTTCTCAATATCCCTAGTTCGTTAAATTTGCAAACATTGAAGAAGATACACCTTCGTATTACAGGCGCTATGACTTCTTTGTTTCTCGATTTAGTGCCATGTGTCATTCTTACCATGAGGATCCTGAAATACAAACTGAGTAAGTTGTCAGATATGTAGGTTTCTTTCAAACTCTTCTCTATGGCCCAACTCTATATTTTTCTCTGTTCGTTTCAAATAACTCGAGTCCTCAACCCAGAGTAAGATTCCGTATGAATGTACTATTCATGTCAGGATGTGCTGCATATGTGTCAGTGTGTTGAGATTGGATTTATGTCAAAAATGGTTACAGAGTTCATTTCAAATACCTGTATGGAATGTGTAAAGCAGAAAAGGCTTACATGTGTACCTTTGTACCATATGCATTGTAGCCTTCTTATACAAGCAAGTATGAGGGTATATTTTGAATGTCTTTATGAATTTCTTTGACTTGGAGCTTCTACTTATGACCAACTGCACTCATGACAGCCTTTGGAAAAGCCGTTAGGTTTCAGATCCACGTAATGGGAAATGAGCTATAAGCCTTTACAACAATTACTGATTCACTTGAATGTAATAGCCAAAGACTCGCAGGACTTCTGAAATGGAAGCATCCTTTTGGATATTTGAATATGCAGATATCTACAGACATACATATAGTTGGCCCTCCACATTTATGACTTTGACTTGATTATTTGTGGTTTTGATTAATAAGTTCTCTCTAGGAATCTCTAGGTCCTCCAGCACAACTCTGCTAGGAGGTGACCATAGAGTTGTTCTGGAGAACCTAGAGAAAACACTTCTCTAGGCATTTGTAGGTTTTCCAGCATGATTCTGTGACCAGACTCTGGCAGATGTTGACCATGGAGTTGCACTGGAGGACCTGGAGATTCCTAGAGAGATAAATAAAAAGAATAGTGTTTTTTTTTTTAAAAAAAAATATTTATGGTTTTCCCACATTCATGGGGCTCCTTCACCCTTAATCCCAGCAAATGTGGAGGGACTACTGTCCATTGATTTTTTTTTAAAAAAAATATCAACACCGTTATTGACATGGATGCCAAGGTAAACACATTTGGGACCCTTCCCACCATAAACTTTGTCTACCTCCCACCCATACATAACACTGAACATAAAAAATTTGTGACATCACACTTGCTGGACCTAGGTAACCACCCACCTGTGCCACGTTCCTACCACTACCTCCAATTGCAGCCCAGTTCCCATTTAGGCACAAGGCATACATTTTGGAAAGCTGGTTTTTCCTAGAAACTGTGAAGTAAAAATTGTCTCTCTCTCTCTGTGTGTGTGTGTGTGTGTGTGTGTGTGTTTAAATGCATTAAAGCCCTCAGACATCTAAAATAAATTATTTCACTTTGAAACTGGCAGAACATTGTGTGTTCAGAGAGAATGAGATTTGAGTTAAAGACAAATTATTTTGCAGGTGTGGATTCAGCCTGAGAAAAAAAACCTACCAATTGAGGGGGGGAAATAACAGCACTATAGAAATGAAATGAGTAAAAATCTGTCTCTTTCATAATGTAGTTTCTACAAGAAGAGCATTGGTTGTTGCATTGTTTATATGAAAGTGTTCAAAACAGAGCCCCTCCTATACTCTGAAATGTTATTGTTCATACTCTGAAAAGTATAGTGTCTAGATCAAGAGAAGTAATAGTGCCACTGTATTATGCTTTGGTCAGGCCCCACCTAGAATATTGTGTCCAGTTCTGGGCACCACACTTCAGAAAAGACATTGAGAAACTGGAGCGTGTCCAAAGGAGGGCGACTAAAATGGTGAAGGGTTTGGAAACCATGTCCTATGAGGAACGACTCAGGGAGCTGGGGATGTTTAGCCTGGAGAAAAGAAGGTTAAGAGGTGATATGATAGCCCTGTTTAAATATTTCAAGGGATGTCATGTTGAGGAGGGAGCAAGTTTATTTTCTGCTGCTCCAGAGAACAGAACCCAGAACAATGGATGCAAGCTACAGGAAAAGAGATTCCACCTCAACATTAGGAGGAACTTCCTGACAGTAAGGGCTGTTCAACAGTGGAACACACTCCCTCGGAGGGTGATAGAGTCTCCTTCCTTGGAGGTCTTTAAACACAGGCTGGATGGCCATCTGTCGGGGATGCTTTGATTGTGATTTCCTGTATGGCAGGGGGTTGGACTGGATGGCCCTTGTGGTCTCTTCCAACTCTACGATTCTATGATTCTATGATTATATCTTTATTACTTCAGGATATTTATAATATTTCTTTCTGCAACTTATGCATTGTAGACCTTAGACTTTATAGAAAAAGGTAATTTCTTCTGTTATCATAGGTCACTCACCCTGTTTTAAAGCATTAAATAAAAATTAGATTATGTCTGGAAATCTTAGCCATAAGGGTAGGATAGCTTGATTTGATAAGGATTATGTTGAGGCAAAAAATAATGCTTGTGGATAATGTATTGAAAGTATATAAGGGATAACTGGAGAACTTTGCATCAATCATATTATCTTATTAAAAGACACCGCAAAGCCCTCATTGCCCAGAAAAAGAAAGAAGCCATACATAGGCAATGGAGTATTTTGAATTTATAATGGAGTAAATTCTTCCTTGCAAAAAAAAGAACTAAGCAGTTTTGGTCAATAGTTAGAGGCATGTTAGGCAATCTTGTGGGTTTGATTCAATATATCTGCCCAAGTTTGGGAATTTTATTTCTGTACTTTCTTTAGGGAAGGTGGAAAGCATGTCCCGAGAGAGGCATTTTCTCTCTCCCTGGATCTCTCAGACTCTCCTTGTTGGGCTTCTGTGTGACTCAAGCTGAAATAAATACATTAATTTCTCAGATCAAATCCAGAAAGGCTGCAGGCCAGATTCAATCATGTCTGAGCTTTTGAAAGCTAACATCACATGGTGGGCACTTCTACTTGCAGCCCTGTTCCCTCAAATTAAATAAAAACCTAAAATATCTATAGACCTTTCTATCTGAGATGGATCTTTTATTAACAAGCAGATAAAAAGTAGTGTTCTACTAAAAGTTTAATATATAGATTCGTATCCTTAAAGAAAATAATTAGGGTAACTGTGTTGCATTCAGTAGCATCTCTTTCTTGGTCTTGTGTTAGAGATTTTTTGGATTATGGCATAGAATCTTCTAGCCTTGACGTGCTTGGTTCCCTCCCTCAGCAGTCGAAGCCTACGCCTTTTCAATTTCTTTCTGAGCAAATCATCTCACTGTGCCTCCTCATAACCATTCATGGCAATCTCTTTTCCCAAAATAAACTGCTACGGGTCATATGTCGGTGTTTTTAATCTCTGGAGCCAGAATCTTGAACGTAGCTTCAGAAAGCAGGCACTGTTAGTGATACCGGCAGCTTTAATAATAGCTGAATGTGCTGACATCCTTCACAGAGAAAATTCACAAATTACCTATAATTAATAATGACTGTTTCACCCTCAAGAATCCTGCATATTCCCAAACTCTCTTAAAAATGTCACAAATACACATGTGTTTGTGTACAAGTGGCTGGTGTACCTAAATCTTGAAGTCACTTTTGACATGTCATGTGAAGCCTGAATAAGACTATTCTGGATTTTTTTTTAAAAAGTGTTATTCAAGACTCTTTTAGTGGATGGGATGCATATTGAGGTTGTTGCTATTTAAAATGCATTATTAGACTGTGGAAAAGAAATTGGACAAAAAAATGCTAAAAAGTCAGAAATGATTTGAAGGCACACAACAGCAGCAACAACAACAAGGAGCTATGAAATGATTGACAATAAAACTGGAATATTTTGTGTTTTAGCATTCAAATAACATATTCTTGGGTCTTTAGCTCCCTCTGGTGAAAAGAAGTATTAATTGTACTGTACATATAAATATGTGGATATAGAATAAAACTCTGAGGCTTTATATATACTTCATCCAGAAATTCTGGTGAATACAGGAGAAGGGAAATTCCAATATTTGTTCAGTTTATTGATTATTAGATGCATATCCCACAACTGTCAATACAAATTATTTCAGGCCAGGTTTTTTTTTAAATCAATATTTAGCCATTGTGCAGGATATACATTTAGGATAAGAGCCCTGGTGGCACAGTAGTTAAATGCCTGTACTGCAGCCACTCTAAGGTTGCGAGTTCAATACCAGCAAAAGGGCTCAAGCTCGACTCAGGCTTGCATCCTTCCGAGGAGGTGGCTAAAATGAGTACCCAGATTGTTGGGGGCAATTAGCTTACACTTTGTAAACCACTTAGGGAGTGCTTAAGTGCACCGATAAGCGGTATAGAAATGTACTTGCTATTTCTATATTCATAATGAATAAGGGAAAAATAGTTTAACAGCCAAAGAAAATGTGACACATAATAGATTCATAAACAAGAAAGCTCTGAATACGTTAGGATCTGAAAGGCCAGGGACCAAAACAACTTACCCTCCAAATGTTTTGGATTTCACTTCCCAGAAGTCCTAGCCAATGTAGTCAACAGTCAGGAATTCTGGGAGATGAAGTCCAAAACATCTGGAGGATCAAAGTCTGAGAACCACTGATCTGTCATCAAAATGACAACAATAAACATCAGGAAAGTATCATTATGAGTAATGCATTTTCCTGTATTTTTTTTTCTTTTTCTTTTTCTTTTCTTTTCTTTTCTTTCTTTCTTTCTTTTTCTTTCTTTTTTTTTTTTTTGGCTGATAAGACTTTTTAAAAGATTTTTTTTAAGTAATGAAGGCCAATGAAAAAGTAATGAACAGTGGAGGAAGCATTGCAGTGTGCTACATTTCCACCATTCTAATAGAACTAATTACTTTTTAAAGCATTATAATGAGCAGTGAGAAGTAACTTTCCAAACTCTGTGGATGTGTCATGTTGCAACCAAAGAGGGTCTTTCATAGTCATAATGTATTGCACTTTGGAAGATGGGGCACTGCCTTCAAATAATGAAGTAGATGATCTAAAAGTCTGGTACTTGAGTGAACTAGTTTGCATGAGTTTTTTCTCACAAAACCTCCCAAATGAAAGTTAACAGTGCTTCTCTTCCAGAAACTTCCCTCTGAGTAGTACTGCCCCATTCTGCAACTTATTCTCTAACATTTTAGAGATGAAAACCAAGAAATGTATTGCCAGGCACCATCAGAGGTGGTCAAGATGGCTAAAATTATTAATAAGGACAAGCAGACAAGCTAGCAAAGGCTGCAGCACTTTGCTTTTTCCTGAGCCTACTGGGAAATGCAGGATAGTTCCCCCTCCTCTCCCTAACACTCTGAATATAAATTACTTTTGCACTTTGATGGCAATGTGCAGCAGTTGGAGTAAGCTGAAAACAAAAGGGAAAGAGAGAGAATCTGAGATATTTTAAAATCTGATGAAAAAGTGGGATGACACAGGATTAATTAAGACTGACTGGCCCCATACAGACAGACCAAAATAAAGCTGCTTTGGGTCGCTTTGGAGGTATGCTGTTTAAATGATGTATGCGTCCTAAGAGTCTGGAAGCTGCACCAAAGCTGCACTCCAGTCCTTAGGACTGGATCATGGAGTTGGCGTGGCTTCTGGACTCTTAGGACATACACATAATTTAAACAGTATACCTCCAAAGTGACCCAAAGCAGCTTTATTTTGGCCTGTCTGTATGGGGCCATAGTGACAAATCAGAATAGTTGAAGGATATGTTCCCAATGTATAGTAAGTGCCCAGAAAACTTGTTCCTTTCAGTAATACTGTCAGAAGACCTATAATGCTTACGGAATTCAGGGAATAACCATTCAGGTAAGTAATATTTGAGCAGAATACACAATGGAGATTATCGCACTGGGTTCTGAGAACGTTCTGATCACGTGATGAGAACGGAACGCATTTGAGTATACCACACGTATGTGTTCCAATCGGGTTCTCAGAACGCTTAAATGTGTTCCAAATGTGTTCCAGGAGGGAACGGATTTGAATGTGTTCTGAATGTGTTCCCAGAGAGCTGAAACGTGATGAAAACGTTCCAAGAGAAGTGTGTGCGGTATTCTTATCCGTTCTCAAATCCGTTCCCTCATTCCTCCGTCTCCTGATTGGCTGAAAGAATGACAGGCAGGGAGGGAGGCAGGCAGGCGAGCGACTGCAGTGAGGGAAGGTGTGTGTGTGTGAGGGGGGAAAGAAGGAGGGAGGGAAGGGAGGAAAAAGGGAGGAAAGGTGGGACAAGGAAGAGAAGAGGAAAGCAGGGAAAGAGAGGGAAAGAAGAGACCAGAGCAGAGAGCAAGAGGGAGAGGGTCTGGCTGCTTCTCCGGGGGTCTCTAGTGTCATGTCCAGTGGGGCTCCTGTGCTGTCACAATGCAGGAGGCAGGGATGCCCAGGACCTTCTCCTCCTTC
>NC_056525.1:238764993-238852296 GCF_019175285.1 Sceloporus undulatus
TGAAGGCACACATTACATGCACACACACAGGAGCAAAAGGGTGTCAATCTGCCAAAAAGGGGAAATGGGATGACAGCAGAGGACTCTTCTTTTCTAACCGGTTTAAAGAGCTGCTATGGCTGCTGGGGCTCTGCCCTTGGCCCAGTCCCCTCCCTTTCCCTCCGCTTGAAGGGACCTCCGTGGAGCTCCCTTAATGCCCAGGCTGCCAAGGAGGGGACTCTGCCCTTGGCCCATCAAGTTACATAGGTTTTATCCTATTTTCTTCAAACATATGCCAGCATATGAAGCCCCAGCGTTTTATAGGGGCTTGCCTTCTTTCCCTCCCAAGAGAATCTTCGGAGGGAAGACTTCGCAGTGAGGCTGAGAAGCACTTTCCCGGCCAGAGTCCCTAGGCTTACTGAAATCCCCCACCTCCCTTCCCCATAGAAATCAATCCAAAAACTGAGTTTAAAAGGAGCAGAGGAGAGCCCTTTGGGTCTGCATCTGAGAGAGATTTTAAACTCCGTTTTTGGATTCTTTCCTATGGGGAAAGAGGGGAGAGAGAGAGATGGCAGGACATCCCCATAGCCAAGCATCCTCTGCTCCCCCCAGATGAAGACCCATAGGGCTCACTGCTCTTTAAGCTCCGTTTTTGGATTCTTTCCTATGGGGAAAGAGGGGAGAGGGAGAGATGGCAGGACAACCCCATAGCCAAGCATCCTCTGCTCCCCCCAGATGAAGACCCATAGGGCTCACTGCTCTTTTAAAACTCCGTTTTTGGGTTGATTCCTATGGGGAAGGGAGGTGAGGGATTTCAGTAAGCCGAGGGACTCAGGAGAGGCGAGCTCCATGGCCCAAGCCTCCCTTTTCCCTCTTTCCTGGGGGCAGCGCCTCTCCCGAGCCGTCCAACCACTGAGTGGCGACGTCATCAGAAGACAGCCCACAAAACTTAATACAGCAAACCGTTCTGAGAACGGTTTCAAGAAAAAGGAATCGCAGTGCGGTAAACTGCCGTTCTGATCTCGTTCTGATCACGTTTTGATTTCTAATGCGGTAATATCTGTTCCAGGAACGTTTTCATCACGTGATGATATGGAACGTTCTCAGAACGCAGTGCGATAATCTCCAATGTCTAAAATACTGTATCCTGGCACTGCCATTTTCATGAAGCTTGCTTTGTTCATCTTCTACAGGATCCGCATTGCTGGAATCAGGGGCATTCAGGGAGTAGTCCGCAAGACCGTTAATGACGAACTCCAAGCAACCATATGGGAGCCGCAGCACATGGACAAAATAGTTCCTTCTCTACTGTTTAATATGCACAGGATTGAAGATGTTGACAAGTATGTACATGCAAGCTCATGCAATCATTTCCCCCACTCCCATGAACTGTTTAGTGATGTAATTATGGAGTTGATTTAATTTATTTAAGGATTTAATTGTGATTTAAATTCATAAACCGGTTTTATTTCAGCTACTGCCATTGCTTTTCCTTACTACCAGTGATGCTCTCTAAGTCTATACCAGCCTTCAAATAAATTGGATTACAATTCCCATAGGTGCCACAAGTTAGGTTGCTGGTTCAAGATGATCTCAGGTTCTGAGTTCTCCTGGCCTAAACCTGATCAAGGTGAATGAAGGGATTATACCTTTTCATCTACACAAGGATATCAGATAAGAAATATTTATTCTAACCTACTTGCTTCTAATTAGTAGTTGACAGAGAGCAGAGTGGAAGATGAGCCCTGACATCCCAATGACTATGAGAGGAAGAGGTAACTAACTAAATAAATGTATAGATTCCATGGAGAGGCAGCATATTCCACTGCTGAACCACTCTAACCATCAGAAATTTCTTCCTAATATTTAGATGGGCTTCCTTTTCCTGTAGCTTGAATCCATTGTTCCATGTCCTAGTCTCTGGAGCAGCAGAAAACAAGCTTGCTTCATCTTCATTATGGTATCCTTTCAAATATTTAACTTGATTGTCATATCACCTCTTAACCTTCACTTCCCCAAAGTAAACATACCCAACTCCCTAAGCTGCTTCTCATAGGCCATAGTTTCCAGAGCAATTATATACTGTAAATTACTGGTATGCCTTGCAAACAATAGAAAGCTGCTGCCCTAATAGCTGAGGTGAAAGTTTGCACACAGACTTTTCTTCCTGCTTACTGCTGAGCCTAGAAATACTGGAGAATTTGTATCCTTGTTTTTTCACCAGATGTCACATGAAAAAACTAGAGGCTTGGGGCCAGGCCCTGAGATCTGGCAACGCTACTCACAACCAGCAATGTACTCAATTTAAGAGAGAAAAATCCTTGCAAAGGTGAAAACTCAAGATCAACATAATATATGCCGTTGCCTTGCAGAGAAGGAAGAAAAGGTAGTTTCTCATTTAGTCCCAAATCAGCATACTAAATACTGCATAACAGTGTCTGTATGCACATGTAAACCAGCAATTGATTGATCATTCTGTAATAATTCACATTATGAACCTCTTAAATTTCTGTAATAGAGTGGTACATCCATTTTTAAAACAAATGATTCTTTAAAGAATAATGCAGCAGCATTACCTTGGGTGACAATATTCCACTCAAAAGACTAATGCATACCAATGTGGTGCACAGTCTACCCTTTGGATGCATATATGATGCAAAGCTTGAAAACAGCATTTATAGATTGTTGATCTGTTGTCCTCATACAGTGCAGGCAATAAGTTTCTCATCTGATTTTCCTTTTGGATATTGTGACTCTTTGCATATGGAGGCAGTGCTGAGTGAGGCTGCTTGAGGAGTGGGTGGAAAGCAGATGGTTCAGACAGATGGTCTCACGTAGGAGAAAACAGTATCTGCAACCCTGTAGTGGATGGATAAGAACACACTCCCAGTTTAAAAGAGAAGGATGCTATACAGTGTTGTATTGCTCTGGATAAAGCTGGTGTAATTAAATGTACTTGTCATAAATAAGCACCCTCATTCTCAAGAAGTATTAACAATGTGGCACATAACTGAAATGTCCAGTGTAGGAAATTACTGGTGTTGGATATTCTTTGGATTTGCGTCTGGAGTCTTTTTCACATTTACCTGATGATGTCAGGTATTGAACCTGGAACTTTGGGTTTGCAAAACATATGCCGTGCCACAGAGGGTGCATCTGCACTGTATAAATCATGCAGTTTGACGCCACTTTAACTGCCATGGTTACATTGTGCAGAATCCTGGGATTTGTAGTTTTGTGAAGCTTAGAGAATTGGATACATCTGGCCTGGGGAATAGACGTTTTAAAAGGTGACATGATAGCCATGTTTAAATATTTGAAAGAATGTCATATTGAGAATGGAGCAAGCTTGTTTTCTGCTGCTTCAGTGACCAAGACACAGTGGCTTCAAACTACAGGAAAAGAGATTCCACTTAAACTTTAGGAAGAATTTCCTGACAGTAAGACCAGCTCAACTGTGGAAGATGCTGCCTTGGAGAGTGATAGACTCTCCTCCTTTGGAGGTTTTTAAACAGAAGCTGGATAGCCATCTAAGAGTGCTTGGATGGTGTATTCCTGCATGGCAGGAAGTTAGACTGGATGGCCCTCATGGTCTCTTCCAACTCCATGATCCTATCCCAGTACCAAAGATTAAAAGAACTATTTTTTGGGATACAGCTCCAAGAGTTCCCTACTCAGCGTAGCTACCACTCATCCTGGCTGGAAGATTTTAAAAGTTGCAGTCTTTTGAAAAGTAACATTTTCAAACTGTACTTTCTTTTCTGGTGAAATTGACATCTAGGTTTTAATTTGTATCCTCACAATAGAAAAGAGAGAGATGCCTGTGTATTTTCTTCTGTGGGAGGAAATGTAGTTGAGGGAGTGGAGCTTGAGATTGTGGACACTGAAAATATTTGGCAGAGAGGGTGAAGCAACCCTTCAATCAATGATCTTCTGCTGAAGATCACAGCCCTGTTAAAACAAAAAGCCTTGTTATGAAACTTTGCTTCTGCCTACAATATTGAGTCTGAGTCAGATCATGTAGTTATACATACTTAGGCTTGCCTTCCCTTGTTGATGAGGGAGAAGCGCTTTAACCTGCATCCCCCATTATATAACCTCTAAATGACTGGCTGCCTACATGCTTCCTAAACGATTGACCTTACTTTGAAGGTTCACAGATTAAATATTGTAATTTTGGATAATAGCAGAGTGTTGAAGGCTTCTCTGGGTATTGGAAAGGCATAGTATTTTAAACTTCTTTTCAACGTTGGGGGCTTGTAATTATTATTTGTTTGGAAAGCCACAAGCCCTGAAAGGGTGCCAAATATTCTGATCTCTGTCATTACAAAATTGAAATTTAAAATCAATTTGTTTAAAATATAAAAAACCCAAAATGGCATTTTAATTTGCATTAATTTTGAAGATAGTCACTTGAGCATTATTTGCTCTCTCTGTACACACTACGCATTACAAATGGACAATATTTTCATGCTGGAAAGCTTTTCACATTCAGCTGAGAGTTAATTTAGTTGCATTCAGTGGGGCTTATTACTGAGCTAGATATAAATAAAACTATCTTCTCAGTCATCTCCTCGTGGTTGTAGAGGCAGTAAGGAGAACAAGGAGTCCCAAATTGCCACTATTTTGTATCAGTTTAGATAATTTTAAATAATGTTTTGGCTGAAATTTCACTCAAAAAATCTGTTCTGGGATTTCTGGGTGCTTCAGTGGTTACTTCTGGAGCACTGAGAGCAATGCCTTTCCCACCTTTATATATGGTGATGGTGTATGAATCTATTAATAAACCTTTGTTTCAGTCGTGGCTACCCCCCTTCATCACCATCAATACGAGAAAAAGAGGAGAATCCATCTGTGCTGGCTGAGAACTGTTTCAGAGAGTTGTTGGCTCGAGCAACCTATGGCAACATGAACCACGCTGTCCGACCAGTTTTTGCGTAAGGATAAATGTGTGCTTGTTAATTTAAGAAAACAGTAATAGATGCTACCAGGCTTAAAAACATTAAAAGGACCAGATTCTATATGATCTTGGAGACTATGCATGGTCAGCTCTGGTCAGTACTTGGATGGGAGACCCAGAAGGAAAACCAGATGCTATAGGCTATACTTCAGAGAAAGGAACTAGCAAAACCACCTCTTAGGCTTCCTTGCCTAAGAAAATTTTGTGAAATTCATGGAGTTGCCATAAGTTTAAAGGTGACTTGAAGGCACATACACACACACTAGGCCCTACACAGTCTCTTATTTGGGACTGCTTCACAAATCTTTTGGGACAGTCTTATTATCCCAGGAGGTCCTAAATATGTGCAATGTTTTGTATAAGTGTGTCAGGTGTTGGCTTGAACCAATACTTAGAGCTGATCCTCAGTCATGTCAATAGCTGTGCCAGAACTGTGTCAGATAGGATTGGGTTATAAGATAGCTTTGAAAAGTTATACTTTTATACTACTTTTAGAATCCTCAGCAAACATTCTGGCTGGGGCAGTCTGGAATTTGCTCAAAAAAGTACCTTTTCCATGTTCTAATGTACGTCTCACTGTCATACTTCTAAGAAATTTCTTAATCAAGAAAAACTTACCAGATTAGGTTCCCTTTATTTGAAAAAAACTGAATGCGGGTTAATTAAAGTACGTATAATTTAATTTATTATCTTCTACTTTATTTTGTTAGACATTTAGACCATCACAGACTATGGGATCCCAATGAATTTGCCGTCTCCATTTTCAAAATCATCATGTATTCTATACAGGTAGATTTTGCTTTCTAACTTTTTAAAACAGCCTCACCCCATCCCCCCAAAAGTCAAAAAGGTATATTTGATGCATATGTGCCTATGGCCAATCAGTATTGTTTAAGGATGGAAGTTTGAATGAAATTCTTACCTGGTGTAATTAGATTTGTATCTGATTGCACAAAGGCACACTTACTACATCCGTTTTTCCTATACTGGAACCAAGGGCAACCCTATTGTTAGGAAGAATGAGGAAGTTGCTCCAGGTACCAGTGAAGCTGAGATGGAAGACTGAAATATGTGGGATCAGAGGGCTGCCCTGCACCCCCTAAAATATCCTTCTTTCTCCAGGAATGGTACAAAATGTTTCACAACGCTATTCTAGAAAATATAGGATTGAGTTGCCAGTCAAGCCCATTGGTTGAGGAGATAACTTATTCTCTACTTCAGGTAGTAGATTGTCTTGGGCAACTGCTGTCTTGGAGAGATGCCATGTTATCAAAATCAAGTTACAAACAGCAGTAAAAAATACTTAAAACATAATGATATTTTTAAAAAAAAACAACTATACCTCTCATTAAAAGCTTGATTTGCCACATACAGTAAAAACCAAAAGCTTCCTTATATAAAAAGGTTTTTACCTGCTGGCGGAAAGACAGCAAGGAGGGGACCAACCAGGCTGCCCAGGTTGGGAAGTTCCATAACTAACTATACAACTGGAATTTTAAATTAATATATATATGAGCCACTGTGGAGCTGCCCTTGATATGTGATCAAAAGCTTCAGCTGCTGCAAAAATATAGCAGCCTCTCTCTTAAATGGTGTGGGATGCCGCAAGCATGTTACACCTACTCAAAAGGATTTACAGTGTCTCCCAGTCTGCCTCTTGGCACAAAGGTTTTGGTTTTCAATCTTTAAAGCCCCCAGTGCCCAGAGTCCAGAATATAGGATGGATTGCCTCTTTCCCTGTCATCCTCCAGCCACTTTTAACACATTAATGACATTTAGGGAGCTCATGGTCTGCATGCCAGCTCCTCATGAAACCTCCTCATTTTTGTAAAATCATGCTGGTCAATTCTTCTGAAGCCTATAGCCTACACTTATGTCAAGCATTTCTAGCTGTACAGTCCTTGCTATTTAATTAAGCATAGGAAGAAATAGATTGATCTTGCTGCATGTTGCAGAAACCCTGATCAGAAGGGCAGGATGAAAAGGAGAGGAATCACTGTGTGTATCAGAAGTATATTTTTTGAACATCAACCTTTTGAGGGGGGGTAGGTCACAAAGGAAAAGAGAAAAGGATGTCTGAAATGGCCCTATACAGACAGGCCAAAATAAAGCTGCTTCAGGTCACTTTGGAGGTATGGTGTTTCAATGATGCATGTGTCCTAAGAGTCTGGAAGCTGCACCAAAGCTGCACTCCAGTCCTTAGGACTGGAATGTGGCTTTGGTGTGGCTTCTGGACTCTTAGGACGCATGTATCATTTAAATAGCTTAGGCGGGGTACAGACCGCCGCTTTGCGGCGGTCCGCCGCCGCCGCCATTTGCTCCGCGCGGGAGCCGCAGCAGCCAAACCGCGCGGCTCCCGCGCGGAGCAAAAAAGAAGCTCCATTTCGGAGCTTCTTCTTGCGGCGCCTCTATGACGTCGCGAGGCGCCTGGCGCGGACTCGTGAAGTCATAGGCGCCGCGACACGTCTGGACGCTGTGCGTCCAGTACGTAAAGATGGCGGCACCCATGTAGAAGGGGCGCCGCCATCTTGTACATATACAATACGTACTAGGGTTAGGGGGGTGCGGAAGCACCGCCCCTTCCTAACCCTAGTACGTATTGTATACGTACTAAATGGCGGTGTGTATCCCGCCATAGTTTCAAAGTGACTCGAAGCAGCTTTATTTTGGTCTGTCTGTATCAGGCCATAATTTGTGATTAAGAATCAGGTGCTTTTTTCATAGTAGCTTGCAATTGATAATGGGACCTAATAGGAATTTTTATTTCTAGGCACAGTATTCTCATCACGTGATACAGGAAATTTTGGCACATCTGGATGCTCGCAAACGAGATTTCCCCCGAGTCCGAGCAGGTATCATTCAGGCCCTTTTGCAAGCGGTTGCTATTGCTGCAAAGGGTTCCATAGGTGAGTATCATCCAGTTAAAAATTTCTGGGAAGGGCAGGATGTTATTTTCCCCCCAGCATCATCTATCACACAGAATGGAGCAAGTGTGACCTGGACTACTTAGGGCATCTGTCCCACTGTTGACATCCCCATATGTCCATGTAGAAACTGAAATCAGCTTATGCATTGTGACTGCTATGCATTCCAGATTTTTCTGGGAAAATCAGATGATTTGTCATATACACCCCAGGGCTTACACCTCTAGCATACATTGATATCTCTTTAATCTGTACTGGTTTTTAGAACAAATCAAGTCTGAACTCTCCATAGAAGCCAAGATGACTATACTGAGGCTGGCATACTTTGGACATACCATGAGATGATGTGGTCCATTGGAAAAGCCAAAAATGCTTGGTAAAGTGGAAAGGAATATAAAAAGAGGAAGACCACATTACAGATAGATTAATTTAAGCAAGGAAGCCATAGCCCTGAGTTTGCAAGACTTGAGCAGAGCAGTTGATGATTGTCTTAGAGGCCTCTCATTCAGAGAGTTGTCCTAAAGACGGCAAACAATATCCCAAAGCCTTTTTAAGTTCCATTACTAGGAAAAAGGCAGGCTAGAAATTAATAAAATTATTACCATCATCCAGAGGGGTAGCCATCTTGGTCTGTTACAGCAAAAACAACAGAGAGTTTTGTAGCCCCTTAAAGAATAACAAGCATTATTTTATGAACTATTGTTCATTTCTTCATATGTGTGAAGTATTGCTTAATACACATAAGCTACTGCCTACTGTGTAAACACTCATTGCTTTCCTCCAGGCATCTTGGAGGGCAATATACACATCATTAAAGAAGATAAATGAGAGCACTAGGGGCTACAAAGACAGCCTCAAGGGATGCATGCAGCTGCCGGACATCACTTTCCCCACTGTGCTGTGGAGTCTAAGGAACGGGGAGAACTGGTGTGGGTTTGGTTGATTTTCTGCCTCTTGAGACCCTCCTGGCATCTCATGGAGGGAAAACCCAAAAGTGGCCAGAAATCCTCTACTAGCTTTGAAAAGAAAACTTAAGTATTTTTGATATTAAAACAGTTCAAGGGGTTCTATAACCTGTTAAAAATGTGAACTTCCATTGTTGGAGGCTTCCCAGAGAGGCAACACCTCCCTTTCTTTCTTTCTTTCTTTCTTTCTCTCTCTCTCTCTCTCTCTCTCTCTTTCTATCTCTTTTCCTTTTGCTCTTTCCTTCCTTTTGGGCAGAAAGAAGTTCTATCTCCACATCAAAGTACAGACATGCTGGTGATAGGGCTGGTGCACTGAATTAATGAAAAGAATGCCACATGATGTCTCAAATAAGGAGGGAAGTAATGCTCAATTTGACTGTCTGAAATTTAGAATTTGCTTTCTTTTTACCCTCCAGACAAAATTATTATTTTTTTAAAAAAATCTTTTTTCAAAACACAGTTCAAATATATAAACTTCCATACAGTCACTACAATTGTCCATATAATTATCACATAACTCATGTCAATTATTTATCAATATGTAATCTAAACCCCATTCATCTACAAATTATCTCCTATCTACTCTGTTTCCATACCATCTATCACCTTCTATCACTTCCTCATCTTGAATACTTTTTCTATCACTTCCCATTCAGAAGCTTTCTAATCCCTGCTACCCTTATATCCTTCTTACACACTTCTCACCTATCCTTCTATCTTCTCTTTCCAGGGTTCTAGGGATCTTCATTTCTGTTTTATCTGCAGTGCTTCCGTTTTTTGTTTAAAATCAAATTTCATTATTAAATGGCTATCTCCCTAGCTGTAATTTGAAATTATTCGAAATTACTGTCTGTATTTAAAGTGATGTGATAATCCAAATATAGCAAAGCAATTTAATATTGGAAAAGGATACTCAGGCTCTTTTGCCATTGTTAGCATGGATCCCACCTATATTTTCATACACACCAGTGGTACCTGGAAGCTTCTATGTCAGTGAGATGGTGAAGCCACTCTGGACTTTGGTTTGAAATTTAATATAATTATCCGAGGTGCTGACCATATTTGGGAATACAGTCCAGCACTTGGGTCAGGGACTCTGGAAAGCTGCTATCAGTTATAATGGGCCATACTGATCTATATAAACAAATAGCCTCATTAGGTATATGTTAATATGTGCTCCAGAAAGGATCCAGCTAAATGGTAAAGCACAAGGTTTGATGCAGAAAGACTAGGCTCAGTTCTGTGCATCACAGAACTTGGAAATATTTATATTGATGGAGCTTTGAAATATTATTCTGGAGAAGACTAAGGGTGCATCTACACTTTAGAAATAATTCATTTGAACACCACTGTAAGTGCTGTTGATCCATCCTATGAAATCCTGGGATTTGTAGTTTTACAAGTTCTTTAGCCTTCTCTGCTAACGTTTGATGCTGCTTTATAAAAGTGAAAATTCCAGGAGTCTGTAGGATGGCAACATGCCAGTTAAAGGTGTGTCAAACTACACTATTTCCACAGTGTATACGCACAGTGCATCATATCACACATGAGATGTGATATGATAGCCATCTATAAATATCTGATGGACTCTCATGGAGTGAGCTTGTTTTCTGCTGCTCCAGACCTTGGAACACAAACCAGTGGATTCAGAGTACAAGAAAGGAGATTCCAACTAAATATTAGGAAGGACTTCTTGAAATTAAGAGCTATTGAACAGTAGAATATGCTGCATTGAAAGGTGGTAAACTTTCTTTGTTGGATTTCTTAAAATGATTGGATGAGCACCTTCCAAATCTGCTTTAACTGTGGATTCCTGCACTGGTAGGGAGTTGGATTGGATGACCCTTTGTTCTATTCCAGTTTTATGATTTTCCGAAACCCTTAGATGACATTACCAATCATTGTCAACAATGCTCTGACTCAATGGTTTTTTAAAAATAGTTTTTTCTATGTTCCTCTGATAATTTCAACGAAAAATAGGCCAGTGTGGGGTAGTGGTTGAATGTTGGACTACAGCTCTGGAGATCAGGGTTCAGTTCCCTGTTTGGTAATGGAAACCCAGTGAGTGACCATGGGTGAGTCACACACTCTCAGCCCCAGAAAACACCATATTAGGGGCACCATAAGCTGGAAACAAGTTGAAGGGAATCAACCACAAATCTTATTGAAAATCAACATAACCACTTTTTCTTTCTATTAGAAATATTTTTGGATTGCAATAAACTGCAAAATAGGTTCAGCAATTGCATGGCTTTTCAAAATATTGGACTAAAGCCCAGAGCAGATTCACTGACCCACTGCCATGGGGCCCCTTGGACACTATTTCACCCTTCTGTATTATTCCTTCAACTTTCAACATTGCCACAAGGGAATTAAATTAGAAATCACAGGATCTCTAGTAGTCCCCTGTTGACAGTTCACATGAGATTATTTTTCTTTTCTCTGCCTTAGATCATTATTTCTTTAAAACTCAAAATGTTCAAGTCCTTATTTTGATCTCCTCACAGGCCCAACAGTCTTAGAAGTCTTCAACACCTTGCTGAAGCACCTACGTTTCAGTGTTGATTTTGAATTAAGTGACCGGCGTAGCTCTGTAAGCAGTGCTAGCTTTAATGCAAGCACCAAGGAAAATGATGAGAGAATTGTCCAGAATGCTATTATTCAAACAATTGGTGAGTGATGTAATAATAATAATAATAATAATAATAATAATAATAATAATAATAATACATTTATATCTTGCCCCATCTGCACTCAGGCAATCGGGGCGGCTTACAGCATTAGTTATGTATCTTTTTCTGTATAATCAAATGTACAGCCTTTAAGGTCCCTTTACACTTCTGTTGGGATGGTTAGGGTGCATCTACACTGTAGGGATAATGCAGTTTGACACCATTTTAAATGCTATAGGTTATTTCTGATATATACTGTATCTAAACAGCAGATGTGTAAATGGCCGGCATATAACTCAAACTTATTTCTGTGTTGGGAGAATTAAAAAATATAGCCGTGTTAGTCTGTAGAATCAGTATGTAGAATCAGTATATAGAGATCTTGTAGCACCTTTGAGACTAACTGTATGGAAGAAGTTGGCAGCATGAGCTTTTGTAGACTTAAGTCTACTTTCTCAGATGCAATTGGAAGTGCATGGTCACCATAAGTCAGAAACAAATTGAAGGCACACGACAACAACCAACAAAAATAGTCATTTAATTGAAAATCACTGAAATCTTTAGAGGTGGCTGACTAGTTTACCAATAAATGAAAATGGAAAATGTTTCTTCAAAGATGAAAATAGAACAAGGCTGATCTTTGAAGTAATGGTATTAATAGCTAGATTTTTTTTTTAAACTGGGCAAATTTTGCATAGTTTTTGTTTTTTAAGTTGGCCAAATACATATCTATTAAACTATTTTGTTTTGGGTTTGGGGAGAAAGAGATGTGAAGAAGAATTATTCATTTATTTCTTTTCTTCATGTCTCCCGTTCTGTCTAGGATTCTTTGGAAGCAACCTGCCAGACTACCATCGGTCTGAAATTATGATGTTCATTATGGGGAAGGTACCTGTTTTAGGGGCAACTTCTCATAATCTGGACATCAGCCAGCTTGGGTGAGTTCAGTTTGTTCCACATAACATTACCAGTGTTCATTTTGTTTCTAATAAAATAGGAAGAAAAAAGGATGAGATCATGAATACTGTGGGGTCATTCCTACTTACGTTTTTGAGCTGAATTGACTTGGATCGCATGATCAATGTGATACCGAATCAAAGTTCACACTATATTTGCTACGATCAAAGCTGTCCATGGAAATTTAACCCTGTTGACATTCACATTACCATTTAAAATGGAGCCGAAATTTTCAATCGTTTTTGGTTTTTTTAAATTGCCAATCAAATTATGCACACCTTTGTTATACCAATGACGCAAGCCCAAAAAAGGCTGATAGCCTAGTGACTTTTGTAGACTTACAGTGGGCTCTTGATATCTGCTGGGGTTTGGTTCCGGTTCTCTGAGAGCCTTTAGGGCTGAAAGGCGGGGTATAAATACTGTAAATAAATAAATAAATTCTCCTGTGGATACCAAAATACATGGATGCTCAAGTCTCATTAAATACATGGCATAGTAAAATGATGTCTCTTATATAAAATAATTAAATCAAGATTAGCTTTTTGGAATTTATACACACAAACATATTCAAGCCATGAATGGTTGAATCTGTGGATACTGTGGATACGAAGGGCTGACTGTACTTGCAAAACTAAAATAAAAGACCCATTATTTCTATCACCCACATTTTACAACTCAGCAACCTGGATGCTATTTGCAGTCAGGTGTTCAAAATTTTTTTTAAAAGTTCCTCCTGAGGGACATTTTAATTAAAGAACAAGAGCATCCTTGTATGACAGGTTAAAAACAACATTTCTCTACTTTTTATGGTTGAATTTGGTGACCCATCAGGTCCCGTCCAATACAGTTCTGTTATGGTAAGCCTTCTGATCACTCATCTCATTAATTTTCCTCTGCAACAATCCACGAGGGAATTGTCCACATATGAAATGGAGCCTAGCAATCTTCAGCAGTTGACTGGAAGAGCTTCAGCTTTCTTTAAAAAGAAAATTCTGGCGAATGCTGCAAGGGTTGTCTGTTCTGGGCTTGCTTGATTCTATTGATTTAAGAGAAATGCCCCATCTTTCCCAGAAGAGTAGCACAGATGTATGCACTTCTGGAAAAGAAGTTGAATAATTCAGAGTTGTTTATCTTCATGCTGTGCTAATCAGTGTTTAGACGGGGAGACACTAAGGAAAAATATAGAAAATGTTAGGCTGATAGTTTATGGGATTGCTTATGTCCTAAGGATGTAAAATAAAAGTGCATGTGTGCACACACACACACACTCCAATTTGATAGTATTGTAAGCTTGGAGAGGTTTTGGTCTTCTCTACCAGGGATTTGAATCATATAAACTCCTAAGGTCATTTTTAATAGCCATCATGGCATCGCGGTTTGAGTGTTGGACTATGACTCTAGGAGAATAGGGTTTGATTCCCATGAAGCCCACAGGGTGACATTGGGCAAGTCACATGCTCTCAGCTTCAGGGGAAGGCGATAGCAAACCTCTTCTGAACAAATCTTACCAAGAAAAACCCATGATAGGTTTGCCTTACTGTAGTCCTAAATTGGAAATGACTTGAAGGCCCTCAACAACAAGAAAGTCATTTTGCCCCCTTGGCTAGCCTCCAGAAAATAGACCATCCTCCCAAGATGGTCTCTACTGGTTTGACTTGAGGCATTTGAACACGGATGCTCACCTAGTTCTCTTCATCCATTATCCTAAATTTACCTTCCTTTATTTTATTCCTTTCATGCATCAAACATTTACTTTACTAAAATTTTATAGCTGTGGTGCGATCAGCACTTTTAACTGATAGTGAAATCTGGTTCATTCAGTCGATTAGCAACATAAGACAAGCTGGTTCATTCTCAAAAATATTTTCTGAAATTCATTGTTAATACTCCCAGCACAAGAGCAGGATTTTAGGCTTGAGACATTCTGCTTTGTTTAATTAAAAGTGCATGAACCTCCTTTCCCTAAGGGGAAAGTAGCTAATCTTATTTTCAAGTTTTAAATACAATCTTGCATCAATTGTATTCCAGTTTAACCTCCTAAAGAATTCCAGTTAGTACTGTTGGGTAAATATGCTGATTATTTTATTAAAAAATAGGGGATATCAATCCTTTCTTCAGTAGAATCACTTAATGAGGATGTTATCAATCCACATTAATGCAGGATTTTGTTTTTATTTGCTTGCTTTTAGGGATTTGGGAACCAGGAGAATTCAGATTATGTTGCTGAGATCATTACTGATGGTAAGACATTTAGTAAAAGAAAGAACAGAGATTTTTGTTAGAGAAAATGTATATGGTAGTTGACAGAACAGCCATTTCTTCAAATGATAAGTACAAGAAAAGGTTGGTGCTGTTTCCCATAAGATGGTGGTTCAATGAATTTACTCTGGTTAGGAATGCTAATAGGATTCAGGCCAAAGGGTTGTACAAAATATTGCTTTCTGCACAAAGTATTTTTTATCAATACTGAGAGAATGCAGTGACCAGAAAGAAATCCATGCCCCCTCATCATAAAAATCTAATAATTTAGAAAACTATGTAGATCCTATTGAATTTTTTTTTGGTCCAGTTGTATAACAAGCTTTTGGTTGTGAAATTTGGTAGAAGCATGTATTGCTATGGTAGTTACTGTTTACTTTCTCTGCCAATCAGGTGACTACGGGATACAGTTCCAAGTCCATTTCTGCTGCTCTGCCTGCTCCTTTCCTTGATCCCTTGCTGTCTCCTTCACTCATGGATGACTCTGAACTAAGACAACTGGTCCTTGAAATACTGCATAACCTTATCGATCGACATGACAACAGAGCAAAACTCAGAGGAATAAGGTTAATCTTTTGCATTTGATGGGGCCTCTGCTGAGGCCTAAAGAAATTCTGATTCAGTGTAATACAGTCGGCCCTTCTTATACATGGATTCAAGCATCCATGGTTTGAAAATGTTCAAAAAAAGTATAAATTTCAAATATCAAGCCTTGATTTTCCATTTTTTATAAGGGACACCATTTTGCTATGTCAGTATATTTAATGGGACTTGAGTTTGGAGCCAAACCCCAACGTATAACAAGGGTCCACTGTATAGAGATTATATCAATGTAATATATGGATCCCTGTGGCAAATGCTGGAATAGGTAGCATGAACAATCTCTGCCCAAGCACCTCCTATTGTTGCTCTTTCTATGCCTTTTTTTTTACATCAAGCCCTGAGAAAAGAGAAAGTCAAGCTCTAAATATCTGGTTGCCATTTTCTGGCCTATGACACCCACTTTGGTGCTACACCAATTAAAGGAAATATGAAAAGCAAAATAAAATCTTAAGTGGACAGAAGAAAGTTCTTCTCTTATTGGAGAAACAAAGCAAGATAAAATGACACTAGATCTCATTGCTCTTAACTGAGACTTATGGAGGCCTCAACAGAGCAATGATTTAAGGTGCTTTTTGGAGAAATAATAGGGTATGGAGGAAGATGTCACTTATTTCTGGCCTGAAGAACTTTCTGGGATTTGGGTGGTACCTGTGGATAGAAAAAAAAAATCTAGGAAGACAGCACAAGACTTGTAAGGCACAGGATTCCCAAGTAGGAGTACCCTTAACAGGGTCAGAATTTATCCTGTTGTGGATTTGGGCATCTTCTTTTCTTTTTTCATCTCTGCTTCTTTGCTTCTCTCCTATCCACCCTCATAAAGGGTGTATGTTAAAAAAAATATTCCAGGTGCAGTCTGTAGTGATGGTTAGGAAAGACTGCTAGCTGGAGACCCTGGAAAGCTTCTGCCAGTCGATGGGAAGAGTCCTGGCCTAGATGGGACTAGAAACTCATGTTTGTAAAGGTGGAGATCTTCTGATTTCTGATGCAGATTTCTAGTTTTGGTCCAAACTGGATGCGTGGGAGAAGATTTGGGATCTTAACGTGGGTTCATCATCAGAGAGCCCATAGCCACACTCCAAAGGAGATCTCAAAAAATTCAGGCCACTGCGTGAATCCCTCAGCAACAAACCAGTTCTCACAGTTTTCAAGACTTGGGGTGGATCTTTTGTAAAACAAATTAATCTTAGTTGCCCATTAAAAGACCAAGCTACCCCAATATATCACAACAGTAATATATCACAACAATATGTTGGCCAGATAGTATGGGAAGGTGGATAGTAAGGGAAGGCTGTCATGAGACTGTATTTAACTCTAGTTCAGAACACTTCCACTTCTACATTACTTACTGAAAACTGACACCTAATTATGCATGGCAGACAATTCTAGTTTAACAAATGGTTTCTTGGCTGGGGTCAATTCATGGTACAAACTGGAGACAGTTATCTGCAACTTTGCCATGTTTCATTTTGTTAGAGAAGACCAAAATACAAGCTTGCAACAATTGAACTTGCTGGATGATTTTGTTCCCCAGCTGCATTGTGCTGAATGTTAAGTATCTCTTCCAAGTTGCTCTTGGTTTAATTAAGATGGTAATTATATTTTTTTTTGTGCAAAACAGGTTTGTCCAAACGTAATGGTATGCTTGTACTGAATTGTAATTTGTGCTTCCTTTTTTAAACTAGGTATGCATTATAATTAAAATGGAAATTACTTCATGGTCGCCTTGGTCGATGATCTCCGTCTGAGCATCGACAGGGGAAGCGTGTCCCTGCTGGTGCTCTTGGACATCTCAGCGACTTTCGATACCATACACCATGGTATCCTTCTGGGGCGTCTGGCAGAGGTGGGAATCGGGGGCACTGCGCTCCAGTGGTTCCGCTCCTACCTCTCCGGGAGGTCCCAGATGGTGCAGCTGGGAGACGTGTGCTCTGACGAGAGACCCCTTAAAATTGGGGTCCCTCAAGGAGCCATTCTGTCTCCCATGCTATTTAACATTTACATGAAACCGCTGGGAGAGATCATCCGGAGACATGGGGCGCGGGGTTATCAGTACGCTGATGACACCCAAATCATTTTCTCTATGTCTCCGACTGATGCAGTGACTGGGGATGGCGTCTCTCCTCTCGTGGCCTGTCTAGAGTCAGTAATGGGCTGGATGAGGGAAAACCGACTCAAACTGAATCCAGAGAAAACGGAGGTACTAGTGATAGGTTCTCCTGGTCCAGGAATGGCGGTGGTTCCACCTGTCCTGAACGGGGTCACGCTCCCTGTGAAGGACTCCGTGCGCAGTCTGGGGGTGCTTCTTGACTCGTCGCTTCACCTGACAGCTCAGGTGAATGCGACGGTCAAGAGCACCTGTTATCAGCTTCGGCTTATTCGCCAGCTGCGCCCATACCTGGCCCAGAGGGACCTAGAAACTGTTGTACATGCTCTGGTAACTTCGAGACTGGATTTCTGCAATGTACTCTACATGGGGCAACCCTTATACCAAACTCGGAAGCTGCAAATGGTGCAGAACATGGCAGCCCGGCTGGTCACTGGTGCTCCCAGGACCAGCCATATAACACCGGTTTTGAAAGACCTCCATTGGCTGCCCATCCGCTTCCGAGCTCAATATAAGGCGTTGGTAATCACCTATAAAGCCCTAAATGGCTTGGGCCCAGGATACCTAAAGGACCGCCTCTCCCCATATATTCCGCCTCGCACCCTCAGAACGTCTGGGCAGCAATTACTGAAGGTGCCTGGGGCTAGGTTAGCCTCCACCACACGGAGGACATTTTCCATGGCTGCCCCAGCCCTTTGGAATACGCTGCCCACTGAGCTCCGCTCGTCCACCACCCTGGCCCAATTCAGGAAGGACTTGAAAACCTTCCTGTTCCAACAGGCATTCCCCGAATAAAATCCTGTGGGCCTCCCTCCTCTTCCGTGGCCAAGAGGTTGGGCTATGGAGCTTTTGCTTGTTATTTTTTATAGGATTGTTGTATTTGTATTTTAATTCTTCTTGTCTTTGTGTTTTGTATGATTGTATTTTAATCCTTGTTGTAAGCTGCCCTGATTATAAGAAGAGCGGGATATAAATAAATTTTTTATTATTTTATTATTAGAAATGTCTAAATAGGTTGAATATGTTTAACAGTGGGCTTCCCACTCCCACCTCCTGAGAAGCATCTTGTTTTATAAATCATAATTATTAATGCTATTTTACAAAACTGACAGACTAATTTATTTTTCCCTAGAATAATACCTGATGTTTCAGATCTAAAGATAAAACGAGACAAAATTTCAAGGCAAGATGTGAATTTCATCAAAAAGGTAATAATGCTGTATTAATACCTCTTTGCTTCTAAGACAGAAGCCTTCTGCATTTCAGATGATGACTGTGTGAAAGCAAAGACAGAAAGAGCACAGTGTTTTTAATGCCATGATGTAATGAAAACTGTAACATTTGATTTGTGGTAGATTATTACTGTGTAGTTATCTAGAAAGTGATATGTGTATATACAATATAGATTTAATAAAAGCCTGTTATTTTTATGTCAACAGACATAACGTCTCCTTTCTTGAACCAAATAAATTGTTTCAGTGTAAAGCCTTAACCAATTACCTTGTGTGTGTGTGTTTTTAAAAATGATCCACAATTTCAATGGAAAAAAAAGACAGGACTGATGTTAAGGTGTGGTTCTCCTGAATGATATTGTGATGTCCAGTGGTTCTTCTGTTTGGGGTTGGACTCTCTCTGAAGAAGTAGGTTCATACCTCTGGACTTCTTCAAGATCTGTCATTGATATTTTATCCTTATTAACCTCTATGTATTCATTTGTAAAATTTCCATGGTGATTTTTTTATTATTTACAAAATGGCAAGAAATTAAATAAATAAAAAGGAATAATAATAAGTAATAATTAATAAATTTAATACATGACAATACACAATAAATAATAATATTTTTTATTCTTCCTTTTCTCTGCAGCATGGACAGCAATTGTATAGACATGTCTACTTGGGTTGTAAGGAGGAAGACAACATCCAAAAGAATTTTGAACTACTATACACCACTCTGGCTCTCATCACCATTGAATTAGCCAATGAAGAAGTAGTCATAGACCTGATCAGAGTGGCTATTGCATTGCAGGTAGGACTTTGGATGTGTTCGTTGGACCTTGATGTATCTAGGGTTGAGGTCTTGTCAGAAATTGGCTTATTAGCAGGGGGAAAGGAATGAATTGCATTCTTTACAAGCCAGATACTAACATTTTTGCTGGCTGCATAGGAATAATGAATTCTGTTGCATGTTTTAACATGTTCAGTTATGTGTTCCACCTCTGCCCTTGCTGCAGTTATTCTCCCAAATCAGCTTTCTTTGTTTGTTTTATACTTTCTTTCTCTTCTTAAATAAACAATGTAAATCACACAGGGACACATGTCGCTTATCTCATCAGCTACAATCACTCTGAAAGCACCAATAGTATAATTTCCCTATGGTGCTCTATAGGGTTTTAGTGTTAGACTGCTCTTACATGAGATTGTTTCATAGTTACAGTATTAGAATGTATTCTAATACTATAATTCCATGGAGAATTCTGGGAAAATTACTTTGGGGAGGCTTAATGGATCAGGCTTGTCTGTCACTGATTGGATAAGTCATGTGGATCCCCACATAACTTGCACTTCCTTTGTTTGTTTCACATAAAGAGAAAGGGAGAAAACATTTTAGAAAGAGAAAAATGTGCAGGGGGAACAGAGGGAATAGGTTGCATGTATGGTCTTTATTTTCATTGCTGGGAGAAGGAATTCAGTGAGAATCATTACTGACAGGATGTGCCATAAGAGATTGCTATTTCGGAAAAGGAATTAGTGCTGAATAAAATACAATGTGTTGCTTTGTAGTGCATTGCCTCCAAACTGTGAGTATATTGCTTATACACAGGCCTCAGGGATTGTATCCATGCTGCAAAACTGAATACAGAGGTATGAGATCCACCATCAGGTGCAAAACAGGGAGTTGGGGCAGCCACACATATAGTTCAGGGGGGAAAAGATCAGGTCTGAGCACATTCTGTTTCTGAAAATCTGTTTGTGTTATCAGAACTGAGTGCGTAGTCCTGTTGAATAAAAATCCACTCGTGGTTTGTCTCATGTTTTCTTCCTTCCAATAGTTGGTGGGGGTATTGGTATTGCTCTTGTTAAACAGTTGGAAGTAAGAAACCTTGTGTGTATTGCGAATGACTCAGAGATTTCCCAGTGGATCCACATGTACCTTTTCAGGAGATTCTGGCATATTGAATTGGTTTTGTACTGAAACGTCATTTGTAAATGAATTTTGTCCTGAAAAATCTGTTGCAGATGCATTATGAGCTAGACATGTTGTTGTTAAGTCCTGTTCAACTTCCCAAACACAGCCCCCCACCCCCAATAATTTGGTTGACATTACCATTTAAATATCTAATGTTTTTTGTGGATATGAATGGAAATATCTGTCCTTTACCCTCTATTTTCATTAATGGTTGTACATTTTCAGAGTCAGATCAATGATGTAGGCAATCTTTCACAATGGTTGCAAGGTTACACAACCTCTTTTGCAGCTCTTTTGAATAACCACTTGCACAATAAAATCCACAGAATAGTGATAACTGATTTTCACTATGCTATCATTACATTGGATTCAGGCCTCGATGTTTCCATACAGATAGAAAACACCATAACTGATGGTTGAACTTTTTGTTTAATTGAAGGACATTGCTATCCTTAATGAAGACAACTTGCCCATGTTTCATCGTTGTACCATCATGGCAGTAGTAGCTGCCTACCTCAATTTTCTAAGCCAGATGATTGCTGTTCCTGCTTTTTGCCAACATGTTAGCAAGGTACAGTATTGCTTTGGAATATCAAACATCTGTCTTGTATTAGTGGTAGGGATCGTTGAGAATTTTATTTCTCAATCATCACAATATTCATATCTGAAAGAAAGAAAAATTGACAGGTTTTCACATCCCTAGCTGATGCAAGAGGAGATCTACAGCTTAGTCTAAGATAAATGAAAATTGTGTGCAAATTTGATGGGCCCTGTTCACTGGAATCACTGGGGGAAGGTAATTTTAAGAAGGCTAGCAAACTGCTATGTGTATGTTCATCTATTCATTATCAATGGATTCTGCTTTAAATCAGAATTCAAAGTGAACATAGGGACTTCAGTTTGGATCAAATATCTATGGCTTTTTGGAACAAAAGAGAAAAAAAAATGGGTAACTTTAGTCCTTTATCTGACTTTTACTTTCTTAGGTGCCAGCTGTCTCTCTTAGCTGTCTTTCTAACAGACCAAGCTGAATATCTCACCAAACTATATATCCTATGATTCTGTGGGATACACTCATGACAGTTAAAGTGGTGTCAAACTGCTTTAATTCTGCAGTGTGGATATACCCTCAGAATACAGAGCTACCTAGGCTAATACTTAGTTTGATATTTACCTTTAACTTTTTGTACTTTGTTCAGAATTGTTTTATTTTTTGGAGGGGGGGGGATTGGTTACTGTTGGGTTCAAGAACAATATAACTTTAAGCCCAGGCATCATATGAAATTCTGTGGGTCTCACCTTCTAGTGTTCTAGTAGCACATGCCCCCCCAATATACATTGACCTGTAGAATTATTCCTGGAAAGAGATGGAAAATTTGACAGTAGGTACAGTATTTGACAGAGTGAACTGGTAAAACTAAGAGATAGCTGACACTACTTTAATTGCCATGGCTCCTGAGGTTTGCACTTTTTGTGGCACCAGAGTTCTCTGACAGAGAAGGCTAAGTAGCTCACAAAACTACAAGTCCCAGAATTCCATAGCATTGAGCCATGGCAGTTAAAGTGGTGTCAATCTGTATTAATTCTGCAATGCAGATACAGGATGTCACTATAGCATGCTTTGATACAATGAACCTATAGAGACTCCAGACAGTGAGGAAGTAGGTGGATCTTTCGGGCAATCTCAGGTTTGAAGGAGTGTGAAGTGCAAGTGAAGAAGGTTATCTGCCACAATAAACATACTTGCAGACTTATTTCTATGAATTGCTATAGACATTCCATCTGAACATGAAAAGGAAAGCTGCTCTTCCCCCTGAAAGATTATTCATGATTGTCCCACATTTATGTACTTGCACTGAAATACTCATTCTAATACAAAATAGAAATCATTGCAAGAGATAATTTTGCTGTATTCTGAAAACACCTTGTCTTGTTTTATAGGTCATTGAAACCAGAAATGTAGAAGCACCCTATTTTTTACCAGAAACCATTTTCAGAGAGAAGAAATGCAAGTATGTAAAATAATATTGTAAATAATACAATAATCTGCCATATGGATCAATGGTGGGAGGGTCCACAGAAGAAAGGCAGTTTCAGATTCAGGTAGAAGGGCTTATCATAAAAGGAAGGATAAACCTTTTACATGAATAAATATAAATTTTTGGTTTATTATTCTGTTTCTTCTGTTTATTTATATCCTCTTTACTCCCAGTACATAGATTTAAATGGTTTCTCCATTTAAAAGAGTCAGGTGACTGGCAAGACCTGTCCCTGGCTGAGAACTTGATGGACACCTGCCAGTCAGAGGACAGGATAGGTCCTAGACTAGAGGAACAATAGAATAGAATTATGGAGTTGGAAGAGACCACGATGGCCATCCAGTCCAACTTCCTATCATGCAGGAACTCACAATTAAAAAAAACACCCCACAGATGGTTATCCAACCTCTGTTTAAAAACCTCCAAAGAAGGAGACTCCACCACTCTATGAGGGAGTTTGTTCCACTGTTGAACAGCTCGTACTGTCAGGAAGTTCCTCCTAATTTTTTAGGTGGAATATCTTTTCCTGTAGCTTGAATCCATTGATCCATGTCCTAGAGAAAACTAGCTTGCTTCATCTTCAGTATGACACCCCTTCAAATATTTAAACACTGCTATCATATAGCCTTGAGCTTCTCTTCCCCAGGCTAAACATACCCAACTCCCCAAGCTTCTCTTCACAGGGGATAGTTTCCAGACCTTTCAGCAATTTGGTCACCCTCCTCTGGACAAATGGGGTTCTTTAGCACTGTACATTTATAGTGTGATGGTTCCACTTTTTCTCCCATGGTCCCATCCTCCTGAATGCTGGGATTATCAGCCAGATAGTAAAAGTGCCTTATCAGACTGTAAACGCCAGAATTCCATACAATGCCACCATGACAAAGTAGAATACTAGTGCTGTAACTATGTAGTATGAAAGGCCCCACCATTCAACCAGTTAAAGAGCAGCTGCTTCTGCTTTTTATGTTTGGTAATGTTGGTAATGTCAGGCTTTCAAGACATTGAACTGCAACTCTCATCTACCCTGGGCAGCAGAGGGATTACTGGGAATTACAGTTCAACAACTGGAGGGTTGCACAATTTATACCTTAGCTGGACTTAGTATATTAGTCATCAGTTAGATAGGAAGTAGCTGCAAATAGTAAAGGGAAGGGAATGTAGAGCTCTTCAGATATTGCTGGACTACATCTTTTATCAACCTTAGCCAGTATCACAGGGCTTTCTTGGCAAGATTTGTTCAGAGGGGTTTTGCCATTGCTTTCCTCTGAGGCTGAGAGAATGTGACTTGCCCGAGCTCAGACAGTTGGTATCCATGGCCCAGGATGGATTTGAAGCCTGGTTTCCCTGAGTCTCAGTCCAACACTCCAGTCACTAGACCACAGTGGCTCTCAAGTTACTAAGTAGCTGTCAACATTAAAACAATGGAAGAGAATGTAGAACGCTTCAAATGTTGCTGGATTACAGTTCCCATCAGCCTTGGCTGGAATACCTAATGATGAAAATGGTCAAAAGTTGAAGTCTAGTAACACCTGGAAGGCCATGCATTCCCCACCCCAATGCATTTATTCTCATGGGAAGAGAATAACAACATGGTATCTTAAGTATTTAAAAAAATAAAAACAATGCTGATTTGCAATCAGTTGAATAGAAGGAACAAAATTTAATAGCAGTTTCTACTTTTAAGTCATTTACAATAATTTGTATTCCCTCTTGTGCTATTATTTTATTATGCTTATAGACGTGATGATTAGAAATTAATAATCATGAATTGTGTTTTGAAGCCTACCCAAGTCCCTGGGGAAAGATGAAACAAACTTGTTTTTCCTGAGCAACCAAATGGCAGAATCACTGGGTGGCAGTGGCTACTGTGTGGAACGACTCTCAGTCCCATATGTACCTCTTGTGACAGGTAAGCACCTGGTGGCTCACATGTTTGTTTGTTCATTTGTTTAAAAATTGGTCAAATGATTTAATTATTGTTTTTTGGGATTGCGAACCATACAAAAATAATTAACATCTGAGAATTCTAACACAGAGGAGTACCCAATTTCAGAGTTTGTGGAGACATATTGAATCTGCTCACATACGTTTTAAAAACTATCCACATGGGTTACTGAGATAGTGACACTATTGCTTTCACAAATATTGTTTCATGCACAGTTATTTTTTTAAAAATATATTTTGTATAAAATTACTTTCAGGCTATGTGTATGAGGTGTACACTTAAATGAATTTCATTTTTAGTCTTGGGTCCCATCTCATTATGTCTACGCAAATATTCCAAAATGTGAAAAAATTCAAAATCCAAAATACTTCTAGTCCCAAGCATTTTGGATAAGGGAGACTCAACTTGTACCAGTAATATTTTCAGACTGTAATTCGCCTGAACTGAAACCATGGAGCATGAAGCATTTGTATCCCACCCTTCAGCCAAAAAAAAAGCTCCCACAGTGGTTTACAGAAGTTTAATTTGACAATTCTCTTCCCTCAGGCTTACAGTCTAAAAGACATGAAACACGAGGAAAAGGGGATGGCAGTGCAGAGACAAGGTTAAGTCCATCAAATGCTGGCTGCTGTTCTGTCCCTCAAAAGCCATAGCAGTGGCACTTCGGATGGAGGGTGGGCTTTTCCTCAGTCAGTGGAATCAAGGCAGGATGGTGCTATGACTGACTGATGCTCTCTCCCTCAAAGCCCAGAGCAATGGCTGTTGGTATAGGGTGAGAAGGGGGGAAAGTAGAGTTTTTGGAAACCCTATTCAAAATGAATGATGATTATACCCTAGAAGTAGCACTCAGATGCTTTAAATTCTGGTACAGTCCACCCACCCCAATACCTTGCCATCCGTGAATGTAAGCATCCAGAGATGACTCCATCCCATTCACCTTAATTGTGGTGCATGCTTGTAGCTATGCTGTTATGGCTACATAAATGGCATGCCACCATTAAGACCAGCAACGTTTGAGGTCCTGAGGTTTTGGGTATCCATGGGGACATAGGTCTGGAACAGAACCCCCGCAGATACAAAAGGCCACCTGTATCTAACAAAGGTTTTCTTTGCAGCTACTAGCCACTTTGCAGCTACTAGGGGTTTTTTTTGTTTGTTTGGGGGGGGTCCTATCTTGCAGGGGGGAAACGCTCCTTTTCTCATCTACCCCTTGGCTTTGCCACACAATATCATGCATTCCAAATGCAGTCAAATAGGTGGCAAAAAACGTGACATCCAATACCCTTCTTCAGTCATCCAGTTCTCCTAATCCTGGCAAAATGTTTATGACTTTCATGACTATCCTTTCTTTCTAATTTCCTGATTAGTATGTCACCCTAAATGTTTTGTTTCCACTCTTGTGTATCTCTTGATATTTAGCTCTGTTCCCATCTGGCAAAAAGCCTCATAAATGCAGGCGCAAATCAAAAGGTAAATTTGAACCATAGCTGCTTCTCCTCTTTATAGCATTTCCCTGTTGTGGTTAGGATTCATAGGCATCCTGGTAAGCATTTTGTGCATAGATAGCTAAACACGTAGTGCTAGTGTTGTTTTCTTCTTAATTTTTCCTAATCCTTGTATTGTTGTGAGTTGTGAAGCTACTTGGTGAGTGTCTTTGAACTGGAATTAACGGGTTGAAATGTATCTCACCAGTATTCTGGTTTGCCAATGGGCACAATGAAGATACTATTTTTGTACTTACATTACACAGTATACCTACTACAGCCAGCAGTTGCATCAAGCAGGGGAGCTCTGTTCCACTAGTGATTGGAACACAGCAGAATTATGTATTTTGATTCCTCTCACCAGTGATTTCTGGTACAACAATCAGAAGCAAGGCCTCTGTTGCAACTCCCCATCACACCATAGATTGCTGGTGGAAGGGCTGGAAATATCTTTCTGGGTCTTAATCACCAACAGAACAAACCTCCATTGCTGGTTGTTAAGGTAGATTTGCAACCATGACAATAGTGCCACAATCATGAACATGGAACACAGCTGAACACAGAGCAGTTACAGATCTGTAACTTTAAGTTACAGTGGTACCCCGGGATACGAAATCACCGCGTTACGAAATTTCCGGGATACGAAAAAATTAAATAGGAAAAAACTGTTTCGGGTTACTTTTTTTTTTTCCGGCTTACGAAAAAAAATTTGGTGCTTTTCGGCGCTTTTCCGCACGAAATCGCGGCTTTCAGCGCTAGCGGCTATGGCTTTTTCGGGTTGCGAAATCTTTCGGGTTACGAACGGCGCCGCGGAACGAATTATATTCGTAACCCGGGGTACCACTGTACTTGGTGCTGAACGGCAAGATGTAAATCTTTTGCATAAGTAAATGTATTACTCTTATCAGAGCACTTGGTGTATGCTAGGTGGGCCTGTGTTGGCCCTTTTCCAGTGGAATTGCCATTCACATTGACAACTGTAATCCTGGTTCAAATCTAATAAGTTCATTAGGTCGTCTCTGGCAAGTTGTGGGGGGACAGGGATGTCTAACAACATGTCTCTATTTGACATCACTGCTTATTGTATCGACAAATGATAAAGAATAAAGAATACACTTAATGACTTAATAATAAAATGATATACTTAAAGACTTGACTATTTTCTCTTCTAAATCATTTGGAAGAATTAAATCAAGGCTGTACCAAAGAATCCTTGTGCACTGGTAGTTAATAGTTGTTGTGTAGTAGTTATTTCTGAGAAGTAATATTTAAAATCAAGAATACAATAAAGTCCATGATGCTTTTGTGATAAAATGGAAAGGAAAACAATGATAAGTAATGAAAATTTTACTTGACTTCCTTCAAAAAAAAAGTGTGAGTGTGTGTGATGGAGTTCTTGTTGCTCTTTTTGTCCAGATGAAGACAGACTGTCCAGGAGGAAGAGTATTGTGGATACTTTGTCAATTCAGGTAGACATTCTGCCTGGCTGTAATCAGGAAGAAAAGGTATGTAGATTCCTCAGTAGTGGAAGCAAGAGTGTCATGTTTGCATTATGTTTTGTAATGGTTTCCAATCTTTCCACTTTTAATAAGCTTTTCTTCCCTACCATAAGTGTCAATTCAAGAATCTCGGTATATGTAACCTCACACTGTACATTGTTGATATTTCTGGGTCATACTTTTAATATAGTCCACACAACCACTTGTTCTACACAATGGTCAGGTGCCTTATTGGTACTCATGTGAAATAACAGTGTATCATCCTAAAAGACATTCAGTACTCCATTGTGATTTCTGTTGGTAAAGAAAAGTGATAGTGGTGGGAAGAAGGTAGCCCCCCCCCCCCAATTTGTGACCATTTGATTAATATTTGTATCCTCATAGGGGTTTCAATATAAAAAACAGACCTACAATTTTTAATTAGCTCAAAATGGTGGACAACCTTCTTCCCATCACTATCTGTTTTCTTTACCAATGGATGTCATAAGGGAGTACTGAATATATTTTAGGATGGTGGACTGTTCATATCATTGAATACTAAAGTCAGAATTGTCCATTTCATCCTATTTTATGATCTCTATGTATGTTTGTGAACGTTGGATAGCAAAGAAATCTGATAGGAAAATAATAAACTCATTTGATATGTGATGCTGGAAACTTGCCAAAAAAAACCCCATGATAGGGTCACCTTAGGGTTGCCGTGAGTTGGAAATGACTTTAGGGCACACGACAACAAACAACCGTTAGAGAGGAGTTCTACGGATACTCTGGACTCCCAAAAAGAAAAGTATATGGGCCCAAGAGTAAGTGAAGCGCGAAATCTTCCAAGAAGCCAAGATCACTAAGCTGTAACATATCATAAGGAGATTGTTGTACTTGTAATACATCATGAGGAGACATATCTCATTAGAAATATTGCTTGTTAAGGTGGAAAACAGTAGGAAAAGAGGAAGATGGCATATAGAGGTGGATAGTCTCGATCAAGGGGCTGTTGATAACAGGGTGACTTGGAGATCTTTCATTTATAGGGTCCCCATAATTCAAAGTCAACTTGATGGCAATTAACATGAGCAAGAAACCAAAAGTTCAACCTAAATTTCCAAAGAGCATCAGGACCCCTTAGAAAGGAAGTTAATGTTCAGATTAAAAACCGAAAGACATTTCGGTCAGTTCAATGATCTTGACAAAAGCAATGGTGTTCACATCTTCCAAAACTTGTTGGAAGAAAATACACGTCACCTTAGGCATTCATTATCTTTGCAAGCTTTGAAAAGATAATGAATGCTTGAGGTGAGGTGTGTATTTTCCTTTCCAAAAATTATTTGGAATTCTGATTTCTATAGAAATCTCTTTCCAAAGCTTCCCACAAAACACCTGGGAACCCTGCACAGGTTGTACGTCTGAAACTGTGTAGCACTCTTACCTGTCAGACTGGTCACCTCTCTTATCCTTCATAGCAATTGGATTTGGGGTTCAAAGTGGAATAGTGTGCTCTGTAGGGGTATAAATCATGCTGATTTTGTTTTTGTTTTTGAGGAAAGTTTTCAAACATTTTCTCCTTGCTTGGTGAGATAATGACAATTTTTGCATATTTTAGATAAAATTTGGGTTCATGGCAAAAATCATATGGTGGTGGTGGGGGGGGGGGGGGTAACAGTTATATTGTTTGCAAACAAAATTCCCATCAAAAGTCCAGAAACATGAAAAATCTCATAGTGGTGGATCTTTTACTTTGATGTTAACCTCTTTTCTTAATAAGGGTGAGAAAATTTGGGAGGGTTTTTTGTGTTAGGTTTTATTGTGTGGTTTTTTTTATTCTTTGTTCTAATTGCATAGCATTCAAAACACATATGCTTACAACCTCTTGGCATGGTAAAGATATCTATGACATTGTCCTTCACAATAGTAAAATCTCACAATAAGTGATCTGAACAGTAATTTTAAGGAAGAAAATTTATTTGAGCTGCTTCAAATGAATTGAGGCTAGCTTTTAACTGTATTTGCATCAAGCTCTTCATCATTGTGTCTTTTAGACAAATAGTACTGAAGAGATCACCTTTGAAACACTGAAGCAGGTCATAGGTAAGATCAATTGTTTGCCTATATTCCAGTAATATTGTCTTCCCTAGAAAAATAAAATCTACAGATAAGACTTTGGGATACAGTATCCGCCCTCCCCAACTTATTGACACAGTGTTATGTTCCAAGACCGGCAGTGGATGTCTGAAATCATGATAGTACTGAACGCTATACCAGTAATGTTCTCAGACTACAGGTAACTAAAACCATGGAGAGCAATGCCATAGATAAGTGTCAGGGTCCAAGGTATGGGTAGCCTGCATTCCATGGCAGACTGTTGGGGCCAGGGCTATGAATGCAACACTTTAGAGAGTCCAATGGGCGAGAGGCAGATGGTAAGTCAGAAAATAGCCCAGGTATAAGGACAGGAAGGCAGAGTTCCAAGAGTTCAATGGACCAAAGGCAAGAGGCAAAGTCAAGAAGCAGACCAGGTCTAAACACAGCAAAACTAACAAAGCAAAATACAGGCAACACAGAAGACCATGTTGCTGTGTCAAGGATGGAGAGGCCAATGCAACCCTTAAATGGCTGTACCTCTAGTTGCTCTGCACTAGTAGAGCTGGCAGTGCCTATTGCCTTAGTCCTGATCCTTCCAGGAGTCTGGCAGTTTGGGCCTGATCCTGGTCCTGCAAAGACTTTGGCAAAGGACTCCAGGAGCCAGAAATCCCATCCTGCAGTGACTTACACAGGTGGACCCTGACAATAAGGATATTGTAATAAACATATTTTGGAGGCTGTGACTGACCTCAGGTAACTGAAACCATGGAAAGTGAAACCACAGATAAGAGTGGTCTGTACTTATCTCCTATCAGTTAGTGAGACCATAACTATAAAAGTAACTAAAAAGTTATAGCTACACCACAAAATGAGTGAAGTTATCCCATGATAAGTTATACTCATAATGTAACATAATTATGCTGAGTAGTTAGGAGAAAGGGATTAATTATAAGTAAACTTGGAATAGCTTGGATTCCAAAAAATAATTCTGTGATGACCAGGGCCATTCACACCACCCAATTATAGCACTATATTCCATTTTAATTGTTGTGGTTCCATCCTAAGGATTCCTGAGATTTATATGTAGCTTAGGGAGGGGTATTTATCATTTTCAGCCAGAGCACCTAATGCCTCTCCAAATTATACACCCCAGGTTTCCATAGGATGGAGCCATTAGATTGATTAATTAACTAGTTAACTAATTATTCAGTTAATGAGAGTACAGTCAGCTCTCCTTATCCATGGATTTTTATCCATGGATTCAAGCATCCATGGCTTGAAAATATTCCAGAAAAGTATAAATCCCAAATAGCAAACCTTGATTTTCCATTTTATATAAGGGACACCATTTTGCTGTGCCATTATATTTAATGAGCCTCAAGCATCCATGGATTTTGTTATTCATGGAGGGGGCAGGGAGTCCTATAACCAAAACCCAGTGGATAACAAGGGCCCACTGTAACTGGATTAACAACACTGTGATTATGTTGTCTGAACGGGCTCCAGATCTGTAGCACCAGTTGAACAGTTGTATTTTCCTCCAAAGAATCCTTGGAAAGTTTGGTGGCATGGAGATTTATCACTCTGTCCTTTACGTTACAGATCTACCGTTCTGGGGATTTTCTTGGCATAAGGAATGACGACTAAAGCTATAGTGTTGACATTCTTTCATTATTTCTTATTCTCTCTTTTAAGTTTCCAAATAGAGTAAAGCGCCTCATTTTAACTGATGATTATAACCTGTATTTGGTTTTCATGAATAAACTGAAACTATCTAACCAGCCTCATTTTAACTGTGATTCTTATATTTTTAGACGGTGATATATTGTGCTTGGTTAAACCATGGCTTGTTAGGAGAAGAGGGTACACACATCACAATAAGCTACATTGCAAATGCCCCACTGCTTTTCATGGCATTTAAACATGGTCACTTCCACTTTAATGAATTATTGACTTTTCTCTTTGCTTTGTTTTTGTTCTACTAATTGTTCTACTGATGCTGTCAGATGCTTGCAGAACAAAAAAGTCTAGGGAAAAAAAGGAGCAATGATCATAAAATAGCAATAGTTTTATTGGAAACAAACTAGAAGAGTTGGTTAAAAAATGAAAGGGATAGGTAAAATATATTCAATCCTGCAAACAGACAAAAATGCTGTGGTCTGTGTGCAAAGCTCAAAGATAAAATCAAAAGCTTCTGAGGCAACTGAGTAAAAGAGCCGGTGTAGCCAATATGTACTAGGCTAAAGAACTATAAATCCCAATGAATAACTCAAATATTGGAGATGTCATACATATAAAATACAAATACTACTGAGGTTTTTAACACCTCCAAGGACACAAATACAAGGGATAACACAGAAAGCCCATTACAAGCGGTAAATTGATAAAATAGGACCAAACGCGTTTCGACAAAGAGTCTTCGTCAGTGGTCGGAATAGGCTGTTGTTACAGCATGGGAGATATATCAATATATGTGGATACACCTGGTGAAAGTAAGTAGTTAGTTGTCCAAGATGGACAGTAACCTGGATGTCCCACAGATGAATAAGGCTCAGAAGCTTTTGATTTTATCTTTGGGCTTTGCACACAGACCACAGCATTTTTGTCTGTTTGCAGGATTGAATATATTTTACCTATCCCTTTCATTTTTTATCCAACTCTTCTAGTTTGTTTCCAATAAGACCATTGCTATTTTATGATCATTGCTCCTTTTTTTCCCCTAGACTTTTTTGTTCTGCAACTCTTTATTTGGGTTTAGGGTCACACCTGCTTGACAAAAGTGACTTCAATATTTTTATTTATTTTTTCAAAAGACAACAATGGGCTTGAGGAACAAGAGAAGGAAAAGAGGCGTCTTGTGATTGAAAAATTCCAGAAGGCTCCTTTTGAAGAAATTGCTGCACAGTGTGAAACTAAGGTGAGTACTTAGGCAGTGGTCAGAAACCTACTTGTTCATGTGAAGCCATCTTGTTTTTCAAAGCACTCAACTTAACTATCCATAGGCACTTTTACTAGACCTCAGCTTGATTAAAGTCGGAGGTTCAACCTTAATGCAAAGACTCTTCTGTCTCTAGCCCACATTTTCATTTACGGTTCAAACCATTTTGGAAATCTCACTAACATGGACACAAATGTAATATGTAGCTGGGTAAGCTTGCATCTAAACTGCAAAATTAATGCAGTTAGACACCACTTCAACGGCAATGGCTCAGTGCTCTGGAATTTTGGGATATGTAGTTTTGTGAGCCATCAGATAGCTCTGGTGCCACAATAAAGTACAAATTCCATTATTCCATAGGATGGAGCCATGACAGTTAAAGTTTTGTCAAAGTGCGTTAATTCTGCAGTGTGTCAGTAGCCTAAGACTTACAGGGAATGTATGAAGTTGCTTGAAGTAGGATACAATTGAGGTGAGAGAAAGCAGGAGCCAAGGGCAGAGAAGGCCCCACTTACAAACAAATTTCCATTCTTAATGGATACGTTTCTGCCTTTTCTAAATGGTTTAGTTTAGGAACTTCAAATTAATATTCTTTACTGAGCACCATATTGACGTGTGCTGGGCTTCTGAGGTCTTCCCAAAAAGAATCCGTGCAAAGCTTTGATCCATATAAAGCATTTTATTTCCTAAGACCTTCCACAAAATTGAATGCCTTAGCTAGCCATTAGTGTTTTGGACTCAAAGATACTTGCTTTGGTCTGAGAGCTAAAAAGGATATCCAGCTGTTTTCCCCAAAGATGTAGTCTTCAGAAAATAAATTCTGCCTCCACAACACATAAATTAAAAATCATATGAAGTGACACCACATATATAGGGGTTTGGAATTTCATGAAGAACAGGCAAGGAATATAGTTAACTCTCACATTCACTCTTTACAAGTGTTTATATGCTTCAGAGATATATAACATAGTTACTGGGCATTTGGTGGTTCATCAAGTAGATGTGTGGTAATAGTAATAATAATAATGTGGCTTTCAATAGTTGCAACTTCTCTGGTAAGCTGAGCAAGGTCTGCTTACACTGAAGGAATCATTAAGAATGTTTCCATCTTAGAATATCTGGGAAAATATTAGTATGTGGTGATTTCTCTACTTTGTTTGGGAAAGCGTCAGTACATTATAGAACAAGGGAGAAAGGGTATTTAAAAACCAGGAAAAGATAATTGGTCTTGTTCTGAGGAGGCGGACTTGGCCATAATCCATCCTGGAAAACTGGTTCATGGGGCATGGTGCCCCATTCTTACAGGTGAGCTATTCATGCTGTTAAATCCCAATAACAAGCAATGCTGACAGCTTTCTAGTCCAGTTTCTTGGAAAGGTACAGTGGGTATTCAGCTTCTCTCTAAAATACTAAATCTCTACACTCTCTCTAGGCAAACTTGCTTCATGACAGGCTGACACAAATATTGGAGCGCACCGTTCGGTAAGGCAGTGTGAATACATTTATTTGAGGCTACAAAAATGTGCTATGCATAACAGATGATTCCAGGTTTCTAATTAACTTGTTTTTCTTCTGCAGTTTTAAAAGGCTGCATCCATTTTGGTTCCTTTCCTAGGATAGGCTTCCTTCCAAGTAAATATGGTTTGAGTGTTGTAAGCTGTTAATAACAGATGTCTGTGATTCTTAATCACTTTTCTTTCATGGATGTCTCTATCTTGCACACTCCCATTGTAGTTAAATTGGTTTAGTAGCCATTCCTTCTCATAAAGTAACTATCAGAATCATTTCCATTAAGGGAAGAATCAAAGAATTATAGAGTCGAAAGGGGCCCCATGAGTCAGCGAGTCTTAACCTTAATAAAGGCAGTTGCTTTCTTGTCTTTTATCTTCTTGATAGCTTTTTGAATATTGATTCAGCCACCAAGGTATTCCTGCACAGTACCATGAAACTTCTGAAGCTTTGCAAGGGAATCCAAAAGTTACTTTTCTAAATGCTGCTCTGTTGTTCTAAACTTTCAGAAGATAGTCTGAAAATGAGTGCTGCAAGACAAGTGTTTAAAATCAAAATAACTAAAAACACCAGTATGTATGTGAGTATGTAAACCTTAAAAATAATACTCTCTCTTTTTTATGTTGCCTCTTATAGACCACCTCCTAGCCCTTCTGGGACAGTGTCGATCACCGCTGGACATGCTCATTACCAGTCCATTCCAGTCTATGAGATAAAATTTCCAGATCTTTGTGTGTATTGAGCATTCTCTCAGTTCATAAAAAAGAGAGTTTTTTGGCATCTCAGATAGTTATCCTACCTAAGTCAATGGTTCTCAGGCTTTGATCCTTCAGATGTTTTGAACTTCAATTCCCAGAGTTCCTGAGCATTTGCCATACTGGCTGGGAAATGAAGTCCAAAACATCTGGAAGGTCAAAGGTTAAGAACTGTTCAGCTAAATTAATGACACCTGCATAGAGTAGATTACATTCTGTTTTAAATTGCACTTCTGTGTTCATTTCAAAGCCTTTTTAAAGAAGAAAAAACAATCACCACAGCCATCCCTCAACCTATTTGCAGGTTAAGCATTTGTGGATTTGATTGTTTGAGGAGAACTGTGTTTGCCCCTGCCACAAAAATAATATGTTTTCTTTAGGCATCTATAGGTCCTCCAGCTCAGTTCTGTGGTCAACTTCTGGTGAACCTTGACCATAGAGTCAGGTTGGAGGACTTACAGATGCCTAGAAAAGTGTTCTCTCAGGAAAAAAATACTGGGCCTATCTATATTAGGGTTTTTTTCACTTTCACAGGGGGGGCTGCAACCCCTCATTCCTGCAAATGTAGGGGTTCATTAAAATTTGAGGGAACCTTATTCTCTTTTTGTTTGTTGTATTTTATTGTTTTGCTACTTTGGGATTTTAAATTTCCGACTGCACTTTTTTATATGTATATATACATGAGGTTTTGTTAGGTTTGACATGTATATTTTTCAAAACACTTTTTTCCCCTTTCTCCATTTTGATAGGTTTACAGAACTGTTAAGCTCTTTGTGTTCACATAGCTTTATACTTTTGTGGACTAGGTCTTCTCTTAGCACATGTAAAGTGTGACTCTCTTTGTGACCGAGACTGTAAAGTTACACACACATACGTAGATATGCCCCGTTAAACCCAGTGGGAATAACCTCCAAGTAGACATGCACAGGACTGTGCTGTTACAGATCTATGGCCAGATACACAGTAGGCATCATAACTTATTTTGAAACTGGACTGAATCTCATGGCCCTTTCCAAAAATCATGAGAGAGTGGTTTTATCTCAAGAGCTTTGAGATTGGAATATTACTCTTTTCAGAGAACTGCTGCTCTCAAGATTTCTTGGTTAAGAAGAACTTAACTTGGTTAGAACAAACAACAGGAAACACCTGTTGACTAATGCAGTTGGGGAGAAATACATGCACAGATAGGGGGCTATGTATACACATTTGTCCTGGTTGAAAACCCAAAGAGTAGAGGGTTTGCATGCAGGTTATCAAAGCTTAGAGAAGTTACCATTTTGGACTATGGTTCTTAGCTTCAAGGGCCATATTGTCTGTGGGATTCTTAGGGGGTGAACTCCAAATATTTCCCCCCTGTTTTCTAAGCACTAGTTTTCAGTATTGCCAATTATCTTTTTGGGGAAGGAGAAGAAAGAAGGATGGGTTCAGCTCACCGCTTCTTATATTCTTTTCTCCTAAACAAAAAATGCCAATTTTGTAAGCAAACAGATCCTTACCTCCTGGGTTGGGATTTAGCCCAACAAAATGCATGTGTCCCTACCCATTTTCCCTGTGCATTTCTACCTGTTGGAGTTAGACCCTGATGTAGCCCATAATTATGTAACTATTTTGATGTATATTATCTTGGACCACCCAAGAAACAGACCTTCCAATTGCACTATTCCTTATAATGATTTAGAAACCTATTTAAAAGTATCTTGTTTAATGGGGAAAGCTTAACAAAATGTGCTGTATTTTCTGCCAAAGGTTTAAAAAAAACTGTGATGTAGAGCCCCATGCATGCATGGGACTCTTGTTGTTGGCTGTGCCATGTGCAGCTCCATGCGCACATGGAGCACTTTTCCCTGCCATTGCTGGCAGTTCTAGAGTGCTCACCTCCAATCTGGGGCTGCATCACTTGAGAAGCAAGATGCTTCCTTTTGGGAGCTCTGAAATGTGCAATATTTTTTCATGTCTACAGGGATACAATTTCATACAGACTGGATTTAAAGAAAGCAGAGTATTTTGTTAAATGTTAACGTCAGGACTATTAATGGGATAGTTATATATTTGATATGGCAAGGATGAAGTAAAGGCATTTGTAAAGAATCGATTACTGATACATACTAAACTGTGAAACTGGGAGAGCCAAGATTACATTTTGTGAAGTCTCTCTCTTTTTATTGTTGTGTTCCTCAAACCTATATGGCTAATGAGAAAATATGTGTGTGTGTTAAGATGCTATGGCCCACCTGTGGTTTGTATGTGTTTTACTATATTTAACAATTAAGGTTATTTTCATAGTATTTGGTATAAAAACTTTACCTATACAAACTTAGAATATAATCCTCTCTTAATGTTCTGTTGCAAGTGCTGTATAAAAATGTGCAAATATCCTGTAGATAAAACAGTGGAGCCACTGTAGCACAAAGGTCTGACTTGCAAGACTTGAAACCTGCAGATAGGATCCAAAGAGGCCAGTGATGTATCTAAATCATCTCTTCCCTAACCCTGAGCCCTCCTGATGTGTTGGGTAACTCTCTCAACATACCCAGAGGACATCGGGTTGAAAGAGATTGACCTAAATGATGTGCCAATGCTTCCTCCTTCTGACTGCAACTCCTTGTATTTCATTGGATGGCTGTCCACAAGATCTACCAACATTAGGAGACATGGGGCAGCAGTTTGGGAAATGCAAGAGTTGCATGGAGGGCCCTAAAGAACCCTAGAAAGATTCAAATAAAGCCTTTGGATCCTGGGCTGTATCCAGCAAGGCTGATCTTTGTACGGTTCATCCTACCTGACAAACTGTAACCCTAACCCCCTTGCATTTCTTTAGAAATAGCAGTAGAGCAAATGTTGAAATGAAGAAATAACGTTAATCCCTTTTGAAGTGACTAATACCCAGAAGATTGCACACTACTTTTCATTTATTAAACCACAGAGCCTGGAATAGTTACCTTTTGGACTACAGTTCTAGACACCCCCAGCCAACATGGCCAGTAGTCCTAATGAGTGTTGGATTCTGGAAAATGTAGTCTAAAATGTAAACTTTTCCAGCTCAAATCCTAACAATCTCATTCCTGCAGCACCCATCCCCACTCACCACACACAGATTTCTCATAAACACATACAAAGTGATTCCTGAAAGTTAGAGGAACATTTGGAGAAAACAAGGATCATTTGAGTCTAAAGACAGAACATTCATTATGTTTGGCCTACAAACTGTCTGAAAGGCCCCACTTTGGATCCCATAAGCTAATTGTTAAGACACACAGCCATGCACCTTATCTCTTCAGTGGATTTGCCTCACTTAATGAATGACAAACTCTTCTGTTCCAACATTTTATGATTGTATTGTTGTTTTCTCCTGATCATGTGCTGAATCCACACACAGTTAATTACCTCAGAGTATTTCTTCTCACTCTTCTCAGTTAATAATGGAATGGCATTGTATAGCCTTCCTGATGTTTTTGGATTGCACCTCCAATCATCCTTCACCATTCATTATATTGGTTTGGGTTGATAAGAGTTGCTGTGCAGCCACATCCTGAGGTCCACAAGATGCATGTCTCTGATTCATAAAGTAAGAAGGTTTGTTCTGACTATCTTACCTAGAACCTATCTACACACATTTACCAGAAGCTGGGATGTAGACCATGGTCCATAAAGTCTTCATGTACAGTTGTTTCCAAGCTGCCATTTCAGCAGGGAGTTCCATGGAGCCAGGCACCAAATATTGTACACCTGTGTGGTGTTTCCTTTATTTAAAAAGCCACTACACTTGTGGGTGCTATTGGATTACTTCTCTGCAACATGTTGCAACTTTACTGTTGTTTTGTAATTTCTTTTTGTGCCAAACTCTCTCAGAAAAAGTAAAATTTGCACATGCACTTTCTTGCACATCTTACAGTTGTACTATTATGGTATGAGTAGGAGAACTTCCCAGGATACGTATGTTATTTGCTTTTTACACAAAAGGAAATAGTTGGGGCATTGTTTGTAAAGAATCACATCCAAATGAGGCCAACTAATATTGGTATGTCTAAAAATCTGCACTCTTGGACAACTATTTTGTTTTAGTGGGGCATCTTCCTTTGCTTGCACACTTTTGGATTTAGAATTCTTCTGCACATATATAAATATCTATTTGCAACAGGGTTAATACTGACAGCTTATGTCTTGGCATCCCTCTAAAGTCTGTCAGCCTAAACTAACAAGCACAAAATCCTAAGAAACCATTGCACCATATAGATCCTTGTATTAGTTGCACATCACATTTGAAGACAGGGCTCCTGGATAGTTTATGTGGGGTTTAACTTTTCACTGACAATCATTTCTATAGCTTTCTCACTCTTAGAGAAAATTATTGTAAAGTAAACTGAAAAGTACAATCATCTCTGTGACTTGAAATCAGTGAGTCATCCGGAATAAAAATGATGTTAGTTGATTACTTTCATGTCCACCTTTTCTTGGCTTTACCTAATGAATGTTTTTATTCAGTGTAAGGATGTGTTTTCTGTAATGTTCTATATTCAAAAAAATAAAAGGGAAATTAAAATTATGATCATGCCATTCTACAATTATATATTTCACATGCTAGTCAATGTGTATTGCTTTGTATATAGTAGTTCTTAATTATGAGAGGGTTTTGCTACTGGTGGGGGGAAAAGCTTACTTCTGGTAACTGAATTTATGCCAATCTATTGGGATAGATAGTTAATATGTCATCTTGGGGGGGGGGAGGTAGAAAACACCCATATGTTCTAATGCTGAAGAATGTCTGTTTCAAAAAAACCAACCACAGGAAAACATCATATCAACTTACTCTAGTTCAAGTACTCTGTAGTCCTAATATAAAGATAATTTAAGAGATCTGAAATGCTTACATACTGTATAATGCATGTGGAAGGCTAGTTGGTTGGCTGGCTTGTTCACTTTCTCCCTCCTTCCAAAATAAACATCTGAAGGATGGTTACACACTACATACTTGTTATTATATGTAAGCATTCGGCAAATGATATATTCTGAGTTAGCAGATTGGCTTCTTCCATAGCAAACACCTCAGTTAATGCAAATCTACAGTTGTAAGGAGTCTGGCAGAATCAGAACATTTGAAAAATATGTGTTAGCACTGCCAGGCATCATCTTTTAGTCTAGGGAATGCTCAGCATAACTAATGTGCATTTTTTAAAAAGAAAGAAAAATACCTTTATGGGTTTAACATTTGAATACAAGTGAAAGCACTGAAGAAAATCTCAGGCTCTGCAGACAATGCATTTAATAAATTCCCTCCTAATGACATCGGTCAAAGAAGGAGGTAGGACTGACCAACAGGACTCTTGAGACCTTGGAGGCTTTGGTCACAGTAAAAGGTTTTCTCTCCCTTACCCCTGTGAAGTCAATCAGCATTATAATTTTAAGGTGCTGGGTTCAGACCTGTAATGAGAACCCACAAAACAGCACTGCTGGCACAGCATTGGGATAATGTTGAGATAAAGAATGGCATCAGGGAGGTATCCAAAGATGAAAGTGTTGTAACAATGGGTAATTTCAATTATGCTGAAATAGACTGAATAGATATCCATTCTGATTACAACAAAGATATAACATTTTGGCTAATCTAAATTATAATGACCTGGTACCAATCAGAGTGGGGCAATGTTGAATATCCAGCATCTGAGGTGAGACATATTGCTAAAATCATTAAAATAATGACACATGAAATCCATGAATAGCTAGAAGCTAGAGGTGAGTTAACCATAGGCAAAGGGAGGAAGTTTAACAGATCCATAGCTATAAATGGTATCTATCTACTAGTCATGGCCAGCCACAAGTAGGACTTGGAGGATGACCTGGCTCCTCACATATAGGAGGAACCTAAGGCTGTGCCAGGTCCCAGCGGATTTGACTCAGCCAGACCCTAGCTCTGTGGGATCTCCTCCAGTGGAGCCTGGGGCACAGCAGCCCAGCCTTGCCCCAGTAGAAGTTCCAGACTTGGGAGACATAGAGCAGCAGAGCATTGAGGTTCTTAATTTTAGCCAGAGGCGATCAGAAAGGGCGTGCCTTTGGCGTTCCAAGAAGCTTGCTGAGAAATGTTCATTAGCCACTCAGCAGCTATGATAAGGGAGCTAGATCTAAGACACCTGACTGACGCTGAGCTCTCTTTGTCAGAGTCTATTGTTCTCATTAGCAAACACTGCTGGATCTGACTCCTTGCCTCCTAGACCTTTGACTGCTTTTGAATCCTTGACCTCAGACCGGACTCACTGACCAACCCTCTGGTATCCTTGACCTCAGACTGGACTGGTAGTATTGCTCTCTGTAATCCTGAACTTTGGACTGGCTTGTGGCTTACTCTCTTCGGACTTCGTTTGGCATTGTTGCTGGAGGAACTGCTTCTTGGCAGCTCGGCATATTTATCTTTTGCCCAGCAGGCTCTTATCAGCTGTGTGAGTGTGTGTTGGCAGCATTCCCGGACACTACTCTACTCCAGGGATGGGAATTATGTGATTCTCCAGATACTGAACTGCAACTCCCAGCATACCTCCCTCCATTTGTTATGTTAGATAGCACTGGTGGGAACTGCAGTCTAAAAAAAATCTGGAGTGCTGCCTGATTCTCACCCCGAACTACCCAAATACATTCAAATATATTCATATGTGAAAAATAGTGTCCTCTATATCATGAGACTAGAAGGCAGCCAGTATAAGTACTTGCTTTTACAAAGGGATCGAGGACATTGCAGTACAGTCAGGTTAACATTGACTCATTAAAGATACAAATATCAAGCACATAGAAGAGCCAGTCTTCCCAGACAAAAACTTAGTATAGCTTACATAGTGATATAGCTTGTATAATGATAAACCCTGTCCATTAATCTTTGAAGATACTGAAGAGCATATGCATAAGATGATCATACCTCCAAACATTTCACAGATGAAAACCAGGACTCATGCAACCAAGCAACATCAGTCTGTGGTCAAGATAGCACAAATTAATAATGAAGAAGAATTCACAGATTAGGAGAGGCTACAGTTTGCTTTGCGGGGAAAACCAAGATTCTGCCCCTTCCCTCTATTAAAGTTAACTAAGGACAAAAGGGAAAAGTCGGAGGAAGAGCAAAAAAATAAGGACATTTTAAAAGCAGCTGAAAACATGGGACAGCAGAGGATTTATTGGGACAATTCCTGCCAAATCAGAACAGTTGTAAAGTCTGATATTCCACAAGCAGCTGCACTTTTTGAAATTGGAAAGTGCAAGAGCAGCATCCAATATGGGTTGGATTGGATTGCATTTGTTTTTTGGGGTTTTTTTTTGCACAAACATTTGTACAAAGGGATTGCATGACCAGTTCATGCAAGAGGTCATGCAACAGACTACACCTTTAATTAAACAGCTGTTATGCCCTGCCATGGGCAAAAAGATGTAGCTTGTGGCATTTTCACTCCACTGATATTAAATTGGACTTAGGTCTAGGACTGATACAGCCCTTGATTCATGGCACCTTAATACATCTAGCAATCCTGGGATAAGAAAAGTCCTTTTGTGGACTGGGTAGTGGTGAAAAGGGGGGGGGGGCGCAGAAATATGTGACTTGTAAATGCCAGTTTCTGTATGATGCTTCCTTGGTGTTTTCTCAGCCATTTGGCTTTATTTATTTATAGATGATGTAACCTACAAGCTAGGAAGATTGGATTAATAATTTTAAGTAAGATAAAGGTGAAGGCAGATGTAATGCGGGAGGATAATGATTAAGCTCTATCATAAGTGGGTGGGGAAAAAACCAGCCAGTGGGTGAAGAACATTGAATTTGTCCCAAGCTTCCCCCCCCCCCCTTTTAATTAAAATCACGACCTTTTCAAAACTACTATTTGGCTTAGGCAGGAATACAGTATAAAGACTCATGAGTGATTATTAGATATGTCTGATGATATAGTCTAAATTCCCAAAATGCTTATGCAAATTAAATATGTTAACCTTTTAGATGGCGCAAAACTCTGGGTTGTTTTTGTTGCAGCAGGCTAGCAAGGTTGCCCCCTGCCCTGACAAATTTGCACATTAAATAGCTTTGCAATGCATGAGTTGAATGGCTTGTCCTCTGGCAAATGCCACAGAGAGAGGCCTAATCCAAATTGTCTCTCACCTTACCTCTCCTACAGCTGCTGTATTGAAATTTTTATTTTTATTTTTATTTATTAAGATTTTCACACTTACAAGACTTACAAAAATTGTAACAAATCATAAGACATAAATATTAAAATCTATCATAAAGATGAAATAACTACTCATTAAATATACCTATCTATTCTCTTAACACATATTTCCTATTATTCTAGCTATCAAACTTGATCAGTATATATCCTCTAAAATCACTTCCTCAGGCTAAATTTCCCCAAAAACTACGGTTGACCTTTCCAACATTTCTAACTAACTCTTTTTTTAATTGTTACATATTTCATCCGTTATCTCCTATGTATTAAATCTCCTACATATACCTTAGCTTATCTTTTATATATCCACATTTTTATCTCCACTCCCTTCACATCTCCTCCCTTCTTTAAGTGTAAGCGCCTTCTGTTTCATATTGTCTCTACTCTATTATCCCTTCTTCTTCCTGTATATATTTTTTCCATGGCCTCCAGATATCGTTAAAATTCTTAATAGTATTTTTATTTTTACACATCAATGCTGTCAATTTTTCCATTTCACATATCTCCATCACTTTCAGTTTCCATTCTTCCAATTTCGGTATTTCTTCTTTTTTCCAATATCGAGCCAATATCATTCTCGCCGCAACGATCAGGGAGGACAGTAAACTGTCTCTGTTATCATCTATATTCAAAGTATCCGAGATGTTTAAAAGATACAGTTTCGGGTCTGGTTTCCCGGTCCATTCTATTATTTTCCTGATTTCTCTATGTATATCCTTCCAATATTGTTCTACTTTTTTACAGCGCCACCAACAGTGTAAATAAGTTCCTACTTCCACTTTACATTTCCAACACTTATTACTATTTTGGTTATACATTTTAGATATTTTGTATGGCGTTAAATGCCATCTATATAGCATTTTATATATATTCTCTCTTATTAAGACATTTTATATATATTCTCTCTTATGAAGAAAATTTTTTTTAAAGTCACTACAAAACCCTAGGAATAATATTACAGATCTGCCATATCACTTTCTGTTACATTCTAACTTTGAATATCACATTAGTCGTTTGTTGTTTAATATTCCTGGTAGATTCTCTGCTGAGCAGTGACATGAGATTATCTGGTTTGTAGCAGTGATGGTCTGGAGTTTCCCCTTGCTTCTGGGCGTACTGCTCTCTTTCCCCTTCTCAAAATGCTCGTTGCTGGCGCTGCCTCCTCACTACTACTCTCTTCCTCACTAGAGGTTCTGGCGCCAATCCCAGTGCCACTCGGGGGCCTTTCGTGCCCACTCCTGCGGCAAAACAATTTGTCCTCTTGGCAAGCATGTCTGTTTGGAGAGCTGAAGCTTTCGTTGAAAGAAGCTGCAGCCATGCACTCGGCAGCTGCCTTATCACAGGAACACAGAAGCTTTTCACACATGGTCCATCCAATGCCTAAGGGAAAGATGGCTGTTATAAACTTATTAGATAAGAGTCACACTACCACAAGGTGAAAGAATATTCATTTTTTGTTCATTTCCTGGCACAGAAAAAGATTTGCTGCAACTTGAGAAACAGTGTCAGAAAGAAGAAGAATAGCAGAAAGATTTCTGTGCACTTTCTCCCAGTATTCATACTCCTTAAAACATTCTGGGGAATGTTCTGTGCAAGAATAGGTGGCTTTTTTTTTACTCACACACACACAAATATGTTTTTCCACAGAAAATTTATTTTCTGCATAGAAAAAAATGAGCTAAGATTCTAGATCCAATATTTAGTGAAGTATACTGAATGAACTCTGAGTCAACATCTAGCTAATGCCAACCAAATCAATGTGACCATTGTATTTGGGACAAACAATGGCATTCAGACAATAATGCCATGAAATGCCTACATTGCAGGTCTAGTTCTATGTGAATTTAGTACCAGAGGATGTCTGGAATCCTGTTGGTTAATCTCAACTAGGGAACTCCCTTTGGATCAATTGCTGAATGGTGACTCAGCACATAGGTAAAACCAATTGATGTAATGGGTCTACTCTACTCAAGAGTATCGCTAGCATTTAGGCATTAGCTAGTGGGGGTCCAAAATGTCCCATTAGGGTGAAATATGCACATATATTCCTACATCATAGAAATGGAGCACTGCTCTTTGAGCGAATAGTGATGTTGCACAACCAGGTGTGCAACAAAACACATGTGGAAACATACATCTGTTTGCAAACAAGTCCCTATACACCCATGTGCAGTGCTGCTGCATGCAGACACCTACTTCTGCAATTTTGAACTGAATGTGACTTCTCCATATTGGACAAAAATGTCTGAATTTTTCCATAAATAAATTTATGGAATAAATGACACCAATAGGCCACCTCATTTTGCTGTATAATAGTAGATTCTGTTCATCATTCATCATAAACTTACACTTCGGTGTGTGATCGAAACAGACAACTTCAGATCTGGAATTTCTTTCTGGATGGCATCCCAGCTTCTTAACTTGCTCCAAGCAGCAATGGTGAGAGAAGCAGCATCTTCAGTTAAGAAGAGATTTATCAAAATGTTACCATTTTAAAACAGTATGAAATGGCTCTAAAGTACATCATCCTTTGCATTCTAGTTTGTGTAACTGGTTCATATTTTCCACCTTGTTTTTTTCCAGCTCTCTAAGCACAAGTTGGAATAAAAATGAGAAATGTAGGGATGGGGTTGGAAAACAAGCACAGATTTAGTGGTTGCTGCTGAAAAGCAGCTTGTCTCTTCAGCACTGGGAAATTGAGTGTCAAAATCAGGGGGATGCATGTTGGGATTTCTGCTGATGAATGCATTTTGCTACTCAACACTTAGCTGAATGCAGCCAGTGTCCTAATCTGGAGATGATCCAACACATTCATGGACCTCTATGGGCTATGTTTTGTTCCAGGGCATGCCCAAAGCTTCTATTAAAACAGTGTTTCCTGTTCATTTCAGTGGAAATGTTACCAAAACATGCACAGAGCTGCCCACCTCTTTGCACAGAAATGCTGCCTATATAGTTTAAAAGGTTTCTAAGCTAGTGCGTACCCTAAGCCACATCACTGAAAGACAAACTGTGACCATGGGAAGCCTCCCTGTCAGTAGGGTATTCTCCATTTTGGATTTAAGTTCAAATGATGAGGAACTATCCAAGGCTTTTAACCCTAACTCCAAAAGAGGTCCCACCCATTGGATAGGCCCTCATAGGTTCAGACTAAACTCTAAAATGGATTTACTGGCCCATTGACATGGGAGCCATCAGCCACTCCTGCAAACAAATGTGCCCTTTTTTTCAGAAAACTTTGAATTGGGGCAAATGGGAGCTAAACTCAATCTGAATGTTTTCCATAATAACTGTTGTTATGTACCTTCACATTAACTCTGGCTTTTGATGACCTTATCATAGGGGGTTCTTGGCAAGATTTATTAAGAGAGGGTCCGCCATTGCCTTTTCCTGTATATAGTCAAAATGCCTGGTATTACCTGGTATACCTGATAATTTGAGCATCTCCCAAATGCTAACCAGGCCTGGCCCTGTTTAGCTTCCAGGATCAGACAGGATCATGTTGCTTCAAAGCACTGAGACATCTTTACAGTCTTTTCATTTTACTGGCTTTGATCTTTCTACAGTTGACCACATGTTATACCCTCTTCAGTACACACATGGTAGGAAATACCTTTTAGAACTTAATACATATATAATAATAATAATAATAATAATAAAATTTTTTATTTATACCCCGCCCTTCCAAACGATCAGGGCGGCTTACAAAATGCACCGAAGTGCAAACAGCATACAGATTAAAAACACATATAAACAACAATCCTTAAAAACAATAAAAAACCCCTAGCCCAACCTCACGGCCACGAGAGAGGAGGGAGGCCCACAGGATATTTAGTCGGGGAATGCCTGATTAAATAGGAAGGTTTTGAGACCCTTCCTAAATTGGGCCAGGGTGGTAGACGAGCGGAGCTCCATGGGCAGCGTATTCCAAAGGGCTGGGGCAGCTGTGGAAAAGGATCTTCTGGCAATAACAGCCAACCTAGCCCCAGGCACCTTCAGGAGTTGCTGCCCAGATGTTCTGAGGGTGCGAGGCGGAATTTATGGGGAGAGGCGGTCCTTCAGGAATCCTGGGCCCAAGCCATTTAGGGCTTTATAGGTAATAACCAACACCTTATATTGGGCTCGGAAGCGGATTGTATATGCTATTGTAATAATGTGTGAGGTGGTTGGTTGGTTATGTGACAATTTGAACCATTGGTGTTAGACACATTTGGAAAAACCCAACCTGTCCAGATCATCCGTTGGCTGGCCTCTACCTTCCTGGCCACAGTAACAGCCATATAATTCAAACTCCTCTGGGCATCGATCGGTTAAGCAATAAAGCATCTCGCCTAACTGTGGCAAAACCCTCTTGACTCTTCCATTGTCTCTCAGTTGCAGAAAGGTGAAGCGGTCACAAACTATAGAGAGAGGAAGAAATCCAAGTCAAAGTCTTTGGTTATGTCCAGTGTTATGCTACATCCAAGAACAATCCCAGTTAATTCTCTGTTGTCCTCTTTTTTTTAGCTGAATGACTGTGCCTACTGAATGACTGAGGAGGAGGCAAACCAAACAGAAAAAAAAGCTAGGGATTGTAGGGAATCACAGGGAGAAAGGGCAGAACCATCTGCCAGTGAGATGCATAACTTCAGCTGCTGTTTTTGCACCCCTGCAGTGATTTTCTACCACTGAATTGCTCAGAACTGTGCAGAAATGTGTTTATTGTTGTCATTGTGTCCTTCAAGTTGTTTCTGACTTATGGTGACCCTAAGGTGAACCTATCATGGGGTTTTCTTGGCATGATTTATTCTGAGGGGGTTTGCCCTTGCCTTCCTTTAAGGCAGAGAGTGTCTGACTTACCCAAGACCATGTCAAAGGTGTCTTTTTAACCCCCAGCAATCCATCAGCATCCCAATACCTTTTGTCACTTAAAATATGTGCAGTTGCACATCCTGGTTGTAGTGAGAGTACCCCTCACCTTCTCCAAAGGGTTCCTCGGGATCTGGTGTCTCTTCTGGAGCCACGGTGGAAAATGTTGTACCTTCCTCTCCAACAATTTTGAAATGATTCCCTGCAGATTGGATATTTGGTTCATTTTGAAGCAACAGGGTTTAAATCTATGTAACATGTCAACCATAAAACCTGAGTCAAACACTACTTAGGGTTGCATTTTTTGTAGGATACACTTTTATGGACCAGAACCCATTTTACAAGATGCATAACAGCAGAGCTTCACAAAGTTCTTTTAAAAAAAAATCACAACTCTCTGAGTCTGGTAGACAGCACAGCCCCTAGCCAAACAGGATAAGGGATCCTGTGAACAACAGTATGAAAATGTAGTTTTCCTAAGTGCCCTGTTCTAGTAGTCAGCCTCTATACCTGAGGTGTAAAGGGAGGGGAAGGCAAACACACAGGCCCTATGCCAGTATACAGGTGACTCTACCATACCCTCCAGCATTTCATAAATGAAAATCAGGACACATATGGCCAAGAAACATCAGAGTGTGGTTAATATGACAAAGGTTATAAATTGGGAAGAAGAGATTAACTAGGAGAGAGGCTGCAGCAGTTTTCTTTTGCCTGAATCTACTGAAAAGGGCAAGTCTCTGTGCCCTCCTCTCTTCTCCTCTCTCCTGTGCTAAGTTAATGGAGTGCCAACAACTTGTGCATTTTGAGCTCAGTTTGCACAAATGGAAGTAAACTGAGGACGAAGAGGGGAAATCGGAGGAGGAGAAAGTGGGACATTTTAAAAGCAACCAAAAAGTGGGACAACAGAGAATTAATCAGGACTGTCCTTGCCAGATTGGAATAGTTGAAAGGTATCCTCTACAGACCATCAAATGTTTACCACTAAGCTTTTATAAGCACATACAACTGAAAACAGGCCACTTTGGGATTGGCAATCCTGCCCTATCAGGGAGAATTGAGCCTGACCTTCCAGTATCAAGAACTAGTTGTTGTTATGTGCCTTCAAGTAATTTCCAACTTATGGTGACCTTAAGGCAAACCTATCACAGGGTTTCCTTAGAAGGGGTTTGCTATTGCCATCCTCTGAGGCTAAAAGATTGTGACTTGCCCTAGGTCACCTAGTGCATTTCCATGGCAAAGCAGGGATTTGAACTCTGGTCTCCTGGAGTCCTAGGTCAACACTTAAACCTCTACATCACACTGGCTCTATCAAGAACTACAGATATGAAAAGTCTGCCTCCAAGCCATGTTGCTTTTCCCAGCACTAAACAATTACACTGAGTCAGCACTTTTATGTCAAGCAGACAGAATATAACCTGACACTAATGAAGTTAAACTGAATGTGTAAGCAAATGTAAGATCCACAATTACAACGTTCAATGTACATTTGTATCTGCAATGCACAATAACACCACATGCGCAATGGCACTGCATACTCAACTCTGCTTCTGCAATCTTCAGCTGAGTACAAATATTACATCATGCCCAAAAAGTGCCATGAAATATACAAAGCAATTTACAAAGATATCTGTTACTATCAGAATGCCAGTTTATGGAGCATTATCTTCTGCAGTTTCAAATAGGTTTTATGATTATACTTTTTTAAAAGCCTAACTTAGGCTATTTTTGAAGTCACAACTCTAAGAGGTTTACTTGCCATGATCTGTTGATCGCTCTGGAAAATCTGAAGTTGGCACCAACTCAGACTCATTGGCGCTCTTATGAGATGAAGCAGAAGGGGTTCCCCCTGTGAAGAAAGCTTCTTCAGATGGACCTGAGGGCATAGCTATGATCAATTGTTAATAATATCAGGAAGAGATTTCCTTGTAAAACAATTTGCTTTCCACAAAGCTTTCCTCAATGGAGTGCCCTTTCAATGGGTCTTACTTTCAGGAAAATTGAATAGGACCTCAACCTTTTTCTGTCTTTCTAAGTAACTATGACCCCATTCTTTCAGCATCTGGGCTAAACAGTACAGCCATCCACATTTTACAAAATGTTTATAACTGGTAGAAAACCACGAGTTGATACAGACTTACCTCCTGACATGGAATTTTCCAAAGTAGCAGCTGTGCCATCCTGGGATTTTACTGTGAATAGACACAAAACACAAAGTCTATGTTAACAAACCGGATGATATTTGTACTATGGAATCCTGCAATTGGTAGTTTTTTGAGGTACAATGAGCTCTTGGTATCTGTTGAGACTCACAGGACTCACACCCAACAACCACCCTGTGGATACCAAAAAATATGGGTGCTCAAATCCCATTAATTAGAAATGGAATAGTAAAAGTGTTGTCCCTTACACTGTATAAAATAGCAAAATCAAGGTTTGTGCGCATATATATATATATATATATAATCTACGGATAAAGCATTTGTGGATAGGGAGAGCTGACTATATTTAGAATTCTTTGGCAGTAGTTCCTCAGTTTACCAGTCCCAGGATTCACTGGATGAAGCCATGGCAGTCAAAATGATAAGAAATTGCTATAATTGCGCAGTAGGAATGGAGCCTTGATGTGACCTCCAGAGGGTCCTGTGCAGAGAAAATGACCCACTGAAACCATGTCCAATGTGTCTTGGTTCAAATATGTACAAACACACCTCCCATTACCTGACCAATTCTGAACTGCCAAATGACCTGAAGACTGAACATGATGATGCATGTATCACACCTAAACAGCAAGAATTCACTCCAATGTGTGTTTTAAGTGGTTACCTAACCATCACTACCATCAATACTTTTCTTTTGGAAATTTACAAGCCCTAAGCCTGAGCATTATTCAGAAGTGCAGTCAAAGCACTGGAGCAAATAGAGGACTGCAATTGAATGGGCTGAGGCCTAATGTCTCCAGTGAAAGCAATCCATCATTCATTCCCTCTAGTTTTTCTTAAAGGAAACTTTTACCAATTTTCACCCACCTACCTCCTTCTGTGAGGCTTTCTGAACCTCCACCATTCTCCATGTGTGGAGTAACTGTTTAAAAGGCAAATAAATTGGCATGGGTTTAATGCTTTGACCAGAAAAACCATCTGTCTATATCAATTCAAACAAGTCATTATCCACAAATAATTCACAACAATGGATGCATGTGAGGCTAGCCCTCTCAACACTGAAGGAAACATTATGGTTGGTGAGCTCTATCATAGTCCAAAGTGGAATTATATTATATTTACATTTAAAAAAAACAAGAAAGAGAAGGGTAATAAATGTCCCCTCTGTCATGGATCAAGGCCTGTTATGGACCAAGTGGCAGAGTATTTGTAGATCAAGCTGTAGCAGGGACAAAGGACTGTCAAGGCCCTCTACATGGACAGAGGATAAAGAGTGTTTTCCATGGACTACGATCTAACATGGATCTCCATCATGGGCAGAGACCTACATTTCTTGCAAGCTGTATCCTCCCCCCCACACACACACACATACACACTGATCACAAAAGGTTAATAGTAATATCTTTGCCTCTTATGTTGTATTGTCACAGTAGAACGAGATGAGAGAATACAGTGGTGTTAGCCAAGGAAGTATACTTGCCTCCCTCTTCCAGGTCCTTCACCAGCAGGTCACTAATCTCTGAAGGAATATCTGTCAAATCAAAATTTAAAAATTAGACATTATTCAACTGGGACCCTGCTCTGTAGTTTGCTTAACAAAATAGAAAACCCAGCCAACCTTTATAATCAAGAGTTGGAACTTTCTGTTAACAGCAATGTCATGAGGAATAACAACAACAACAACAACAACAACAACAACAATATTTTATTTATATCTCACCTACTCCGACTAGAACCATGGCAGCTTACAGTAAAACAGTCCAACACATAATAAAATAATATACAAGATCAGTTTACAGACTGCTTGCACTTAGTTTAGATCAGTGCATCTCAAGATACCTGATTTTGGGAACCAGACATTGTTCTCTTCTAATGGTATGGTATTGGTGTCTATTGCCTATAATTGCTTGTGCCTTTCCTCAAAACTCACCAGGGACTGGTAGCCAATGGGTCTGGGATTAGAACCAGGCTGTGGACCACCTCTTTGAATAGCACTGCTTTAGATCATAAATGAACTCTACTTTTCCTTTTAAATTATCACTCTAGTAACAGTCAATAGGAAGGCAATTGATTTTTTTTCCTGTCTATAAACTATTTCATTCACTCACTGTTTAATACAGTACATGTTGACCAATGCTGTTTCAGACTTTGTATTTCTGTGCAACGAAATCTTTAATGTATTTATAAAAAACTGAAAGATGACACACACCTCCTCCTCTGTGGGTCCCAAGACTTCTGTCTTTCTCCAAATGGGAAGTAACTGTTTAAAAGATGGAAAAACCAACATGAGTGGAGTGAGATTTTGTTGAAGAAAATTAAGCATGATTAAACTAATAGAAAACTAATAGAACAAACTGAACATATTAAAGGCACACTCACACAAAAATGGCTATGAAGCACTTACATTCTGTAACAGACATCTTTACAATTGTTCCACTGGTGGGTGGTGGAATCACTGTAAGACATATAACAGAGAGGGTTATGTTCCTAACACTATGCAAGTTTTAGGAAGAAGTCATTGCCAAATTAAGATACCAAATTACATATGGACCCAGAGCAATGGATACAGACTACAAGAAAAGGGATTCCACTTCAACATTAGGAAGAATTTCCTGGCAGTAAGAACAGTTCAACAGTGGAATATGCTGTCTCAGAATGTAGTTGAGTTTCCTTCTTTGAAGGCTTTTAAACAGAAACTGGATAGCCATCTGTGGTGTGTGCTTTGACTGTATGGTAAGGGATTGGACTGAGTGGACCCTGAGGTCCTTTCCAGTTCTGTGATTCTAAGATATCAATCTTTGGTCATTGTATTTAATGAAACGTGCTCCCTCAAATATTAAACACATCTGGAAATCATAAGTGTTGAGGAAGGCTAGAGAAAGCCACTACTTCAGGAAAAAATCTAAATGTGATGCAGATTTTTCAAACTTATCTGAGATGCAAATCTTTTGCACCTTTGTGGTAAAAATGCTCTAACTTAGTATACGCTAAGTTTAAATTCTGACCAAAGCTTTACCACACAAGAACAGTGGGGGACAAGCAAGTACCCTCTGCCACAGATGTATCTGTCAGCCGTGTATCTTCAGCCCTCTGTTGAAACTCTGCCAAAAACATAAAGAGAGGTGTCTGTTAGTGCTGACAAATACAGATTGCAGCCAACCTGCTTCTTGGTCTGGCCTGAGACTCAGTGTCGAGACGTTATATTTTATTGCATTGCTCCTCTCCAGTCTAGGAGTGAGTGTATCCACATTATACAATTATAGCACGTTGATGTTACTTTAACTGCCATGGTTCCATTTTATTGAATTTTAATATTTGTACTTTGGTGATATGCTTTGAATTCCCTGCCTGAAATTTTTAGTGCTATAGTTCAAGGAAGTAGAGTAGATCTCTCTAGCAGAGAATTCTATCCCTAAACTACAAGTCCCAGGTTTCTGTAGGATGGAACCCTAGCAATTAAAGTGCTATCAAAAAGATCAACAGAGAATGGAGAATATCACTGCATTGGTGCATGTGATGAATGCTAATACAGTTGGCCCTCCTTTTTCCTGGGGGATCCATTCCAGACCCCTCTGCAAAAACAGAGACTCACGTATATTCAAGGCCCATAGGCTTGAAAGGGGCACATGCCCGTGAACGTGTGCAGGGTGAGCACTGCAGGATCATGCCCCATTAAAAATAATGTAGGTCACCCCTTTGAAAATATTCAAGACCATGGACCTTAAGTCTGTGAGAAAGGAGGGGTGACTGTACATTGCTAGATGAAGGTCATAATATTAATTACAAATTTTTCCAAACTCCTTCACTAGTAAAGCAATGAATTATTTATTTTAAAATATATAATACTTATTAGTGTACTAATAAAATCACCAGGAAATACCTCTTGTAACATCACAAGTTTCATGTTTTAGTCCTGAGACAGTGGGATACTGGGATACTCCTGACCTGACATCTCCAGCTCTCCATACTGAGTTGTCTAGTATGGGAAGAATGTAGCCTAAGAGGGAATCCTTGCCACCTGACTGATTGTGTGGACCCTGAGATCCAATTTGATTCTACCAGTGTGAGTCTCTGCTCGAGACTTGCTGTATCTCCTGATGTCAGTCATTTTGGAGAAGTCTGTAAAGCTGGCACTGTGGAATGGGGTGAGGAATGACTGTAGGGCAAACTGAGACCCTAGGCTTGTCTCCAGAAGGGCTGAATATAAGTGCATAGTCTCAAACCATGCTCATTTGTGTTTTCTGATACCATTCTTAGAAAAATATTGTTCTTATTTTGGCTTAAGGGGGAGGGCAGGGAACAAATATTTTGTGGAGAAAAAGGCTTACCCGAAACTTGAGCTGTTGTCTGACTGTTCTCACTAGGTGTTTCTGGGAAAAAGAGGGAACAGATGTCCCATAAATTTTTGGGCCATGTGAAAAAATGGACAATGTTGTGGGCACATTAAGAATAGGCAACTGGAGAGATCCTATGGAGTTGTGCTGCTACTGCTGGTCTCCATGTGGCCCACAACTGGGATAGCAATGCCGATGTCAGCTGAAGTTCACAATCACAGTTAAAAATGTGAAACCTAGATTTATGTGTCCATAATTGATTTAGGTCCATGATCCCTACATACTCAATTGTGTAGGGAAAATTTGGGGCCCAAACAGACAGGCCAAAATAAAGCTGCTTCAGGTCACTTTGGAGGTATGCTGCTTAAATGCTGCATGCGTTCTAAGACACCAGAAGCCACACCAAAGCCACACTCCAGTCCTAAGGACTAGTGTGCAGCTTTGGCACAGCTTGTGCCCTCTTAAGATATGTGTGTCATTTAAGCAGCATATCTCCAAAGGGACCCAAAACAGCTTTATTTTGACCTGTCAGTTTGGGCCCAGAGAGATCATAAAAGTCTTGACTTACCAATCAGCAACCACTCTGAGCAACGAAGGTCTGTTCTCTTGTTGACTGAGGTGCAGCAGAGTGACATTTCCACATCCCTCCCACAAGTGATCTCTGGTGCAAGGAGAATTGAGAACATTATCCAGCTTCTGTCCTGTTGCACCAGAGATGGCTCACAGGAGTGAGGGGAACATCTGATTCACAGGAGAACAGACCTTCATTGCTTGCTGCGGCTTTGCCCAATAAGGCAGGATTGGGGGAAAGGACATCAGGCCAGAAGATGCTACTTAAGCTAAAACTGCACTGTAGAAAAACTTCCATTATATTTTAATGTATTTTTATATTGTTTTCGGGTGATTTTAACTGTTTTAGATTTTATTGTAATATTTTTTTAAAAAACATCTGTGAGCAGCCTTGGGTCCCTTTGAGGGAGAAAGATGACATATAAATGAAATAAATAAAACAAACAAACAAATAAGAAATGGTACCATTTAACTGCCATGGCTCCCTGCCAAGGAAGCCTGAGATTTGTAGTTTCTCTGACAGAGAAAGCAAAATATCCCAGAATTGTATAGCATTGAGCTGTGTCAGTTAAACTAGATTATTTCTGCAGGGTCGATTCAGCTCTAGTTAACTAAGTAGCTGAAGTAGAATCTCTGCCATCATTTCCAGTCCCTCAATTTATAGCTCTCCTATGGCTCAGCCACCATCTGGCTGAAAAGGTAGATCTTGGGAGTCACATTCAGTCCTTAACAACCATAAACAGAGATATATCACCTTCATTTTCTTGAAAAGCTCTACTGAAAGTATGGATTTGTAGCATTCACTCATTACTCCAGAAATAGGGGAAATGCATTTCTTCCAGTAAATGGCATTATAAACCAGAAGGCAAATTTACTAAGCAAAAGAAAATGCAATTAGAGGAAAATCAGGCACCTCCAGGCACTAAGGAACTGAGATCTCACTGTGAGAGCTCTCTCTTTATAATCTCACCTGTAACCAGAGACGGACAGAGCGAAACATCCAAGCTGTTCATGGAAGCGTTAATTCGGGAATGCAAAAAGCATTCAATAGCAGCTTTGTCACAGTTGCAGAGAAAGAGCTCACAGGAATCTTCAGACTCTAGAAATGAAAGAAAGCCATGTCTTAAAAGAGAGAGAGAGAGAGAGCCCCACATACAAAGTGGTATTGAGAGATCGGTTTTCACACTCAGCCTGCTCTCTATAAGGTTTTGACCTGGACAAGTGCATTTCATTTTGTAGCTGGGAAATTCTATGCGGTGTTGCTGACACTGTTCAACCAGCACAGAATGAGCTCACAATTGAAAAACTTTCACAAGGAGAGACAGCTTTGGTGCTCTAGAAAATTCAAGTTTATATAATATGGGTTCCCCTTCCACAGTATCTGGCTCAGATAGGATTGTCTACAAGCACTTACAAGTGTAAGAATTAACTGGACTTCTGAAAATGTTATCTGGAATCCAAAAACAGGCTCTGTTTTATGAGCATATGGAGCAGTCTCCTTCATATCTCACAACTAGCTGTGTTTGGCTGTGATGCATCAAAGAGTCTTCTCTCTGACCATGTTTTGGCTTGGAAACCTCTTTTATGGGAAGCCTCCTGTTGCTCTGTAGAGATCAGCCACTTTTGGGAGGCATTCAATGTATTAATTTTTAATTTTAATTAATGATCTTGATCCAGTGAGGCAGGTGGCTTCCATGTCAGCAGAGACGTGAGTCTACTAAAAGCATCAGGATCAGTTTTGAAAGTTGTCCAAGGTGCTAGTCCCCAAATAGTTTCAGAACTTTGGACAGTTCCTGCAAAATGAAAATCTGTAGTGGAGTCACTGTCCCACTGATATCAAATACCACTGAGTTCATCTGTACTATTTCATCTTCTGTTCTATCATTTGCATTTGCTTTTAATTGCATTTTATTTATTTATTTCCTTTTAACATTTTTGCAAGCCACCTTCACTTTCATTTTAAGTGGAAAAGTCAATGAACAAAGAAAACCATGATGTCATTCCAAGACTAGATTTCTTACTAGTGTTGTATATTTTCATGTATTTCATTTCTGCATGCAAAACCAAATAATTTTCAAAAATTGTCTCTCCGAAGGTGAAATTGTGGGTGAGTTGGGGGGGGGGCTTGTACATTTTTATTTTTGTGCATTTTTTCCTGAACAATTCACAAGAACAACAACAAAACATTCACAAAAACAGTATTTTCAGCAATATTTTTGAGAAGGTGAAGATGGTAGCCATAGATGCTGGCGAAACGTCAGAAAGAAACTCTGATAGAACATGGCCACATAGCCCGAAAAACTCACAAAAAACTATGGATGCTGGCCATGAAAGTCTTTGACTTTACAATGTTTTTGTATACTTTTGTCACTGCAAAACATTGATATTTCCACACAAGACAATATTTTTTTAAAAATGTTTGTAATACCATTTAACCTATTCTTTGGGGATGAAATGGGTCATCAAATCTTGGAAAATCTGCAGGTTCCCACAAACACACACATCCTTATTCTTCAACATTTCTTTCTCTTTCTCAGTCTTACCACAGGTGAGATTTTTTGTGAGACAGCTGACATCCATAGTAATCTTGGCAGGATCCCACATACATTCTTCATCAGTTGCCTCTTCATAACACTTCCGGTGTTGGAAACAGCAACTTATTTGGAGGTTGTGGGGGGGGAAACAATTAAATAATTAATATTAGAGGTCATTTGGGACTTTGTCTAAAGCTGCATCTACACTGCAGAATGAATGCAGTTTGACACTGATTTAACTGTGATGGCTCATTGCTATGGAATTTTGGGATTTGTAGTTTTATTAGATATTCAGATTTCTCTGTTAGAGAGCTCTGGTGCCAAAACAAACTATAAATCCCAGGATTGCATAGGCTAGAGCCATGGCTTTTAAAGTGGTTTCAAACTGCATTAATTCTGCAGTGTCTTTACAATAGAAAGTCCTTCCAGATTTGGAATTAAAGTAGGAGCTGTAAGAGCTGCACACATAAATTCCCCTATGGAAGCAGTGGCACATTTTTATGACACATTCAGTTCATGACTGAAGATGCAGATTTATCTGTTTGGTGGCATGATGTATAGATCACAATTCACATGGATGCTCGTGTGCATTTGGGTGCACATTTGGTGTCTTGGTTCAGTTGTGCAACACTGCCATTCAGTACAAAGGTTGTGTAGTGTAATTATTGCCAGACTCACCTATCTACTTCATCTGCAGGGAGGCCTTCCATCTCAAATCGACAGGCACAACCATAGTCTTCGAAATCTCTGGGACAAATGCCAGTAACACACTTCATTTTGTTCACAAAGTTGAGCAGTACAGGAAAGTTTGTGAATATAGCCTGGAGCCAGGTGAAGTGAGAACCTAAACAGTCTAAAAGAACATGGATGTTAAGAATTCAGAATAAAGGTACATCTCCATCCATGATGGAAACTCTTTTCATCTCAGAGATTAGTCAGAGAATTTTTGTGGGGGGGGAGGGGAACCAGGATTTTCCAAACTTTTCTCTGAGAAGGTTCAGAAGAAAACATGTCTCATGAAGATGACCCTGGACTCCTGGGATCAAAGGGGAATGCAGACTCCCTGCAATTAGCTCATTTTTCTCTGACAACAGGATTTCCTCAATGATATGTGTCTCAACAATCAGACTTGCAAAATTAAGTTCAGTTTCCAATTGCCAATTTCAAAACAAAGCACATTAAATGCAAGGTATGTGTGTGTAGAAAAATATATGACAGAGAGATATTGTTGAGCAATTAAGAAAACACCTCTGTAAAATAAGTGAGAATATCCTCTACTAACTAAATTCTAGTTTGATCCAGTGTCAATTGTATCACTTGGCAGGAAAATTTACTGTAACATGGGAAGGAAATGGCAGGAGGGAGGGGGAATGTCCTACAGGATTGACTTCAATGTTTTTAAAGATTTGGTTTAGAGCCTACTTTCCTCCAAACACTGAGACTCGGGCCAAACCTGAACGACCAATGCATGGAGAATGCCCAAAGTTTGCTGTATTTTTTTTGGGTGGGGGGAGAGTATGTACAGGAGAACTAGAATGAAGGATCTGAGAAATGAAACCACTTTGAGTTCATATAATTATTTGAGTAGGAAAAGGGAAGGAGAGGAAGAGGAAATTAAACTATGAGAATGCTGTCTGGAACAAATGTAAGTAATACAGCAGAGTGATCATATGGGTCCTACTTTTTCATTCCTGATATGCAGGAGATTAGATATCATTCTGCACATGCACAGCACTGGATTCAGATATGTCTATATTTCACAATAATACATACAAAAATGCAGATATATCTTAGGATATCCCCCCCAACAAAGCCTCTTGAATTTTATAAGGAGACAGAAAAGTATGACCTACCAAAATACAGGGCAACACTTTCCACGTCTGCAAAGACTCCATTGAAGAATGTAATGTTATCTGGATATAAATAGTTTCATAATATTAATTGCAAATATCCTTCTCACATTCATTTCATGATACACACACATATATAAACAAAGAGAGACAGAGAGGAGGGGGACCATCACAATGCAAATTTATTTATTTATGGGATTTACACCCTGTCTTTCTCCCAAAATGGAATTCAAATATATGACACTGTCATTCAGCAACATCTATAAGAATGAATACTGCTGGCAACATATGCTTTTTCTTACATTTTCAACTTGTGACAACTGCTAAAGCTACCCTTGACAGAACAAGTAGTGTTATTGGTAACCCATTACTTTTGAGTAACCTTTTCAATCATAGAAATGTTTCACAGCAACATAGTTTCTTTTAAAAACTGTAATGAGTAACAGTAGCACTTCCATTTGGAAAATAATGTTCCAAGCTCTGCACTCAGTTCAATGCATGGTTGGGATATACTTGGTTGTCAGAAACCATTCTTGCCCTGCACTCCCTTTAATGCATTTATTAACTCTTATCTTCCACTAAAAGGGAACCATAAACCTCATGCTTTGCATGCAGAAGAACCCAGATATTCTCGTTCTGGTTTCTTCAGTTAAGAAGAACAACTAGCACAGCATTAAGGAAACCCTGCCTTTAGTTACCACTGACCTGGATCAGACAACAGCTTGCAGCCTTATATATTGATATTTTGCCCCCTAAGGTTTTGCTGCTAGTTAAATCTTGAATAAAAGCTTCTTACTTAAGTTCCTTTCTGTCACATGTGGCAGATCCATTGATATTGCTGGTGTCTCTGGTCCTTGACCTCCTGGCTCACCCAGAAGAAACAAAAATTGCAAAAGAAAAATAAATTAGAATAATGCCTGAAGCCAACATAGACTTTGGAGGTCAAAGATAATAATAAATAATAAAATTTTATTTCTATACCGCCTTTCTAAAGAAATCAAGGCGGTTTACAGCAAAAAAATACATACAGTACAATAAAATCCAAACCAGTTAAAACATACAGTAAAAACAACAACCTGATTACCCAAACTCATGCCAGCTAGACAATGCTGACGAAGGAGGTAGGGAGAGAGTACCAAGGGCGGGAGTCAGGGGTAGGCCTGCTCGAAAAGATAGGTCTTCAGCCCCTTCTTAAATTGGACAAGGGAGGTGGCCGAGCGGAGCTCAACAGGCAGCGAGTTCCAGAGGTTGGGGGCCGAGGTGGTAAAGGCCCTCCTGGTGGTGGTAACTAATCGAACCTCTGGAGCTCTTAACAGTTGCTGCCCAGATGATCTGAGTGTGTGGGGTGGATTGTATGGAGAGAGGCGGTCCTCTAAGTACCCTGGGCCCAAGCCATTTAGGGCTTTATAGGTAATAACCAACACCTTGTATTGCACCCGGAAGCGAATAGGCAGCCAGTGTAGGTCTTTAAGGACCAGTGTTATATGACTGGCCCTGGATGTACCAGTGACCAGTCGTGCTGCCATATTCTGCACTAATTGCAGCTTCCGGGTGTGATACAAGGGCTGCCCCATGTAGAGCGCATTGCAGAAATCCAAGCGAGAGGTTACCAGAGCATGTACTACAGTTTCAAGGTCTCTCCGGCCCAGGTAGGGATGCAGCTGGATGGACAAATACGGTCTTCCAGTTGTTGTTTAGCTGCCCCCTTCCTTCAGCCTTGGGTTGCATAACCAATGATGAAGATGTTTGGAGTTGCAATCCAATAAAATGTAGTTGGCTGAGGTTGCCCTCCCGTGTCCTCCATTCATTTGTCACTTAGACAGAACCCAAGTTTATCATCAAATGCACACTTCAGAAAGAACTAGAGCCACTCCTTGTTTTCTCTGATAGTTATATCCTATCAACATGCTTATCAACAAACGTGCTACATTCATACGAATAGATTTACAAGTGTATTCATAACATCTTAGGTGTACATAGAAAATATAATTTATGAATAGTATTTGTCATTAAGCATGCATTTTAGGAGTTATCCTGCACTTGTGATAGTGACAACAGTTGTGGCAAATTCTATGTTCAAGTGTAACACTATGAGAAAGGGAGAATCATGTCTATCTATTATGTCCATCTTTCCTAACTTGGGATGTAAAGACCAGTGCTTCTGAATAATCTGTGTTTTGGGGGAGCATTCAGACATGAATACTCACACACACACACACAAACTTAAGAATGTAAATAGTACTAGCCAGGAAAGAGGGACTTTGTAATTTGATTTTCATTGTCATTGTTTTGGTGTCTTAGGATATGTTTCAAAAGTATGAATGTGCAATGGCTGTCTCTGCAGTTACATCAAATCAAATGATGCACTGAACACACCAACAAATAGTTACATATCATCCAAATGACAACCAGAATTCTCTTTGTTACTCCCAACTGGGTTAGACACATTGATTCAATTGCAGAGTGGTGAGTCAACAGGTTGGAAAATCCATTTGATTCAATGGCTCTTCTTTAATTGGGGCTAACAATAGGACTCAAGGCCATGTGAAGTGATTGGTAAAACTGCTTATACAACCATGAACTAAACACAATTGCCAAAAAAGTACAACCACATCTTTAAAGGTATATCAAAGCATGTATGACTAGAAGATCAGTATAAATGTAAGTGTGTTTGTCAAATAAGAAGCATGGATAAGAAACAATGGGGAATGCATAGTGGCTATTTCTGCAGCCACAATAAATCAAGTGGCACACTTGAAGGCATTGACAGATGGATACATACCATACCTAGGGTATGGAACTCCTTCCCTCATAAGACTAGGTTGGCCCCCTCTCTTTTATCTTTCTACTTTTTTGTCTGGTCTAGAATAGACCCATTCATCTACATTCATTGATTGAATTTATATCCTGCTTGTCTCCCAAAAAGAGATTCAAAGAGACTTACAGAGGCGGGTTATAGACCGCTGCTTTGAGGCGGTCTGCTGCCACTGTTTGCTCCGTAAGGGAGCCGCCGCAGCCACACTGTGTGGCTCCCTTGTGGAGCAAAAAAGAAGCTCCAAAATGGAGCTTCTTTAAGCGGCGCCTCTATGACGTCGCGAGGCGCCAGGGGCAGAGTTGTGGCGTCTATGATGCCGCGACACGTGCAGAAGCACAGCGTCCGATACGTAAACATGGCGGCCCCCATGTGGAAGGGGCACCGCCATGTTGTACGTATGGAATACGTACTAGGGTTAGGGGGGTGCGGAAGCACCTCCCCTTCCTAACCCTAGTACGTATTCATTACGTACTAAATGGCGGTCTATAACCCGCCAATAATTTCAAAAGTATTAAGCTAAAACAATAGTTTACAAAAGTTAATACTGGTTTATAAATGGCTACAAGAATTGTTGAATGGTGAGTCAACTTATATGTAAAATCAATTGACCAAATGGTTGTACTGTAGTTTGGATTAATAATCGAATTTAGGCCATGTGAAAAGGTTACACTTCTTGAACTCCACTTAAGTCATCTAGGAAGTGAATATATCCATCGCATATGGCTAAAACAGTACAATTGCATGTGTAAGATAATTTATGTAGGTCTATCATACTAACAGGATGCCAGCCCATGTTTTGTTTTTCACTTTTTCTTTTTTCAGATTATTTCAGGTGATTTGTGAGAGGTAGGGTTGGGTATTATAGTAAAAGTAGGTGATAATTAGCATGATTTCAGGATGATTTGGCACTTAGAAACACACACACACACACACACAGAGTGAGAGAATGGTCTTGACCTTGGTTGGCCATAAAATACACTGAGGGAGCATCCTTTGTCCACCCTTGTTATACAATCACAAACCTCTTCAGAGAATTATACATCTCAGCATAGTGATGGATGAATATGCCTGTTTTGTTTTCTTTAATAGAAATATATTTTACTCTTATCAATGAAGTAGAGAACTGGATTGTTGGGGAGTGGCCTGGAAATTTCAGGAGCTTCAAAAATGGTGGTGGGGGGGGGGGGGCTCTATGCAATTGCTGATCTGTGTTATATAATTTCTAAGAAGATGCTCCAGAGGTTATAGTTGATGCAAACTGTCTTCAAACCGTACTTAACAGAGCTGGAGAAATGGTAACACAATTGTCCACTTACCACTACTATGCAATGTCATCAACACATTCACCAGTAGGATTAACATCATCCTTTTGCAGAAATCTTTCCTGGTGAATTAAGTGACATGTTAAGACTGTACATTTCCCTTCAAAACATAAAACACAGCTGTCCTGGGAAGTGGGAGAGGAATTACCATATCGTTGCAATCTGCTGAATTTATTTTATTTTGCAATGATATGGCAGTGATGAAAGAAAGCAATGCTCTAGGAACACATCTCAACACAGGAGTCTCTGAGCTGGTAAAGGTATTGCTACAGTCAGCTCAAAGAAGATCACCCAATATAAAATTTATTCATGCAATTGATTCCCAGAAGATGTGTGGGCAGTTAAAAATCATAGAAGCATAGAAGCATAAAATCATAGTGTTGGAAGAGATCTCAAAGGCCATCAAAACTGGGAGTGAATTCACCACCCTGACACTGAGGATGAGACTAAATCCTGTTGGTCAGTCCCAATACAGCCAATTGGTAAATCCAATTGATGATGGATTTACTTCAGTAAGGAGTAAAATAGAGTTATAGGCTACAGTGTTGTAGCATTTCAAGCCCAGTCCTGAAGGTCAGGTGTGCTAATATTAACCATGCTGACCTTAATGGTGGCTCATCAAAGCAAAGTGAATATGCTATGTAGGACATTAGCCACACATTTCTAGATATACTTAGTAGTAAGTCCTTCTGGGCTCAAGGGGTATAAAGACTTATCCAAGAATCCTGGTGATTCACTTTCACACTTGATATTAATATGGCTTTTATTTGTGAGAGTTGATGTGGTCTAGATGTTTGCTTCTTGACAATTAGCAATTCAATAGCACTTTAATGATGCTCAAAGCAAGTGAGGAATGATGGATTCTGTTTCAATGGGGTGGTGAATTCACTGCCCATTTTAATCCAAACTTTAAAAATTGTTTCTGAGATGCAAAATCTTCAAGTAGATTCAGCACCTTGCATGATTCCTGTGCAAGTTGAGACTAAATTCCAGAGTGGATTCACTGCTCACTCTCATGGGAGCAACCAGACCCTGCTCAAAGTACTTGGCATCTGTTATCATGCTGCAAAATGAGTATGGCACAATTATCACCATATTGAGCATTACACCACTGCAACACACTGAGATTAATTCAATCTGCCTTCTCTACCATTCTATCTGCTTAGGTCCCTGGTGTACACCCAGACCTTGGAGATAATACCCCTTACTCTTGAGGAAATACACTCTTTCTCATGAAGGAGCAAATACTTGCCAATGTTTTCTACCCATTGAATGAAATTATGAGAATTTTTGTGAAATTCTTTCTTTCTTGGACTATGAAACTTGGGTTTGTTTTAAAATAAATTGTACTGTCCACAGTTAACAGTACATTTGTGTCAAATTCATTGTTTCCCACTCAAAATGCTGTTTTCTGCATTAAAACAAGTTTTTCCACCAACTTCTTTTACACAAAGATTTTTGAAAGTGTGAAAAAAAATGTGGCAATTGACCAGATTCTAAAGAGAGTGTTTCAGAATACGCTTTCTTCTCCATGACCAGAAAAAAAGCGTGAGCATTGTTTACATCCCTAACATGGGGACTGAACTAAAACACTGCAAATATGACACCTTACTGGGAGACAACCGAGGTTGAAATGCATTGTGTCTACACATCGCACACATGGGATGCTCAAAAATGAGCATACTTGTATGTTTAAATTAGAGATATCAGGTTGAACCTTAAGGCTGAAGTCCTTAACAGAAGCATGAGTGGAATCTCACTACACATGTGCTTAGAATCCAGCTCAACAACGCAATCTCAAATGTATGTGCAACACAGTCCTTTAATTTTTTTTAAAAAAAATAAGTCTGGCTGGATTCAAGCGGATTTACTCCCAGGTTAGCATGACCAGAATTGCTACTTTCTGTTATTATTTTTTGCTAAAGGTTACTTCCAAGTCAACAGGTTTTCCGATCAAGGTGCCATTCAAAATGCACTCATCATCACATAAGAAGAAGCACAGGGAATACAACTTACCTTGCGGAATATGGCCCAAAGGAAGGAGAAAACTGGCTTTAAGAAGGTTAGGACTTGGTGATTTATACCCACCTGGATATGAACCCCCTTCCCATGTGACCATTTAATTCATCACCCCCCTCTTCATCCTTTCTCAATCAGCCCTTTCATTAGATTTCTGCAGGTCACAATGCTTGCAGCGGTGAGCTTTAACATTATAGATCATTTATATACTTGGGGCTATATTAAATAGGCCTATTCTCCAGGGCACTGCAAGTTACCCAAATAATACAGGCCCTGTTGTAATTAAACAACAATTGCTCCTCTGTTATCCATCTCCTACCAAGTCATGTGACCACTGCGGTAAGAACTTAATGAGAGGCAACGTTCCATGTTGAGAGACAGGTGGAAATCTAGACTGCTTTACAGACCCTGGTTTCTCCAAGTGCTGAAAAGCCGAGATGGTGTGGCAGTGTGTCTGGTGGGACATTGCAGTGTGTGTGGGTGGCACGGGAATCCACACACAAATACACTAGCATATCTGTCTAAGAACTGATAAAACATTTTGGTTTCCAGTTACTTAATATAAAAATGAACAGCATCCAAAGTGGCAATTCTGAACAATATATTATCAATATCCTTAAGGGGATGATGCTTCCCCTTTCATCATGTATCTTCCCCTTGCAAGGCCAAATAAAATGTTCCCCTCCCCTCATCCATAGGAGTCCATAAGATGAAGCTATGACAACCTGGTTTAAATCTGCTTTATTTCTGCTGTGTGGATACCTCCCTAGTCTGGTATAAAGAGATCCCTTGCTTCTCCAGAAAATAGGATCCAACCAATGGATTAAAATTACAAGAAAGGAGATTCCAATTCAACATTACAAAGACCTTCTTCAGCTGTCTGGCAATGGAAAATCAGAAAGTGATGGGCTCTCCTCTGTTACAGGGCTTCAAACAGACCTTGAATGGTCAGTTCTGAATAGTCTTTTACCGGTTGATTCCTGTACTGGCAAGAGTATGGGTTAGAAGGCCTTTCCTACTCAATGATACAATGATTCTGTGAAAGACAAAGAACCATAAGTTACTGGAAGGACAAGGCCCTGGAAAGTGCCTTTCAACTAGTCAGCACTTGGAAATTATGTTAAAATTATTATATAGTCTATATTAATTGGGTTTTAGTGAACACAATTGAATTAATTCATTCTGTTAACCACTTGTAACTGGGCATAAAGATTCTCTGTTAATCCAAAAGTACCGACCTGAGGTAACAAATTAAAATATCATGAAATGTTGATCATTACTCATTGTGTCAACATGCTTGTCATTTCATTTTTAAAATACCAACTCTTATAATCTTTGGCTGGAATCCTGTTAGAGAGTTACAAGGTCAAAAGCTAGGCTAATTACCTCAAAGAATCATAAAATCATAGAGTTGTCAGAGACCTCAAGGACCGTCCAGTCCAATCCCCTGACATTCAGGAAGGCACAATGAAAGCACCCCTGATAGATGGCTATCCAGCTTCCAAAGAAGATCCATCACACTCCAAGGGAGTATGTTTCACTGTTAAACCACTCTCACGGTCAAGAGGTTATTCCTAATGTTTAGGTGGAATCATTTTCCTGTACTGTAGTTTGAACCATCGCTCCATGTCCTAGTCTCTGGAACAGCAGAAAACAAGCTTGTTCCATCCTCAATATGACATCCCTTCAAACATTTAAACAGGGCTGTCATGTCACCTCTCAGACTTCTCATATTAACCTCTCAACTGTCTCTTCTCCAGGCTAAAAATACCCAGATCACTAAATCTCTCCTCATAGGCCATGGTTTCCAGACCCTTCACCATTTTGGTCACCCTCCTCTGGACATGCTCCAGCTTCTCAATATCCTTTTAAAATGTTGGTGCCCAGAACTGGACATAGTATTCCACGTGAGGTCTGACCAAAGCAAAATAGAGTATGACTATTACTTCCCTTGATTTAGACACAATAGGCCTCAAACAGATGGGCCAAAAGAAGCACTTTCAGACTGCTTTGGGGGGGCATGGTGTTTAGATGACACACACAGCTGAAGTAGCTGGAAAACATGCTACTGCTGCTCTAAGGGGGGGAAAGGCGGAATTAAAAAAAGCTCATTTTTTCTGCTCCTTCCTGGCATATGTGCACCTTCAACACTGCATATAAACTCACCAACGCCACAGTGATTCTAAAGGAATGATCTGTCCTACCCCTCTGCATATAAATCCACCATTTCAGGAGTCCATTTCAAAAGGACAGAGCCACCATATCCAAGTGGTGGGGGCAGCAATGTAAAGATTCGAAAATGTGACACCTCTAATGGACGTCAATACAACATACACAAACCAGACAGTCCAAGAGGGACATGGACTGAAGGGGAGGGTGAAGGGGGCATGATTGTACCTTGCTAGTGTCTTCAAGGGCACAGCTCTGCTCCAATGCCCTATCTCGGTGGAGGGCTGCACATGTGACTGTGTGGAGTTTCAAAAGGATGGCCATCCAATGGAAGGGCAGCCATCAGCATTTTATTCCTGTAATGGTGAGCAGGAATGATGGGGGAATTTTTTTTTAGAGTACCCAGTGATACAGCTTGATGCCACGCTGTGTGGTCACGAAATGCACACTCCAGTTGCTTTGGGAGCAGGCAGTATGGTCAGCAGAGACTCACCCCACTCTTGGAAAAAGCAGCTTCAGGCCACTCTTTCCTGCCTGTCTGCTTGACCTCATACTTCTACTGATGCAGCCTAGAAGTATATGACGTGATAGTATTTGGCATTCAGTGAATTATTCAGTGTTCAGTGAATTGTGACACTATTTTAGGCCCAGGACAGTCCTTTTCTTACAACAGAAAGTGACTGGAAGTCATTTCCTGCTTTACTAAAAATGAAGTTTCTCCTGGGCCTAAAATGTCCCAAATAGGGCATTTCAACATAGAGCAGGGAAAGACCTCAATCTGAGACCCTGAAGAGTTGCTCCAAATTAGGATAGCTCAGGAATGGGCAACGTGTGGCTGTCCTGATGTTCATTGACTGTGACTCTCGTGGTTGATCATTGGTGATTGTCTACTAGTGCTGCTGGGAGCTGCTGTCTAAAAATACAGTCAGCCCTTCTTATACACAGATTTTTTTCATACATGGATTCAAGCATCCACAGTTTGAAAATGTTCCAAAAAAGTATAAATTTCAAATATCAAATCTTGATTTTCCATTTTTATAAGGGAAACCATTTTTCTATGTTATTATATTTAATGGGACTTGAGCATACATGGATTTTGTTATCCACGGGGGTTCCTGGAACCAAACCCCAGCGGATAACAAGGGTCCACTGTATCTGGAGGGCCATATGATTCCCCATCCCTAGCATGAACAGGATAGTGCTTGATGGGCCTATGGTCCATGCTGTTTTAATATACATTTGGATAAACACTATACCATTGCTACTCAAAGTGGCTGTCCATATACTAGTGCTGGACCCATTGGCTGACAGTTAAGAAAAGTTTCTAGGTAAGAAAAGCAGATAAATTGACAATGTCATCAAATAATTTTTAAAAGAAATTTTAAGAAAGATTTGGATTTGTTTAATATATACTTGTAGTCTGAATCAGTCTTAGGTTTTGTAAAATAAACAGAACTTGTGTATGGTAGAGGTTTAAATGTATTATGATATAAAAGGAAGTAGAATAATAGCGGTATATATCCATCAGTTGCAGGGAGGAAAGTCAGTTGTGCATGTTAATTTTTCTTTAATAGCTTAGATGTGTTTATTTAGTTATTGTTCATTTGCTATTATTATTTGCATTTTAGTATATCTACTTAACGTGTTTGTACTTGTCTTTATGTTTAATAATATGGTTGTTTTTTAAAAAAAATAAAGGGGGGGGGGAGGGAAAAAGAAATATGTTACCAGTCCTGGCATACTGCAGAAACAGCTTGCTGTCTACCATATCAGATGGCTTAACAACCATTGTTCTACACCGAAAATACCTTTGTATACCAATGTACAGCTTTGACACGAATCCTATTTTTAACAAATCAAAAAATCAAAACCCACAACATCTCCAAGACATTACTGCAGTATAACACGTATGTTTCTGGATTGTTGTTTTTTATTTGGATCTGTTGTAATGCTATTTCAAACACAGTTAACAATCCATGGGGTCCAAAACTAATAAAAACATTTTATAAAAGACAATATACAAAAAGAGTTCAAATTATTTCATTACAATATAGGTTTTTTTTCCTTTGAGTTTCACCTTCTATTAATTATCAGATCTCCTGTGTAAGTTGTATCATCAGAAATTCCTTGTATTGCACAATGGAGTGAAACCTAACAACTGGTGCAAGTCTTCTTGAAAGCAACAGGTCCTCTTGAGTTTTTAAATAGACTTACAAATGCTTGCAAGGCATTTTTGCTTTAGAGCTGAAAAACAATGGGGAGAAAGATGTTAAAGTGTGAGTCTGCATGTACAGAAATATTATAGTGGTTTATTATGAAGGCCAGTAAACCTGCTACCCAGTTCAAAGCTGATTTGCTAACAGAAGTGTAGAGCACTTTGGATCCAGATTTCAAAATTATTGAAGGACAGATTTATTTCACCTTGTGGATACAAAGGTAAAGGCGAAGAAGAAGTTGGATAGGAATTTGTTCCACTCCTTTCTATTTGAGAAAGAAAACATTAGATTATGCTAAATGTAGGCTTCTAATGTTCCTTCAAGTTGCCTGTCAAATTACATGAATTACATAGGGTTTTTCTTAGGCAAGCAATACTCAGAACTGGTTTTGCCTGTTCCTTCCTCTTAAATATAGCCCACAGTACCTGGTATCCATTGGCACTCTCCCATCCACGTACTAACCAGGGCTGACCTTGTTTAGCTTCCAAGATCAGACAATATCTGGTACCTTCAGGGTATTTAAGCTGCCTAGGTTTAGAACAGCCTCACTGAAATCAATAAGACATAAGGGAGTCATGACTCGTGACTAGCCCTACTGATTTCAACAGTTCTACAGTAAATGTAACTAAGTCTGGGATCCAACATTTTGAAAAATACCCAACTGACCCTTCTACTTACTCTTGGAATAAGCTGTTCGTTTGACTTTTTCACAGACATACATTGCATTTTTCAAGAACCAGGAATAGTTTTCAATGCAGAACCTAAAATTGTTCATCAGAATCAAAAGAAAAATGGAGTAGTTCTCTGTCCTTGCATGCATGCACACTAAGCCTACAGTAACCATTTCATAAGTATACAGTCTCTTTATTGCATACATATATGGGACCACCATAAGAACATAGACAGCAACTTTCACTTCACCCTGGGGAACTGCACTATCACTTCACCATAAAGAATTCTCAGGGGGCAATTAGATTTATTTACATGCCACTGCAGTCAGTGGGATTTCAGCTTTTACCTTTATTTTTAATTATCCTTCCCATTTCAAAAGGATAAGGGTCACTTTTTCAGGATTCCATTCCATGCCTTACATAACCAGGAGCCCTTTCGTGCTACACAATTACAGCACTATGCTTTGACTTTAACTGCCATGCATCAAAAGGATGTAGTTTGTAGTTTGGTGAGGTACGAAAGCTATATCTGACAGAGAATCTAGCAGATATCTGACAGAAGAACACATTGTAAATAGTCACCCAGTGTTGCAACAGAGGGATCTGGAAGAGGGAAGATGTGAGAGGTTGGTGTTGAACTGGATAAAGGTCATTCACAACAAAACCAGGGATTGGGCCCTGAGTCGTCCAGACTCATCACCAAAGGAGGAACAGAGACCTGGGGAGGATGTTTTATTTGGCTAGTGCAGACAGGGTCCATGTCTTTTTCCTTACTTAATTCTTTTCTAACAGAAAATGCTCTCAGTTGTAATCCTTCTAACCCTCTGACTCATCTTGCTTGCCTTCTTCTGCATCTTTTCCTGCTCTGTAGTATTCTTTAGGTAATATGGCAAGCAGAGCTATAGTCCAATATGAATCCCTCAGTATCTTTGTGAGTGTGCCATTTTACACTTAATGACAATGGAACTGTAATGGAAACAGTAAAATTCATCATTTTAATACCCAGTCACCCAATTTGGAGGGATCCTTTTGAAGTTCTTCACCTTGTTAAAGCATTAACATCCAATGTCGACACCCTAAATTAAATTCATGATATTCAGTTCCTTCACTCAAACTTTTTCATTCAATCAAATGTCAGGGTTTCTTTAAAAAAACACAACCTTAACTATAATGATAAGAATTCATCCACAGAAAGAGAAAATACAGTTCCTATCTGATTTTTCTTCTTCCACATACCTCTGAATTATTTTTTAAAATGAGAATGGTTCTAATATTTACCTCATTGCATCTTCTCTTGAGTAGCTTCTGTCCCTTGAACAAAGGCACTGTTGATAAAATTTACACAGCTCCATCACGCAAGGGTTTATCTTTTGAACTGGGATAGATGGTGTTGTCATAGAGCTCCCTTTCTTGATTGCCTGTGGACATCCTAGGGAAAAACATAATCCCAAAGTCGCCTGTGTATCTGACATATCAAAAGCAGGGAATAAGACACTTTTGGACATATCTAAGCATTTATTTACAAAGAAGAAACACATCCTTTCATATAGAAGAAGAAACCCCCAGAGGTCCTTCAAAGATGATGGTAGGACAACACCAAGGGATTCTGAGAACTCATCCTTTCATGTTCCCTCTAAGGAGAAGCTTGCAGTGCTATGCTGTGAAAGAATTCCATTGTGGATTATTTTGGACAGGTTGATGCTTGTTATGGAAGCGTGCTTTCTTGACAAGCCAAAATACTGCAATTTGTGGAAAAGAAACTAGTACACCATTTCTTTCCCACATATTGCAGTATTTTGTGATGAAGTTGACCACAACATTGGACACTTCATGGGAAGTGTCTCCACTGTGTTCCATCCAAACACATCTTTCTTCTTTAGGTTCAAGCTGTAGATGGGAGCAGCAGTGGGAGCAGAGGGAATAATGCATGACATACATTAGACACATGAGTTGGCTATGTGTGTTAGTCATTTTGTGTGTGTTGTGTGCCTTCAAGTCATTTCCAACTTATGGTGACCCTAAGGTATACCTATCATGGTGTTTTCTTAGCAAGATTTGTTCAGAGAAGGTTTGCCATTGGTTTCCTATGAGGCTGAGAGCATTTGACTTGCCCAAGGTGACCCAGTGGGTTTCATGGCTAAGTGGGCAATTGAACCCTGGGCTCCAGAGTTGTAGTCAAACTACTATATCACACTAGGTCTCGTAGTAGTCATTAGCTGCCCCATTTAGAAGGAAAAAATGTGATTAAGCAACCTTAATGTGACTGGGGGTTTTATTACTTACATAATTGATTACATTTCAAACATGACTTTCCAAGCTCTGTGTTAAAAGGGTTCCTTGCAAAGTAAGATAATAAATTATAGATTGGAATGTCCAATTTGTGTTGAAGGTAAGAGAGGGTACAAATGCTCAAAGGGGTAACAACAAGCCACCCTATTGGGGTGGTCTGTTTCACATCAATGTTTGGAAAGGTAGAGGGGAAAAGAAGGAAAGAGTTGACTCAGTCAGGTGGGATATACGCATGGGATTGCAGGAACTAAGCAGAGAAGTGGAAGAAAGGGGTTCTTGGAAGTGTCTCATCCACAGGGTCGCCATGAGTTGAAGTCGACTCAAGGGTGGTTAACAACAACAACAACAACAACAACAACTGAAGGTTATGCTAGCCCAATTCCTTTTTGATTATGTTGTACAAGGAAGAATCAGCATCTCCCTTTTCCTCAGCTTTTCCCAGGCCACGCAATAGCTGGTGAATCCTCAATTTAAATGGCAAAAGACTGACTGAAGAAGAGAATCCTAAAACCTTCCTTATGCTGTCTTACAGCTGGTAATCATTGCCATTCTAGGCTTCCACATAATGATGCTAGCAGAATGTTATGTTATGGCAACATTAGATAGGGTCTCAACGCCTGTTTGATGCTCCCAAAATCCCCCAGACAGCATAGCCAGTGCAGTAATGTAGCCAGTATAAGGAGGTTTCTGAAGTATTTTCATCTGAAGGAGAAACACACTGACAGAACAGCTTTAGTGAAGATTTCCATGCTGATGTCTGAACAAAGCATCCAAAGGAGAAAGGTTAAGGTGGTGATTTTTACTGGTCAGCTGAAATTTGATCATAATGTGATGGAAGAACTGAAACAGGCTCTGTTATTTATCAGTGGGGTTTAACTGGCCATTTAGAAGTTTGGTCATTGCTTTCTCTTTCTCTCTTTCCTTTGATCTATATGCATGGCATTTTGACATGCACATATTTGTGAGTGAAGCTGACATCCTATAATGAAATGTTTTACATTGTTATAAAAGCTTTGACCAGCACTTGATTGGAACACAAAACTTGCTCAGCTCCCATGTATGCAACTTCTTACAGGTTTGTGCATGGAGGTACCCAACACCTCCTTATGCCAGTGGTTCCCTAGGTTTTCTCAGTGGTACTGTTAGCATACCCTAACACCACCAAAGAAAATCACTTTCTAATGGACTATCACTTTCAGGCAATACACAAATCAGTACTCAGGACCAGCCCTGTCATAAAGAACACTGAGGCAGTCCACTTCAAGTAAGAAAGAGGACAACAGCAAAGGGTTGGAGGAGAAAGTGCCTTTTGGTTGGCCTAATAAAGGCCAACACCACAATGGCTGTATCTGTACTGCAGAAATAATGCAGCCTGACACCATTTTAACTGCCATCTCTGGGAATTTTAACTGCCATCTCTGGGAATCCTGGGATTTGTAGCTTGTTTTTGTTGTGGCCCCAGAGCTGTCTGACAGAGAAGGCTAAATCGCTCACAAAACTACAAATCCATAGCATTGCACCATGGCAGTTAAAGTGTCAAAACTGCATTATTTTTGCAGTGCAGATAAAACCCAATGTGGGGGTTGTTTGTTTTTTTTTTTTTTTGGATTCTACCACAAAGTGGCAACAGTGTAGAAGAAAGACTGATGGCCCATCTAGTCAGTTTCTTGTACCTGGAATGGGAGGAATTGTGTTTCTTCTTTGCCTCAGACAGTGCAATATTTGGGCCTCCCTGTGACTCGGAAGTGGCAACACTTGAGCAGAATGGCTACATTGGCTGAGCTTGCTTGCCATGTCCAATGCTCCCTTTTCTCTGTAGATAGGCCTTGCTTTTATTTGCACTGCTTCAGTGATGCATTTGAAAACTGAGGCTCAACTGTACATTTTTGCAAACTCTCTTAGCTGTAATCTCTTTGGACAGGATTATTGGATTCCACTTCCCCACTCGCCTCCCCTGGTGCTTTGCATTCTTTATGGCTTTGGTTATGTTACATGATAGGTGAGGTTAGGGAGATTACTCCAAGAGTAATGAAATACTGTTGACATACAGCTGAGTTGTGGGAGGCTGCCATGAAATTAATATAAAATGGCATTTGCTGATGGCAGCAGCAATAAAGCTACTGTCTCTTCAAAGATACAGAGATAAAGTATGCAAACAGGTAGCAACAGTGGTGGCTGATGGCTTCCATGTCAGTAGGGTGGTGACTCCACTCAGGGTTTCTGTTTGAACTTTAAAGGAATCCTCCAAGATGCTGAAGCCTATCCCCCCCCACAAATCCAGTGACTTGAATAGCTCTTTATAAGTTTGGATTAAATGTGAGAGTGGGTTCATCATCCTTCCAGTGGCCACTGGTTAGCAACAGAAGTGGCATCTCATCCGTCAGGCCCCCAAGCTATCCATTTTTCTCTCCAGGATTGTTCCTAACACAGTACACAATGTTGGATGAGTCATTTTCTTTTAACCTGAGCTACCTTGCAAGATTGTCATAAAGATGAAAGGGGAGTAAACTGAATTCCTGGGAACAAAGATGACATTGAAAAGTGGTGGTATCCTAAACTGAGCATTGCATTCGAACCAGCATCAGAACCACCATTATTTGTGGCCATGATGCCACCATAATAAAATGTTTAAGGTCAGACCATTAGTCCCCTTGAAGTAAACAGACAGCTAGCTCTCCAGGTTTCCCTTACTGCAGATCTCAGGCATTTTGCCACAACAGCAGTTCAGTGGCAGTTTCATAGATGGAACGTATTTTGACCTTTGTTCTTTTATGGGTTTGACATGGGTATCTAGTTTGTCATCATGGTTGCTAACCTTAGAGAAATGTGTTTGAAACAGCAACAAAAGAGACAAGTGTCATTTATTTTGTTATGAATCAACAGAAGAATCAACAATCCAGATATTGGGGGGGGGGGGGGGATAGCTTTTGGACTACAGCTCCCCAAATTCAACAGTGGCCATGCTGGCTTGGGAATTCAGGGAGTTGTAGTCCAAAAAGTCACTTTGATGAGTATTGAAGCCATCTTATTGTAGTCTCTGACAATAGAACTCAAAAGGCAACTTGCATGCTGGATTTTTGTTCAGTCTCAGTGAATGATTTGGATCTTGGAGAGGCTTTTTTCTTGGGAGATGTGGTTATCCAAGTAGAGTGTTCCCTTATATGAAACTCTTGAGAAGGATCTCCTTTGGCAAAAGGAAGAATCCTGAAAGCTTCATCATATGGGTAACTAGATGCTCAATCATTTCTCTGTCCCACCATTTCATTACACCCACGCCGAGAAACCAGAGATAATGGATCATTTCCCGAAAATCTTGAAGAAGAAGAGGATGTTCTGGGAAGCTGAGAATGGTCACACACACTGTGTCCCTTCTTCCAGGCACAACAGGCTCATTCTTCTCAGGCTCTTCCGTCCATGTCACCTGTTTGGAATTAAATAACCATGTTCCAGTAAGCAAGCTAAGATACCTTTGAATGGAAGAAAGCCAAAAAAAGAGAGGAAAAAGTAGAGAAGAGAATAAATTACCTGTTACTGCCATTTCCAAACATGGAGTGGGGACATCACTTCAATCCATGGTTTTGTCCCCGAGACTCAGGACCAGCCTTCTGCTTCCAGAGGTATCATCCTATAAGTAGCATTTTGAATGCCTAAAGGGGCAGCTCTGTCAACTACTTTTCAGGCCCTTGCCTGAATGCACAATTGCTGTATGTATCATCTATTTAGTCACAACAATTATGTCAAGATTTCCTTCCAGTGAGCTCAAGATGGCACCAGTGATTTGGCCCTCCCAACTTTTTCATCACAACATCCCTGTCTTGTAAGTCAAGCTAGGAGAGTGTGACAGGCCCAGAGTTACCTAGTGAATTTCATGACTCCTTGAGGACTGGAATCTGCCTCTACCTAAGTCACAGAGACCTGTCACAGTGCAGCAATAGAGCAGTTGGACACCTCTTTAGGGCCACAACTCATTCCTACAGTATTATGCTATTTATAGTTTGATAAGGTATTCAGACTAGTCTGTCAGAGAGCTCTGATGCTTTACCAAATTACAAATCCCAGGATTCTGTAGAATAGAGCCATGGCAGTTAAAGTGGTGTCAAACTGCTTTATTTCTGCCGCATCGATACACCCCTAGTAACCAGAGCAATTCCCCATTCCCATGAGCCTCCTCCAGCACCATGACTCCCTCAAACTGCTCCTCCCTTCCACACACATATTTGGACTTAAAAGGGGACAATTTTCAGAGCAGGAAGCCTCCAAGATGAATAATTCTGCCTTAAACCCAGTCTCAGCTTTCTTTTGCCCCAGTCTCCCCCCCCCACACACACACATTTTTGTTGAGGGATGCTTAGAATTGCAAATCAGCAATGTATGGAGGATTGCACCTTCCCCAAACTTGTTTTAGCCTCAGTGCTGGCAATAACCACCTTTGTATATTAATTTCATGAAGTCATTTATACATATAATAATTGGAGATAGCCTTTCTATTTGATGGGTGCTTTAGTGCAAAACATCTTGAAGGTACTAAGGTAAAGGGGGCTGCTGAACATGTTCATTTCTGAACAAAGGTCCTAAATATAGGTAATCTGTTCCTGCAAGAGTGAATTGTTCCTACACATATCCAATGGTTTGACATGGTGTATGCACAAGTTTAAAAGATCCCATAGATGTCAACATGTGTGAAAGGTCAATCTTGGTGGGCTCCAGTTTTGTAGAGGCCCCCTGCAAGTTGACCCACAGTGCTCCTCTTAGGTTAGTGGGTGTGTTGCCTAATTTGGTGGTGGCAGTAATGGAGGACAGCAGTACTCAGATGCCTGTGAGTAGGGATATGACAAAAAGCTCACTGTTGTTTGTTAAACACAAAGGATTTTTGGTTTTATCAATGCTCAGCTCAAGTATCTATGATCTGAAATTTGCCACCTGCTCTCCTGAGGTGTGAGAATTTGCAGATATGGTCATTTGCAAAATGAGTAATTTGATGTTCAGGATGGTTTTGATTTTTTGTTTGTTTGTTTTTGCTTAAGTAATAAAAGTAACAGTGCCTTAATCATTCATTTTAATTATTTGGCAGTTTGAATTACTTCACTCAGCTGCAGGAGGGAAGGGAAAGAGAGAGCAATTCCATTCTAAAGATAAACACAGACCCGCCTTCCTTGTTAGACACTGTGGAAGCGAAAGACAGATGAGTAATAATAATAATAAGTTTTATTTATTTATATTTTATGGTATTCTCCAGTCACCATCAAAGGATCCATTATAGCTTCAGATCATAAAAATATATGTATGTATATGTGTTTCACATGCACCTGACATTGTACATAAGCACAATGCTGTACCCCTGTCTATGGGCCTTTGCCAAAGATCCTAAGGATGTATGTCTTCATGTCTTTCATTCTCACATGCATAACAAAAGCAACATCAAAACTTTAAAACCTTTGCGGATTGCAAGAATTTGTTTTTCAATTTTATAAAGAATGTATTTATTTGCATTTCAGAACCTGTCTATGAAAATTTCAGGAAGTGTTTTTGTGTAAACCATAATTTACAATGCTTTGTGGGTGGAATATTGTTATTGAAACATTAGGAAAATGTCCTAAAATGCACCACATCTATCTATGTATATCTGGAATCCTATATGGAAGTTATGAATGTGTAACCTAGAGTTACGTGCTCGTGACTGCTACAAGTTCAAAATCCCAACATAGATCTTAGTTTAGAGGATGTGTATAGACCATAAAAGTCTCCTAATTCCTCAATTATTAGGAAACAGCCATTGTGATCAATGAGATCTATTCCCCTGTTGGTTGAGAAGCATCTACCTGACAGTCCCACCTCCTCTCATCTGAACAATCTCTGATACAAGGGTAACTGTGAAAGGGGTCCTTGCTCACAGGAAGGGATGGCAATGGTGGTTAACTACTTCTTGAGTGATAAGGGAATAGATCCCTAACAATCACAAAGGCTGCTGCCTGATAAAAGGGGATCGTGGAATCAGGCCCACACTCGCTGCATAACCCCACAACTATGACAATCATTACTGCCATACAGGATTCTGGGCAAAGTATCCATCTATGCCTCCATCTTGTGACACTTGACTTTTCATTCTTATCCAAATTGTTGTCTCAACATGATGAGATATCCTTTCTCAATGAGATGAAAATTTGCTACCATTCTTTATATCTCTCAAAGGCACCTATGAGCATTCAATCAAGGACTATGATTGTAACTTACTACATTTACCCAGAGTTTGTGCTTGCTCTTTGTTTGTTTATTTATTTTGCCTTTCCTCATTTCCTGGCAACCTCATTTCAGAACTATAAAATGAAGCACACCTCTTGATGTGATTTGCCATGGATCACTATGACTTTCAAACATGCTTTTAACCAGCACTCTTCAAGGCCGGGTGCTCAGATGATGAGTCAAGACTCCTTTTTGTGTTAGATGAGAGGCTGTGCTCAGTTCCTGTATGCCAAATCTACAGGGAATGGAAAGTAAACTTCTGTCCTGTGCCTGGGTCCTTTTATTTCTATTATACAGCTGAAAAAACCCTGAAGCACAAGTTTACTTGAAATAAACAGAGTTTTGCAGCCTAAGGCAAATTTATTGATTCAGATGAATTAGCTTCAGGACTAGAAGCTTCATGCATTTTTAGTAGTCCCAAAGTACTAAAAGGAGCATACAAATGAACACAGAGTACATGGGTGTTGGGATGCATCAATGAAATCCTAGAGCCTGGAAAGGTTATTTTGGGGTTTACAGTCCTTGGAATCTTGCTACCATGATGACCGTTTCTGAAGCTTTGAAATATCCACAGTAAATGGATCTATAGGAACCTTTTTTTAAAAGTGGTATTTCCACACACACAAACATAGATCCACAGTGAATAAATTGCATTACAGGCCGCAGACAACTTTTTATAGTAACTGTTGTAAAGAACCAGGGTACTTACTAGAATGCACCTTCAGTAACACTCCAGGCCTTTGCGTAGATATAGGCAGTGCAAATAAAGGCACATTTCCTGCCACTGAAAGGAAAGAACAGAACATAAAAGTTCACAAGATCAAAAGATAATGTCTTCTGCTAAGTGTGCTTTAGAGAAAAATTCCCCCCAGGACTACTGCTGATGTCAAATCCTCTTGGTGACACAGCCAAGTATTATATCAGCATTAGTGCTTTTTCATATGTTGCACAAGGTGGTATCCACTAGCTCCTTGCACAATGGGGTTTTCCACCCCATGCCATACAATGCCAGCCAGATAGTGCCAGGGTGCATCTGTACTCCTGAACCAAACATCTGCTATTAGCCATAAGGAGGCGCCTTCCTAGATTTTCAGTGTAAGTAATTCGGCAAAGCTTTATGCTCCATCAGCATTAAACAGGTTCTTGGCTAATGTATGGAAGAATTTGTGTGTGTGGAGAATGGGCTGATGCTCTTCTTTATGCTTGATTCCTTTCAGATTCTGTGCAACTAAGTATTCTCATTTAGTGATGTAAAAAAAATTAAAATCTTTCTCTTGATTTCACAGATTTCTTCAAAATTTCACCTGCATTTTCTCCCTATCCTTGTTTTGTCTTGGACTGTATCACTCTGCTTTTTCTTTGTTTGAGAGAGATTATTGTTCAGAATATGCTGTTTCCTGTGTAACTCAACCACATGTGAATTTTGTGTAGAATAAAACTACAAAGATTCTTGTCAGTCCAGGAGTCTTCTCATCAAGGTTTCATAACATTTGGAAATCAATTTTTTCAACCATTTTTGAATATTTTTGAACTTTCTTTTCATCTCTGAACAATGCTTCATTATCCTATACTGATTTAAGCACATGTGCAGTTTCCCACAGTTTCACTCACCCTACTAAATAGGACTTGCTTGATGAAATCTTGCTGTTGGAGGCCTCAAAGCCCTCGTTCATGGTGATAAAAGCCAAGTTCCTATCCCTGGCAAACACAATTCTTTTCTCCTCCTTCAGTTTCTATCTCTCACTCTCACTCTCTACTATACTCTAAAGTGATAAGTACAGTCCTTTTCTTAGTCCTCTGGTGGACATTTACTCTAGTCAGCCAGTATTAGGGCCCCATTCCCACTGGGCTATAAATTGAATCAAGAATTGGATTATAGGATTTGAACTCATCTTTGATCCTTGTTTAAGGAAAATCGTTCCCATTTGAATCTGCGTTCGATCCAACTTTGATCAATTTCTCTAGGTAAAACCTGAATTAGTGGTGGATAACCCGGGTTATCCTGACACCACTTTTGCAGAGATTTGTTTTGCAGCTGCCATGTCGGATCCATGACAAACTAATGGGAACAACATGGGTGTCTGAATCAGGGGAGGAGCAATTTTCAAAGGGCTGTCCCAGGGGTGTCACCAGCTTTGTTCTCTTTCCTGGCATCCCTCTTTCACATAGCCTTTCCCTGGTGGTGTGTAAATTTAAAAAAAACAAACAGAAGAAAGATAAACTGGGTTTTTTTGGAGAGGAAGGGAAAAAAGAAAGGAAAGAGGAGAAGTGATATGGAGAAAGGGAGGCTGGCAAAAACTTTTTGTGAATGGAAAGGAAAAAGAAAGAGAGGGAAAAAACCCAAAACCCTGAACGTGGCTCCTGCATCCAGCCTTGTTTCCTTTTTTGAGACAGAAAAGGGGTGGCTGGCTGTTGCATATTAGGGTGGTTTGAAGAAGAAAGGGGGATAAGAAGAAGAAGGGGGGATTAGACGTCACTGTGACATCTAATTGGCTAAGCACTTGATTGACAGCTTTAAAAAAAACTGATTCCAGAAAGGCAATGGGAACAGGGAACAAAAAAAACCCATGTCAAAATACAATGGAGAAATATCAAGAGGAACGAGAACATGGATCAAGAAAAACTGAGTCCGTTTGCTCCCTTTTGTAATGGGAACGATGGACCTGATTCGAATACAACTCAGAAACTTGATCCGATCCAGACTCGCAGTGATATATGTTGCTTTATATGCCCAGTGGGAATGGGACCTAGGTTAGCAACTGTCAGCCAGAGGACTTTTTCTTTAGCCACTCCTAGACTGTAGAATAACCTGCTGGAAAAGATTTGACAGCTGAATATGCTACTCAAATTTAAAATACTGTAGTATTCAAGACCATTGTCTTAAAGCATGTTTATCCCAATGAATTTTAAATTATGAATATTAAAGATGGATTATTTTAGAATGTGTATGTTTTATTTGTCCTTTTAAACAGTTGCATGCTTTAATTAGTGTATTTACCGTATTTGTTGTTGTTCCTTGCCTCAATCCATGGGGAGAGGCGAGTAAGAAATAACTAAACTTGTTGTTGTTGTTGTTGTTGTTGTTGCTATTTCTTAGGCTTCCACTGGGCCAAAACAAAAACTTATAGGGATTACACATGAACATGAGAAACATTTGGTTATGCATTCAGTTGTGCAATACTGTCATTTAACACAGAGGTTGTCTAGCACAAACAACACTTAACATGTGCAGATGTGTGATATACAACCCCAATGTAGGATCTTGTTCAGAACTGGCTGCTTCCATGTGTCTGTGTAATTCAGGTATAGCTAGCAATGGCATTGCATGATATCAGGGAAATGCGGTTGCCACATGCCTGCTCATCAGAGACACTTGAGGACTCCAGAAGGGGATAGTGAAGAAGAAAAATGCAGTTTCCTGCACACATAAGAAGAAGTATTGTGGCCTAACATTGTAGGTTTCTACACTCAAAATACATATTCCAAAACAGAACTGCAGCTCTGTTTTCAGGTTAGTCTTTGATACTCCCCTCAAACTGGAAAAGTTGGAACTTAAAGCATGGCTGTTCCAAAATTACCCATTCTCACCATGACCAAAATTACTCATTCTCTCCTCCCATTCAGGTTATATCCTGAAATATTGTACCCATCCCCATCTCTCTCTTACCCAGCCATCGATGCAAAATGTTCTCACCTGTCTGCATTTGATGAAGGGGTTTGGTGATTTTAGAAGTGGCTGGCTGTGTCAAGAGTGTGTAAGTTTCCACTGCAGGATACAAAGTAGAAATATGTCAGTGTTTTTAATAATCAGAAAACTGAGGGTTATTTTATAGCACAAAGAGGTGTGCAGATATATGCTTTCTCAATCAAGTAGGGCGAAGTTAAGTGAAATGACAACAAAGTGGATGTTGTAAAGCATTGTCTTATTTCCTTGTCTTCCTGTGGGTTTAGTTTTTCTTTTGATCAGAACACACCACATTCTCAAAGCTATCAGGAATAACATAACGGCTCTTTGAACAAACTGCACTGTCTCCTCTTTTAGGTTTCTCGGGGACCTCCAAAAGACCTTCTCATTAGGGAAAAATGAATTTCATTAGAGTTCTAGGAAGAAAAGGTTTGGGTGCCACAGTACAAGGATGTTCCTTTTTTTACCATTCCTGGTTGGTGACGTAGACTCATCTGAGTCATGGCCAGGTTTTGTTTTGTTTTGTTAATAAAACAGAATATATCTTCTTTATTTCTTTGTCCTCATTTGTCCTCATTATCCTGACAATTCTGTTTTGCTTTTGCTCATACTTTGGTGGGATCTTACCGGGAAGTCTAAGCTTTTATTATTTTAGTATGTATTAATTAAACCTGGTTTACTTAGGGTTTTTGTTTTGTTTTGTTTTGTTTTTGTTTTTGCTCTTATTTTTCTTCGATGTATATATTCTGAGAGAGCCAGCATGGTGTAGTGGATTGATCATTGGATTATGACTCTGGAGATCAGGGTTCAATTATTTGCTGAACTGTGGAAATCCACCTTGGGAGAGTTACCTACTCTCAGCCCCAGAAAATCCCTTGATAGGTTCACCTTAGGGTAGTCAAAGTTTGGAAATGACTTGAAGGCACACAACAACAATATATTTTGCACGGTGTAGTGGTTTGGGTGTTGTACTAGAACTCTGGAAACCAGGGCTTGAATCCTATTCTGCCATGGAAGCCCACCAAGAGACCTTGAACAAGTCACACTATGTCAGCCTCAGAGGAAGGCAATGGCATACCCTGAACAAATTTGCCAACAAAAATCCCATGACAGGGTCACCATAAATTAGAAATGACTTGAAAGCACACAACATTATATTCCTGAATGGCCATCCAATTTCTCTGATCATTCTCTCAATTTTGTATGGTTTTCTTTACTTGATCATTAAAATATATTTTCTAGTCTTTTCAAATGATGGTTATTATTTATTGTTTTAAACTGATTTTGTTGTAAGCCACCCAGAGATCTTTGGATATAAAGGTTTAAATAAATAAATACTATCAGTATTACTATTACTATTGTTAGGTTGAGTCTCCCTTATCATGAATTCCAAAATTCAAATTAGGATACAGAACTCCTTGCAAGAGAGGTTCCATTGGTCTCCTCTCTGCTTTTTTTTTTAAATTGCCTGCAGACTGCTTTCTTTAAAGAGGGCTTTAGTTATACATATATAATTACTGAGTGGTGCAGAAGATTTTTTTTAATGGCATGTACTGTAGCTTTTACCTTGATTTGAACATGTTTTAATTCCATGTTTTTACTGAAGTTTTTGTTTAATAGAGCCAGAGTAGTATAACAGTTTGAATGTTGGACTATGATCCTGGAGACCAGGGTTCGATTTCCCGCTCGGCCATGAAATTCACTGGGTGACCTTGGGCAAGTCAAACTCCCTCAGCCTCAGAGGAAGGCAAAGGCAGATCCCATTTGAACAAACATTGGGGGCAGGGGGAGCCAAATGAACAACAACAAAAAAAAACCTGTGTCTTAGGGTCCCAATAAGTCAGAAACTACTTAAAGACAGACAACAACCACATTTGTTTAATGACTCTTTACCTTTCTGTATTATATGTGGGTGCGGCATATGTGGCTTTCATCATTCACTGAAAGCCACACCGGAAAAGCCCCTTGCGCACCCTGGAAAAAGTAATGGGGGGGCGTGCCCATGGGGCACACACACTCTGTGCTGCTGTGCACCATGGATGTGAGCCCCATTACATCTAATGGGGCTCCAGCACACATGGAATTCCCCTTACGCAGAGGGATCCAGAAAGGATCCCCACATAAGGGGAGGGCACATTGTATATTGTTGCAGGTATATTTTATTTTAATTTATATTTTAAGTCATATTGAGGGGAAAGTGGAATATGATACAGACCACCCCTTTGGGGCAGCCTGCACCCGCCCCTTTCCCCGACAGATTGGGGCCTCAGCAGCCACAGCGGCAACCCTGGAGGCCCTGATCTGATGCTTTTCTGGGCCTCAGAGAAGCAGCAAAACGCCGCTTCCCCGTGGCCTGGAAAGGGGTGTCCTTGGGGTGGGGAGAGAGAGAGAAAGGGACCACTTGGCCCCTTTCTCTTCTATATCGCTAGCGCAGCTGTGTAAAAGCTGCACCAGCGATACGTGCAGCGAAAGGAGCTCCATGTCAGAGCTCCTTTTGGCACTGCTGAACGGGCGCCACAAGTGCCCTGTAGCAGCGCAAGCACGTAATGACCGCACCGTGCCATTTGGATGTGGCGTGGCCATCACATCAAAATGGTGGCACCCATGTAGACAGGTAACCATCATTTTGATGTACGGAGTATGTGCTAGGGTTAGGGAGCGTCTGTAAAGGACGCTCTGAGGCAACCCTAGCACGTACTCAGTATGTGCTAAAAGGCCCATCTGGACAGGGCCATAAATGGAATGAATGAATGAAGCCATGATAAGTGGTCAATCAGTCACCTGAAAAATCTGCCTTAACCCCATGATAAAGCCATTCCAAGTTGGTACCCATCACTGCATCATGTGGTAACCAGTTCCACAGTTTAACTTCTCCTGTTGCCACACTGCAGAATTAATGCAATTCGGCAGTGTTTAAACTGGCATGACTCCATCCTACAGAATCCTGGGATTGGTAGTTGTTATGGCACTACAGAGAAGGCTATATATCTCACAAAACTACATATATCACTAATTCTGCACATGGGAGCTACTCCAGCCCCTTGAGCACTTTGGTTGCCTTTTCCTGTCTGTTTTTGCTCCACATGTTCTTTTCTAAAGTGCAGTGACCTGAACTCCAGTATATCCAAGATGATATAAAATATTCCCAACTCACAGGAAGGAGAATGGGACTTCAATGCATCCTGTCCTTGTTCTGTAGATGGGGAAGCCAATGGTGCAGGGACACCTGTTGCTGAGAGTGAAAAATGTTACCATTACCTCTCCATACCAATGCATCTTAAGTAAATTTGCACATTGCATGATATCTATGTATGAGAATGAAATATAGATTTACTATGATGTGGGCTTCTTCAACTTGAAATTTTTCTGAATTTTCAGATTCCTGATGGCGAGGGACAGGGCAAAACCTGAGCAGGTTTTTGCAAAGGTATTATAACATGAAACATCTATATTTGCTGTTGTTGTTGTTTAAATCAAATTGAAAAAGATCTGGTACTTCCCTTAACTCCAGAAAGCCTCAGACATTAAGTTTGTGAACAAACTTCAAGAATATAGGAAAAGTTCTGCTTGATCAGACTAAAGGTCAAACTATGTCATTTAACTGACACCATTTCAGGCAGAAAGTAGGCCTGTGACCCTAATATCAACACCTTTTTTCTCCTGTGTGGTTTTTAACATCTTTGCTTGTTGAAGAGGAAAGTAAAACTGTGAAAGCTTGCATAATATATTTTATGCTTTAGAGTTGGCCTAATAAAAGTAGCAGTGTAAAGTCGAAGGCTTTCATGGCCGGCATCCATAGTTTTTTGTGGGTTTTTCGGGCTATGTGGCCATGTTCTAGAAGATGCTGGCGAAACGTCAGAAAGAAACTCTGCTAGAACATGGCCACATAGCCCAAAAAACCCACAAAAAACTATAAAAGTATCAGTGTTTCTGGGTTGTGGATTTTGTTATATTTTTCTGCATGACCAACACAGCTACCCTTGAATACAAACTTTGAGTAAAAATTGTAATGCAAAACAATTTCTAATTGCCTTTAAAATACTTTTAAGTGAGTTTTAGAGGCATTCTGCTCTGGTCAGGCCCCACCTGGAATATTGTGTCCAGTTCTGGGCACCACAGTTCAAAAAGGACATTGAGAAACTGGAGCATGTCCAGAGGAGGGCGACTAAAATGGTGAAAGGTCTGGAAACCTTACCCTATGAGGAACAACTTAGGGAGCTGGGGATGTTTAGCCTGGAGAAGAGAAGGTTAAGAGGTGATATGATAGCCCTGTTTAAATATTTGAAAGGATGTCATATTGAGGAGGGAGCAAGCTTGTTTTCTGCTGCTCCAGAGAACAGGACCCGGAACAATGGATGCAAGCTGCAGGAAAAGAGATTCCACCTCAACATTAGGAAGAACTTCCTGATAGTAACGGCTGTTCGACCGTGGAACACACTCCCTCAGAGTGGAGTGGAGTCTCCTTCCTTGGAGGTAATAATAATAATAATAATAATAATAATAATAATAATAATAATAATAATAATAATA
>NC_056525.1:238852306-238930648 GCF_019175285.1 Sceloporus undulatus
TATTTATTTGTATACCGCCCTCTGGCAAACCAATCCGGGCGGTTAACAACAGTAAAATATAAAATATGACAATTAAAAACACTTTATCCCTCCCCCCCCTTTAAGCAGAGGCTAGATTGCCATCTGCTGGGGATGCTTTGATTTGGATTTCCTGCATGGCAGGGGGTTGGACTGGATGGCCCGTGCGGTTTCTTCCAACTATGATTCTATGATTCTATGATTCATTTTGATGGAGATTTTCCATCAAAACAATGTTGATTACTCAAAAAACAAAACAAAACAAAAAACAAAACAAAAAAACCAGAAAGCATGCAAAATAATAACAAAGCAATGAACAGTGAAACAACTATGAATTATTTTTCAACTTTGTGGTGAGCAACAGCAATGGGTTATTTTTCAGACATCAGCCAGAATTGGTGTCTTATATATGCATAGGTTCCTCTAGTGATCTGGATGGACATTTGTGTCCAAGGAGGAACAGCCACCTGCAGAAGCTGATTTTTGCTGTTCACATTTATCCATATTGTACTTTGAGAATGGATGCAGGTTGATAATGTGTTGCACATTGTCCAGGAAGAAGCAGACCCACATTCGGTGCCAGACTTTACTAAGAAGACAAAACAACAGCATAATTCCATGAATGTAAAGGTGTGCTCTGTCTCCTTGATGTAGGTTATCAGCCATTGTACAAAGCAATGCAAACACGTACTGAGTAAAGTTGGTGAAAAGGTTTTGATTGTCTCTACACAGATGTGCTAGAGGAATAATAGAGTCAGAAGAGACCACAAGGGTCATCCAGTCCAACCCTCTGCCTTGAAGGAATATACAATTAAAGCACTCCCAACTGGGATATCTCATGGAAAGACACCTATGAGATATCCCAAACCATGGGATAGTATTGTAAAGATGCCCATACATTAATAAATAAATGTTTATATTAACAATTTATAAACAAACAAGCTTTAAAGTTAGTATGGAGAATATTTGTTCCTCCCTCCATTATATAAAGCCAGCCTTGCCACAATCTCCATGGTGGACAGCTCTCCTCTTCCTGCATTTGGATACTCACTAGGTACAGGTTGTGTTCCAGATGGAATGCCATAGCTTGTCAAAGGAGCAGAGGAAGGAGCCATTTGGATGGGAGAAACTTTCCAGGCTTTTGGAGCATCTGTATGCAACCAGGAGGGGACTTGGAAAGATGACACTTCAGAGTCTTTCAAACCAGATGTCTTTGGCCAGATGGTGAACTGTGGAGAAGTGGTCTCCTCCCCTTTCCTAGTTATAGTCAAGGGTTTTGCAGGTGTCTTTGGAGCTGTGGTAGAAAAATCAAACAATATGCTGGGTAAAGAGTAGACTGGATCTACTTGCAGATATCTCGGGAGATCACCAATGATGCCTGACTACTATTTTTTAATAATGCTACCCTGTGTAGGAAAGGATATTCCTATTCCCATGCAGAAAATACTTTTTTTCTGCACAGAACAACCATGTGCAGATTTTGTGCAGAATAAGTCCCAAATTGTAAATAGGGTTGAAAAACTGCACTGTTTTGAAGACTTTCTTGGAGTGGGAAGAAATTAAAATTACTTGTTTTATCCCTACCCTTTGTAACCACAGAACTTACTAAGTGTTGTCGGATCTCCCGGTGGACTCTCATAGCTTTCAGCAGGAGCAGGAGGTGGGTTTGCAGGAGCAGGAGAAGATGAAGATTCCTTAACTGAAGGAATCTCATACTGCTTCAAGGCAGTAGTCTGCAGCCACGAAGGCAGCTGCAACAAGGGAATTTCAGACCCTTTCAAACTTGCAGTCTCTACAAATATGGGATGATGTATCAAGTGCATCTCTTTTCCTTTCAAGGGACCATTCTGTGACCAGATAGGCATCTTTGTGGCTGAAATGCATTAAAAAAGAAAAGAAAAAACATTCGTGTCTCTCTTGGCATGACTGTTGAAGTGTTTTCCCAGTAAAACATGGATGTAAACTGCTATGATGAAGTGTAGAAAATAGATAATTGGAGTGAATGTTTGAATGATTACTGAATTGATTATTTAGAATTTATATACTACTTTTCACTTTTAAAAATTAAAATTAAACTGTGTTTAAAGGGATAAAAATGACAAAACAAGGTAAAATCCATTTTAAAAAATCTTTAAAAACCAGGGGCAGCTGACAGGGTGAACAATTTGGAAAATGTCTGAGTAAACACTAGTTCTTCAATGGATAGTAGAAAGACCCAGCACTGGAAGCCCTCCAGGTACTATGAGGAGAATATTCCTTATGGTGGATGCCACAACAGAAAATGCTCTTCTCCACACATGCTGCATTTACAATGGGGACTTTTCTAGTCAGGCTATTTCTTTGAGAAAAGACAGTGACATGAGGTAGTGAAGCTACCTTCTTCTCTTTCCTCACACATTTAGGCAAACTCTCAGTATAGCTGCATGGGCCAGGATGCTCCATGGACAGCCCAGAATATCTGAGTCCCACAGCTGCTCCAACTTGCACCTCTCCTTCTCTCAAAAGTATGTTACTGCTCATATATCGGCAGAAGGGAAGGGCATCCACGGAACGCAGGACTCCTTCACTTGAGAGCCAAGAGAGTAGTGGATGCAATATTTTAAATTAGATTTATTTCAAAATTTTTAATTCGGTTCATCTTGTGACACATTCCTTTGCCTGCTGGAGAGCCACTAATGTCATTTGAAAGTTACCAATATAAAATTTTCTAAGTCTTTTTGAAAAGACCCTAAACCTTCAGCTTTCTTTTGTCAGTAATTCTAATAACTTCCATTAAAACAAATTCATTAGTCAACTAATTGTAAACTAGACAGTTTTAATAAAATAAAAAAAAAAAAGATTAGGAGGATACTTGCTCACTTTTAAATGTCCATGTACCCTTTGCAGTATCACTTAAAACCTTGTCAGCATCTTCCCGTAAAGGCTTCCAACCAGGAAAGATCAAGTTTAAATCTTTGGGGAAGAAGAGACAGATAATTAGTTCAAATGAGAAAATGTAGTGGCCATAATCAAAGGGGAGGGGAGATAAACAACGAAAGGGAGCAGAAGTTAATTATTTAATGGGCAGTTTAATCATCAGCAATGTTCCAGCCACCCTGAATGGGAGCAATAACAAAGACAGATTCTGCAAGCAGAAAACTCCTAACTAACATTACGGAAGATCTTTCCTGAATGGGATGTACTTGTAACTAACATTACTGAAGATGTTTGGCTCACAGTTACTTATAATTAAACATTATAGAGGGAATGTGAAGTTGAAAGTTTTCATGGCCGGCATCCATAGTTTTTTGTGGGTTTTTCGGGCTATGTGGCCATGTTCTAGAGAGTTTATGCCGGAAAATGTCAGAAATAAACTCTTCTAGAACATGGCCACATAGCCCGAAAAACCCACAAAAAACTATTCTAGAGGGAAATTTCCTATGGGGAAGGACATTGCAAGATAGCATAAGCATAAAAAGTAGGCTTTGACCCACTATTTAAACTGTGTGTCCAGCTGATTGCAGAAAATTGATGCCTCTGCAACACTAATGGGCCCTTGTGCTGAATGGGCCCTTGTGTTACCTTCTAAATAAAAGAGTAAAGTTTGAGTGTCCCTTATCCAAAATGCTTGGGACCAAAAGTGTTTTGTATTTTGTATTTTTTGGATTTTGGAATATTTGTCTATACATAATGAGGTATCTTAGCGATGGGACCCAATTCTAAACATTAATTTCCTTTATGCTTCATGTGCACCTTATACACATATCCTGAAGGTAATGTTATACACAATATTTTTCATAATTTTGTGCATGAAACAAAGGTTGGGTACATTGAACAATCAGAATGCAAAGGTCTCACTATTTCAGCTACCTATATAGACAATTTTGGAACTGGGGATATTGGGATTTTGGAATTCCAGATAAGAGAGACTCCGCCTGTATTCCTATTCTTTTTAACTCAGTTACTGTTTTTGATATTCAACAGCTCACACTTAGTTAATTCATTCACAATATACTCACCCAGGAGATCAGACACATTACCCGAAAAAGTGTAATTAATAACTGGAGATTTCTCTATTGCTTCCCATAAGTCGGACAGATTTCTGCCTAAGGAAGAAAAATGGACTCAAGAGAGACTGTTGAAAATCAGAGAACATTCAGATAAATGATCACTGTGATCAGCAACCAGGGTATCTTGGGTAGTAATTAAACTGCATCCATCCCAGCTTTTAATGTGAACTTTAAAGGATGCCAAATTCTATTCCCCAAAATACATTCATCACCTTGGACAGCATCATTAGCTTTTACACTAAAACTTGATGTCGATCCACCACTTCACTCACATCAGAGCCAGCAACCAGCAGCTTTGACTATTCTTTTCCAACGCTAACCCCTAAAACCAGAAATGAATGCTGAAAGAGCTAGATAGATGACATCTACCTTCTGCTATCTCAGAAGATAGCAGATGCTATCTCATCTCCTTTCTCCAAAAAGCAAGGGAAGGGAATCTCCAACCCATAAAGGAATGCAAAAACCAGCGCTAAAATTATCAAGAACATTGGTCCATCTTAATCCAGTATTGCAATATCTGTCTGACATCATTTCTCCAGCATTTCAGGCAGTAGGTTCCCCTTCTATCTCTGCTTGGAGATCCCTGGTGGTCTGCCATCCATCTGCCAAATAGACCCAAATCCATTTGGTGTCCATAGTTGAACCAGACTGGGTATTTTGGGTCCAGGAGACACCCTTCTACCCCCCACTGAAGGGTAAGGGAGAGGAATGTCAGGGCAAGAGAGCTGCCTTCAAATGTGTGCATGCGGCAGGAATATAGTTTACTTATTTGTTTCAGTTGGTGTTTTTTTTGACATGCTCTTTGCAATTGTGGTTGATATTTAATGTATCATGTTTAATGATATTGCTGGATCTGCCCCCCTGAAACATCAGCAGAGCCTACCCTCTTAAACATCAGAAGGGTTCTTCACTAGGTTTCAAGATCTAGCCCTGAAATCTCAAGTCCTGGAATAGTTGTGACCTGGGAAACCTGTGTGCAGAAGCGGATGAGATGGATAGAATTCTAAGAATGTGAAGTCAGCACAGGGAGAAGAGATCATCTGATGGGTGTCTTCCATTGGTATTGTTGTTGTTGTGTGCCTTCAAGTTGTTTCCAACATATGGTTGTAACCCTAAGTCTATTATGGGGTTTTCTGGGACAGAGAGTGTGTGACTTGCCCAAGGAAACCCAGTGGGTTTCTATGGCCAAGTTGGGAACTGAACTCTGGTTTTCAGAGTTATAGTCCAATGTTCAAACCACTACACCATGCTGGCTCTCTTCCATTTGTACAAGGACCCAACTGGATTTTGGCCTATGTTTTTTCCTTCTGGATGACAAAGAGCAGTGGGAGTGACTGTTTTTTCTACACATGCAAAATTTCCTGGACTTTGCCCAATGGCTGCATTGCCAGAGGAATAGGGGCCAGCCTGCTAAAGATACTGTCCACATACCATCTTAACTAAGGACAGAAACAACAAAATGCAGGCATCTTACTAATGTCTCTAATTTTAATCCTGTTTGGTATGAAACATCTTGTCTGATGAAGAAGCTAGTGGAGCTTCGAAAGTTTGCAACAAGTATATTGTGCATTTTGTTTGGTCAATAAAGGTACCACTGTTTGGTGAATTTTTGTTTGAGAGCAGTGGTGACACAGTCTCATGCTGAAATGTCTCTCTCATGTCAATACGCCGTCTAGACAAAGAACACTGGCAAGTCAGAACAGGCACATTATTATTATTATTATTATTATTATTATTATTATTATTTGACATTTTGGCTTGACACTGGGGAGGGATTCAAGCATGCAATGTTCCATTTAGAGTGGTAGACTCCAAGAAAGGCTATATGTGTGTGTAGATTGGCTCTAAGAAATATTCTTGGGAAAGAAGAGGAGACTTTCTGCTTACCTGTGCGGCCTGACATAACACAAATATAGACACAGTCTGTGTTGTTACTCTGGCTCACTGAAAGAAAGACAGATGTTTCATTGGCTTAATTTGGCATTGTTATGTACCTTCAAGTTGACTTCAACATATGACAACCCTATCATACAGTTTTAAAAACAAACAAACAAACAAACAAACAAACCTAGATTTATTCAGAGATAGTTTGCCATTGCCTTCCTCTGAGGCTGAGGGAGTGTGACTTGCCCAAGTTCACTCAGTGGGATTCCATGACTCAATGGTGAATTCAAACCCTGATTTCCCAGAATCCTATTCCCGCATTCAACCCACTTCACCATACTGAAACCCCTATTAGTTTAAGATTAGTTAAATTGGGTCCCAAACAAATGCAGAAATTAATTTATTATTATTATTATTAACCTTTATTTATGAAGCGCTGTAAATTTACACAGTGCTGTACATGCAATCTTTTTAGTTAGACGGTTCCCTGCCCTCGGGCTTACAATCTGAAAAGACATGACACAGAAGGAGAAGGGAGTGGTGGCGGGAAAGGGTAAGAGGTCCAGCAGTTCCTCTCTACCTCCGAGGCCTGGACCAAGGCAGATGGACTGGAGGGAGAGCTTGGCTTCATAATGGATGGTTAATCATTTTCCAGGGAAAATACATACTCTCAAGTAGGATAATGCATATACAGTACATAGCAATACAGGAAATGGTTTGATAAACAGGCACCAAAAGAACATCAAATAGTAAGCGACAATTATGCAATGACTGGGAAGGCTTCTCTGAACAGGATGGTTTTCAACTCCGTTTTGAAGCTAGTTAAAGAAGTGATGGCTCTTGCTTGTGGGGGAAGAAGGTTCCAGGAGTGAGGGGCAGCAAGTGAAAAGGGGAGAATCCAGGATGGGGCAGAGGAAATCCTGGGCTGAGACAGGAACCCTTGACTACCAGAACGGAGGGCCCGAGTGGGAAGGTGAGGAGAAAGAAGGTCTGATAAGTAAGGAGGGGCCAGTCCATGGAGGGCTTTGAATGTCGACAGCAGGAGCTTATACTAAATGCGGAAAGGGAGAGGGAGCCAGTGAAGGGATGCCAACACAGGAGAGATGTGGTCAGAGCGGTGGGTGGAAGTGATAATGCCTGAATGCTGGACAGAGATTAAAGGACAGAGGTGAGAAAGAGGAAGCCCAGCCAGGAGGACGTTACAGTAATCCAGTCGTGAGATCACTAGGGCATGGACCAGGATCTTGGCAGTAGAGGCGGAGAGATATGGTCGGATTTTGGCAATATTGTACAAAAAGAATCTACAAGCCTTGGCTGTGGTTTGGATCTGAGGGATACACGACAGAGAAGAATCAAAGATAAAACCAAGACTGTGGGCTTGCTGGACTGGTTGAATTGAAATGTCCACAGAGACAGAAAAGGTGTGTTGAAGGGTGGGCTTAGGAAGAAAGACAAGAAGCTCTGTCTTGGACATGTTGAGCTTCAAACGCCGATGGCGCATCCACTGCGAGACAGCTGTAAGGCAAGACGAGACTTGCTGTTCAAGCCTTGGAGAAAGGTCAGGGGCAGAAAGATACAGCTGGGTGTCATCAGCATACAGATGGTAGGAAAAAACCAAAAGAGCTGATGAGTTTTCCTAAGGACAGGGTGTAGAGAGAAAACAGAAGCGGACCCAGAACAGAGCCCTGGGGAACTCCAACAAATAAGGGAACATCACCATTCATGAAGGCCCTGTCACATGTTTCCAAAAAAATTAATTGAGAGTTTGGAGATGAAAGACATGTTTACAGGTCAGAACACTGTTGACTTTGACAGATAATCTCATGCCTCCCTGCAGTTTCCTAGGGCACCTTTTTTCTAACATCCTTGGTAGGGGAATTCTTTTGTCACTCAAACAAGTCTGACTTAAATTAAACTTTCTCTTGAATTTGACTATAAGTTAATATGCTAACATATGAGCAGAAGTCAGAAAAGCTTTTGGGGGGGAGATGTTATTTGAACCACAACTCTCAAAACAGAGATATTTATTGAGCCAGGTGTAAAATGTGCCAGTTACAACTAGCAACCACTCTTACCAGACAAAATTGAAGTAGACTTGAAAATTTCGGTCAGATAATTGGTGGTGTTTCCAACAATATCAACCAGCAAAGCGGTAAAATCTAGACAAAGAAAACAAATGTTCTTACAAGCTAACTGAGACTTTCAGAAATTCCATTTTGTGACCAGATGTTAAAGGCCACTCTACATACACACCCTTTAAAAACTTGATTCTTCATTTCCATATACAAAGGATTTTGAATTGACATTCTCACATACCAGTGGCATACATATGTTCCTCTCTGGTTTTTGCTTCACTATATGCATCTGAGAAAGTAGACTGAAGTCTATGAATGTTCATGCTGCCAACCTCTTTGTTTTAGTTAGTCTCAAAGGTGCTACAAGGCCTCTCTACATACTGCTTGTACAGACTAACATGGCTATATCTTTGAATTACACCTTGAAGTAGAAGAAGGAACAGGAGCAGGAGCAGAAGGAGCAGGCACTTAAAATGCCACTTTTATTTTAAAAAAAGCAGTGATGGGAGACAGAATGCTAAATTAACAGACCTAGAGTCCATTTTCTCTAACAAACTAACAACCCAGCTCAACATCTTAATTAAAAAGAGAGCACAACAAAAGACTGTCAAGGATCCTTTTAAAAGCTGGACTAGAAAAGGCCAGAAAATCTGTGCAAAAATACTGTAACACTATTGCTAAAAACACCCTGTCTCTGCTGCTCAATAATGTAATTGATATTGATGGTATATAAATAGGACCCCTGAGGCTGATCATAAGGCTGAGCAAGTTTGGTACAGCAGTTTTGTCAATTATTTATTCACGTATCTGCTACAGTTTGATCCTAAAAAAAGCCCTCAAAGGCAGTGAAAGCAACTGGATCTCACAAAATCCACTCCAACCATCTCACTGCTATACTAGTCTTGAATTATTGAGATGCCTGGTCAAAAGAGCTTCAGCCTGTATAGTAGGGATGTTAAAAATGTTCATTCTCCATTTTCTATTTTTCTCAATATGCCACCTATGTTGTCATCCCATCATTTACATGTATTGGTTTGATTTTCTTCTTACCACCTGGAAATTTGTACACATAAATCCAATTGTCAACCCTAAGTGGGGCAAACCTACTGAACCAATGAAACATACATATGTGTTGACCTAATAAATTCTTGCTGATTTAATGGATCTTCTCTAGTTTGGATAAACTGTTGGATTTATGTCACTGATGCATTTTCTGTAATATACACATTTGTGTATGCATTGTCCCCATTAATCAACACATTTCCCCAATCCTGTACAGTACATCTTAGCCATATGCCTTTTTTATAAAATGGATGCATGTACTGCATGTTTTTCAAACATGCCATTATTTGAGGCTCATGAGTCTCAGGAAGTACAGAATGGGTAGTTTCGATAGGTACTTTTAAAGTCACCAAAACATTTTCTCATCTCTAAATCTGAAGTGGCAGAAACCAGACATGTGTTTACCACTTCAGGAAAAGCAAGACCTTAACCTACTATGAACATTCATTGACTGAAATCCTGTTGGTGACACACATCCAGTTGTATTTTATTAGCCACTGTCAACAGATATATTCAGTTTATGGATATATCGAGTGAGTTACCAAAGATACACAAGCGTTAAACATGGGCCTAAATCCTATTGCATACTCTCCAGCGGTCCTGATTTGGTAGCGATAGTCCCTATTAATCCTCCGTTGTCCTACTTTTTCAGTTGCTTTTAAAATGTCCAGGTTTTTCTCTCCTCCTCCCATTTTCCCATTTTGTCGTCAGTTAACTTTAATTGCTACAAACTAGTTCAAAGAGAAAAATAATTGATTCTTGGTGAACTCAGGCTGCTGGCATAAAGCAGAAATAAATAAATCTCACTACAAATCCCAGAATTCCATATTATGGAACTGTGGAAGTTACAGTGATGTCAAACTGCTTTATTTCTGCAGTGTGTCAGCAGCCTTATTAGGGGAAGAGGACAAGAGGGGGCAAAGTCTTATCCTCCCCAGTGGCTCTAGCCAAAAGCAAACTGCTGCAACCAGTCTTAGCGTGTGTGTTTCTCCTCATTAAAAACTTTTGTCATCTTGACCACACTGTTGTTGCTTGGCCACACCTATCATGGTTTTCATGTGAAATGTTACAGGGAACACTATTCTTAGTTTCAGCTAAAGCAAAGCCATCTGGACAGTGTCATGGAGTCGACTGCATTTACCTGCATGCTGACTCACCATGCCTCAATTAATTCAATGGGCCTATCTGAGCTGGGTTATTATTGGTTGTACATTGCCAGGTTTCTGTAGAAAGGTTGTGTGGCACAAGTGCCCCATAACTCTGTGACTGAAGATTTATATTACAGAAGCTTCAAGTAGTATTTTGACCACAAAGTCTGAACAGAATTTTTCAAGTAGGTGGTGGCAAGGCCATCAACATCCTTTAAAGCATTTTCTTCTCGTCACTAGCAGAAGGAAACTGTGCAAGTTAATCAGCTGTGAGAAAATTATTTTGTTTTGTATAGTGTACTTGATGGCAAAACTCAAATGGGGAGGGGACAAGTTTGGTCAAATACGATAGCCAAGTTGATAGCTGGTACATCTAGGAGTGAGTATATCACACCTATATTACAATCACCATTGGCTGCTGGTTAGCTTCCAGTCTATGTACAAAGTATTGGTTATTATCTTTAAAGACCTACATGGTTTAGATCCAAGTTACTTATGGGATCATCTTTTTCCATATAATCTATTCCATGCACTCAGGTCCACTGAGGGACATTTAATTCAATTGATCAGAACTATACTGGCAACTGTCATGCAGTTGATTCAGATGATTTTAAACTTTGAATTTTAATTCAGGATGTTTTGATCTGCATGATATTAATATGTAGTGGTCATTTTAATCTTGTGTGTCTTTTTAAACATAGGCCTTTTACAAACGGGCCTTTGCGGCACCCCCGTCACGTGCTAGGGGTTGGCCGAGGGTGTAATAATGGCGGTGCCCTATACACATGGGCGCCGCCATTTTGACGTATCAGACGCATAGCATCCGCACGTCATGCCCCGGATGTGACACCGTGAATGCGCGAGTAGCGCCTCGCGGCGTCCCATCCAGGGCACAAGTAGAAGCGCCATTTTGGCGCTTCTTCTTTGCTGCATCCAGGAACCGCACAGTTTGGCTGCTGCGGTTCCTGGATGCAGCAACTGACCGCGGCGGCAGAGCGCCGCTTTTCGGCAGTCTGTAACTCTCCTTAGTTAGCTATATGTAACTGGAAAATGTTTGCTCTAACTGCCAGGACTAGACTGGGAATGGTTGCCCAGAGGACCCTTTTGTCTGCTGCTCCCAGACTGTGGAATGACTTGCCAGAATAGATACAACAGTTGAAAAGCTGACTGCATTTAAAACAGCATTAAAGACATATCTCTTCCAGTAGGCCTATCCAGTCAATTTTAAATCATTTTTTAAATGATTATGAGTGTATTTTAATGGTTTTACAGTCTTGCATTTTAACTGTGGGTTTATGAATTTTTAATTGTGTTTTGTAGTTTAACATGCTGTAGCCTGCCTTGAGGAGAGGCGGGAAAGAAATGATAATAAATATTATTATTATTATTATTATTATTATTATTATTACATTTTAATTTGTGTTTTACTCCACCTCAAGCCTTGTGGAGAGGCAGGTAAGAAATTGTAGTTGTTGTTGTTGTTGTTTAAGGCATGGTAGAAAAGAAAGAATTAATAATTTTGCTTTCATTCCATTGCCCCATTATGTGTAAGAAACAATATATTGCCTCTGCATGAGTAGATGCTAAAAGATTGTTGTCTTCCTCAACTGCTTCAGTAACATCTTCCAGATAATGGGTACCAATTTTGTCCTATGACTCACCTGTTAAGTCATTTGTTCTGTTGTTTAAGCAATAGCAGTACCTCATGGGGAATTTGGTGGGGTCAACGTTCTTCAAGTTGGATACTGTGACAAAAGAAGAGGGGAAAGCAACATGAAATAGGCTGCATGGGTATTTGGAAATTAGACAAAGGAGGGTATGGAAAAATTATTGTCTAAGTTGTTTGACAATACTTTTTCCAAAAATAACTTACTGTTGTAGATGACTATGGAAACCTTGTGGAAGGCATACGAGCTGTAAGATGTGATACTCAGCAAAGAGAAAAATTTATTGGTGCCTGTGGAAATATAGGCAAAAATTAATCAATCTAGCTTAGTTGAATAAAGAGCGTTGATCCCCAAAGCTATCATGACAGTGAGATAGGTGTAAATAAAACTATTGAGTTGGGGTCCACATTCTTCAAGTTGGATATTGTGACAAAAGAAGAGGAGGAAGCAAAATGAAATAGGCTGCACAGGTACAGTATTTAGAAATTAGACAAAGGGATGTATGGAAATCAAAATCAAAATCTTTTAAATTTTTTGATATATTAAAAAAAACAGTTTGTCTTAAATGTAGCTTCAGTGTAGGGTGGACATATCTGTGATTACAAACCTCAGCTGAGCTTATACCTCCTCAAAAGTAATTTCAACAAAACCATTCCTGAATAATCACAGCCTCACCTTTTCTGTTATTAACATATTTGGCCCCAGATACTCTGACACTTTCAACAGTGAACAAGATAGTATTCCTGTACAAAAACTAACTGAAATGGGAGTTGAATTTTGCATCAATAATAGTAGCAGGACCTTATTGTGCTGCCCCACTTGAAGGTACAGAAAAGGCTGTGGGGCATTAAGCTTTCTCCACCACCGCATTTTTATAGGTATTTTAGGCCTGTTACAGACTGCCAAAATAAAGCTGCTTCGAGTCACAGTGGAGGTATGGTGTTTCAATGATGCATGTGTCCTAAGAGTCCAGAAGTCGCACCAAAGGGACGCTCCAGACTGGAGCGTGGCTTTGGTGTGGCTTCTGGACTCTTTGAACGCATGCATCATTGAAACACCATACCTCCAAAGTGACTCGAAGCAGCTTTATTTTGGCTGTCTGTAACAGGCCATACTGATTTAAATGATTTTTTAATGTAATGATTCAATGTTAATCAATATATCAAATGATTAACATGGATTTTATCCATTTTATTTGTGTCTAAATGTTAGCAAATTGATTTTCTTTAACAATTAAACATTCAAGTGTTAATGCCAACTCTAAAACATCCAAGTGCTATATATAATTAATAAATAAAATGAAGTAGGTAAGAGGAAGGTGCAGCTACCTTTGAGAGCTGTATTTAGCATCCCATTAACCAGCTCAGTCAGGTTAATTGCTGCCAAATCAAGTGATTTAGCAGGCAGCTCTGGAAAAGAAGAAGCCATTTCTGATAAGTGCTGACATTCAGTGTTACAAGACCACCGAAATCAAATGTCTCAAAAAGCTTATTTCATCAACAAAATGTAAGAGATGAAGGATATTTTACTGTTGCCATGTATCCCCAGTGGCTGTGGCTGTACCAGGGACCCCCCCCCCTCCAACGCAAGAAAATCATGCTTAGGCAGGATGGAAACCTCCCTTGCCACAGTGAGGCATTCACCAATCCCAATACCCCCTTGGGCTGCTATCAGGAACCAGGAAGGACAAGACTGCATAAGCTGAAACATATCCAGTCATGCAGGACAAGCAGGTGGCATGATTACATCCGCTGCACCTGTCTCAAGGACAGCATGCAAGTCAAAGTGGATCTGAGCAATTTTTTTTCCTGCAAAGTGTCTTGAAAATTCAGCATAGCAAGCTGTTGAGTGGCCATTTTTTATATTATTCTGAGCCAGAGTGTAAAAAGCCCTTGACCACTCAAGACAGTTGAACTGAATGACACTGTGCAAACGCAATGATAACAGAGAAGTATAATTTCTTTGCTGCCGCTATTGCTACAGCATCGGCCTTCCAATGAGCAATATCCTATGTTCTGTTGGACTCATTCAGAGTATTCTGCTATCATCACTTGCTATTGCAATCATTTCATCACCACCAACTCCCTAGCAAACCATGGAGCTCACTTGGCTCCACTTTGTGGGAGAAGAGGTTTAGGGTTAATTGTGTCCACCTCTTTGATTATTTCTCTAATCCAGAGAACAGCCAGAGCTTGACAGGCTTACCTGTCAAGACAATAGGAAACTCCCCAAGAGCCATCAGGATTCCATCCCCCACCCCTGCAGAGCTTCCAAGTCCCAGTTAGTCTAACCCAGTGGTCCCCAAACTGTGCTCTTTAAGGGTTTTTGGACCTCAGCTCCCAGAATCCCAGACTATTGGCCAACATGGCTGAGGCTTCTGGGAGCTGAAGTCCCAAATCTCTTAAAGGGCACTGTTTGGGGATCCTACCTGGTTCACTGTCATTCTGCCTAGAACAGAAAATCAGGTCTAGATTGTGTTCTGCAGCATGGGTGGCACCAGATGTTACTTAGGACAGCCCCATGGTTGTCATGGTGGACATGAAGTCCTGAACTGCTCCTGACAGAACAGTCTCTGCATGGATGTTGAAGTCCCCCAGTACAACTACCCAAGGGGACTACAACACCACCACCAAGACTAACTCAACCAGCTCCAGAAGGGAGACTGTTGAGTAGTGGGATGGGCAGTACACCAACAGAATCTCTAATTTGTCCTGGCCACACATCTTCAAAAATACATACTTGAACCCAGCACACTGTGGAACAAGGCACCTGGTAAGGGATAAGGAGTTTCAATAGATCACCACAACTCTGCCTCCCCATCCACTCAGCCTTGCCTGCTGCTCTACAGAGAACCCAAATGGACGAAGCTGGGAGAGGTGACCACCAGCACCCCACCACCTCCAGCTTCAGGGATGTTTTTCCATTCACCATCCTAGCACTGAGCAGTAACATTTTCAGCCTAAGAGGCCTATACAGACCATTTGAAATGAGAAATAGCTTGTGGGGTAACCAATACTCCATGGTTCTCCTTACTGCCATGATTATAAAACTATCTCTCCAGTTATGCATTATACTTATGTGTATATCTCATAATGATCTCTCAGCAATATCAAAGCTTGCTTAGCTGCTCTGGAGCCATGTTAGAATCAGCCTGGTGTGTTGGGAAGGGTGAGTAGGTGCTGGAAGATGTTTGTGGGACTCAATGCCATTTAGCTGTTTGGGATTGCTTAGGGAAAGTATGCAAGCCTCTGGGGACTGTGTGGCAGAGTTTACTTAGGATCCTAAGATTTGCTTTATCAACACTCCTTCACAATGTCCTTTATAGTACAGCTCTGGTGGTCATGAGTCTGGTGACATATTTTTTGACATTTTAGAGATTCCTAGAGGTTTCTGTGGTCATACAACTAAATTACATATTAGCCAGCCCAGTTCTGGTTAGAGGTGGCGGTGGTTGTTGTAATGGCAGAAGCTTGTACTGAACAGAAGTAGGATTACATATAATTGCATTTTTATATTTTGGCATTACATTTCTTATTGGCTCAATAAGTTAACAAATCATGATCTTTTTATAGAATGGGATTCACTTATTAGAGAACTGAAGTCTTAACGAGCTGACACAGCTGGTTGCTGAGCTGATGTTGGAGACGCCCAGGCTTCTTGTCCTGGGTGACTTCAACATCTCCCTCACGGCCAGCTCTGTTCCATCTGGTGCGGCTCGGGAATTCATGGAAACCATGGCGGCCTTGGGCCTGTCCCAGCTGATACAGGGTCCTACGCATTGTGCGGGTAATACTCTCGATTTGGTCTTCTGTTCGGAGGCGGAAAATCCGTGGGTGGAAATAGCTAATATTTCCCCCCTGTCATGGATGGATCATTTCCTGGTAGAGGCGAAAATCAAGGCTTCTACCCAGATCCCCCCCGGGGGTGGCGGACCTATTAGAATGGTCCACCCTCGAAGGCTGATGGAACCTGAGAGGTTCCAAGAAGCCTTAGAGGGGCTCACGGTTGGAAATGACGGCGACTCTGTTGATGCCCTTACCGGTATCTGGAATACCGGTCTTTCTGGGGCTATACACAGAATCGCTCCCAAGCGCCCTCTCAGGCCCGCTTCCAATCGTAAACCCTGGTATACGGAAGATCTCCGGGCGAGGAAGCGGGTTCTGCGACGGCTAGAGTACCGTTGGCGGAAACACCTTTGCTTAAACGACAAGACTCTCCTAGACCGACTGTTAAAGGACTACGGAGAGGCAATACGAGCAACAAAGAACTCGTTCTATGGTGCTCGTATTGCGTCCGCGGAGTCGCGTCCGGCAGAGTTGTTCAGGGTGGTCAGGGAGCTAACTCAGCTCCCTCCCGCCCTGAACCAGATCCTTGAACCTTCTAAGGCCTGCTGTGACTTGTTTAACGACTTTTTCGTGGATAAAACTTCTCGTATTAGCGAAGGTCTGAACGCCGACGTTATGGCAGAACCTAGGGTAGAAGTGTCCAGAGCCTCCGTGGACTATGTTATACTGGATCAGTTTGAGTTGGTGAGTACCGAGGATGTGGACAAGATCCTTGGAAGTGTTCGGAAGACAACCTGCTCTCTGGATCCCTGTCCCTCATGGTTAGCGGCCCAGGGGGGACCGGCGGTGACACTTTTGTTACGCCGGATAATTAATACATCTCTCAGGGATGGGCGATTTCCATCGGATCTTAAATTGGCCATAGTAAGACCGATCCTAAAAAAGCCCTCCCTTGACCCGCTGGTACATAATAATTATCGGCCAGTTTCGCTGCTGCCATTCTTGGGTAAGGTGATTGAGAGGGCGGTTGCGATCCAGCTTCAGGCGGTCTTGGATGAAACGGATTATCTGGACCCATTTCAAACTGGCTTCCGGGCGGGTCACGGGGTTGAGACGGCCATGGTCGCCTTGGTCGATGATCTCCGTCTGAGCATCGACAGGGGAAGCGTGTCCCTGTTGGTGCTCTTGGACATCTCAGCGGCTTTCGATACCATAGACCATGGTATCCTTCTGGGGCGCCTGGCTGAGGTGGGAATCGGGGGCACTGCGCTCCAGTGGTTCCGTTCCTACCTCTCTGGGAGGTCCCAGATGGTGCAGCTGGGGGACGTGTGCTCCAGCGAGCGGGCCCTTAAAACCGGGGTCCCTCAAGGAGCCATTCTGTCTCCCATGCTATTTAACATTTACATGAAACCGCTGGGAGAGATCATCCGGAGACATGGGGCGCGGGGTTATCAGTACGCTGATGACACCCAAATTATTTTCTCTATGTCTCCGACTGATGCAGTGACTGGGGATGGCGTCTCTCCTCTCGTGGCCTGTCTGGAGTCAGTAATGGGCTGGATGAGGGAAAACCGACTCAAACTTAATCCAGAGAAAACGGAGGTACTAGTGATAGGTTCCTCTGGTCCAGGAATGTCGGTGGTTCCACCTGTCCTGAATGGGGTCACGCTCCCCGTGAAGGACTCCGTGCGCAGTCTGGGGGTGCTTCTTGACTCGTCCCTTCACCTGACTGCTCAGGTGAATGCGACAGTCAAGAGTACCTGTTATCAGCTTCGGCTGATTCGCCAGCTGCGCCCATACCTGGCCCAGAGGGACCTTGAAACTGTTGTACACGCTCTGGTAACTTCGAGACTGGATTTCTGTAATGTACTCTACATGGGGCAACCCTTATACCAAACTCGGAAGCTACAAATGGTGCAGAACATGGCAGCTCGGCTGGTCACTGGCGCTCCCAGGGCCAGCCACATAACACCTGTGCTTAAAGATCTCCATTGGCTGCCCATCCGCTTCCGAGCTCAATATAAGGCGTTGGTTATTACCTATAAAGCCCTAAATGGCTTGGGCCCAGGATTCCTGAAGGACCGCCTCTCCCCGTACATTCCGCCTCGCACCCTCAGAACATCTGGGCAGCAACTCCTGAAGGTGCCTGGGGCTAAGTTGGCTGTCACAGCCAGAAGATCCTTTTCCACAGCTGCCCCAGCCCTTTGGAATACGCTGCCCACGGAGCTCCGCTCATCTACCACCCTGGCCCAATTTAGGAAGGGTCTCAAAACCTTCCTATTTAATCAGGCATTCCCCGACTAAATATCCTGTGGGCCTCCCTCCTCTCTCGTGGCCGTGAGGTTGGGCTAAGGGGTTTTTTATTGTTTTTATGGATTGCTGTTTGTGTTATATGTGTTTTTAACTTGTATGCTGTTTGCACTTTGGTGCATTTTGTTAGCCGCCCTGATCTTTTGGAAGGGCGGGGTACAAATAAAAATTTTATTTTTATTTATTTTATTTATTCCCCAAAACCATTTGTGCAAGTATATGCCATCCACCCCAACCCCCTAAATTGGTTTCATTGCTTACAAACTGAGTGACAGATGAAGAACAGCTCTAGAAAATCACATGATTATAGTATCATGACTTATAACCAGTCCCACAATTCACCCGTGAAGTATGGTGGCTTCCATGTTTTTGGGGTGCTGGGGTTTAGTTGACAATGCAAGGGAGTGAACTAGTATGCTGACCTGTAATTCCCCCCAATAGGTTCAGCAACCTGAATAGCTCCTTTGAACTAAAACCTGGAATGGATTTACCTTCCCACTGACAAGGAAGCTACTAGCTGCTGTGCCATTCAGCATTCTGTAATTTCTAATTGAGATTGAATCTATGCAACCAGAGGACCTCCCTATTAACTAATTCTGAATTCCTTGTTAATCTTACCTGCAGTAGCCAACACTGCAATCCGGTCTTCTTTCCTGTTTTCTCCCTTTGTTGTTGTTGCAGCTGCAAAAGACATTGAACTAAAGTTGCAGACATCCTAAAATCAATTTTTCAACAAGACCTCAAACTGAATTTTCAATGACTAGACAGAAAAGGATAAAAGGCTTGTTGGAGGATGCTTGCGTGGGTAACATAAATTTTCTAAAAATTTTGAACTGGGAAAAATGCTTGGGGACTGAGATGTAGTTTAGAAAGTTTAACCTAGATTTAGGATAAAAATCCAATCATTAGTTCCCAGTTAGAGTAGACTTGTTGAATCAAATGGAACCTACATGAGCACTAGTTTGCCAAATTGCCACTGATTCACTGCCACTCTAGCTAGGACTAACAATTGGATCTAGACATTAATAAACAAAGTATTTTTCAAAATCCATAGATCAGCATAATTTTATCTCCTGTACAAGTACATGGAGCATTTGCCCAGTAGCCAAAGCTTGTTGAACTGAAGTGTTACATTGGAGGCAAAGCCTGTCCAGTCTCAGAGTCAACCTCTGTGCCTCATTAGCTTATTTTATTAATTATTTCAACCCAGAAAGAAAATGACACAAATGTGAGAGGGGCTGAAACATTATGATGTGAAGACTTACTGTATATAAATACAGTTACTTACCTAAGTTGGAAACAAAGAGGAAGAACAATAAGGCCATGGGTACATTAACAGCACCATGCAGAGGAAACCATGGCATTTTGGAATCAGACTTCTGCTTATGGAAAATGCCTTCAGGGGAAAAAAATGATGTGACTCAATATATGTAGCAGCCCCAGTTATAATTGCAACATAACATGAGTTTTTGTTTTGTGAGCTGCCTTGGGTCTCTTTTTTGGGAGAAAGGTGGTATAGAAATGAAATAATAAATAAATAAATAAATAAATAGAATAGAATAGAATAGTTTTTGCATTCAGTTAATTTTGGGTGGTTACAGCTGGTATCTATGTAAATGTGCTCCTCTCCTAATCTATCCTAAAATAAGTGCCAGATTGTTCTAAACTGTGAGCATAGAAATAGCCCTGTACTGCACCTGAATTTTCAGATGCACCTGATGAAGTGAGGATGTATCGACAGAAGATCACATTACTACAGGTTGAGTCTTCTTTATCTGAAATGCTAGGGACCCAAAGTGTTTTGGATTTCAGTTGTACAGATTTTTAAATACTTATATTTATATACATACATAATAAGATACCTTGGCAACAGGACCCAAGTCCAAACATAAAAGTCATTTATCTTTTGTATAAATTTTATACACATATCCTGAAAGCAATTTTTAAAACCATAATTTTAACAATTTTGTGCATAAAACAAAACTTTTGTACAATGAACCATCAGAAAGCAAAGACATTACAATCTCAGCCACCCATGAAAAAAGTTTTGGGTTTTGAAATATTTTGAATTTTGGAATGCTGGATAAGGGAGACTCAACCTGTAATATGTTAGTCCTTCAGGTACTGTAGGTCTCTGTTTTGGTTTTCCTATAAGAGACATTCTGGTAGTAGCAATGACTCTATTAACATATTAATATTAATGTAGTCATGAAAGTAATTTTGGTAGTAACACAGACATCCTTGTATTGCAGAGACATGTGGATGTACTACAGATTATTTGTATGTTTTATGAGTGTACACAGGGACCCTGATGTCAGGTTCTACCAGGTTAGACCTGTGTAACTGTCCATATTGATAAGCCACTGGAGTTGCTGTTTGGAGTATCTTTAATGTAATGAAGAAGGACTGTATAGGTATGGGAAATTCAGGGTCTATTGACCACTATCACTCTGGACTTAAATTGCATCAGATGGCTACTTCCTGCATCTGAAACATGGTTTGGGGCCAAATAAAGCATGAAGCGATCATGCCTTGTTTTAGCCTAGAACCTCAACATCTAGAGGCTTCTGGAGGTATGATTACCCATTCATATCTGTGGCATGAAGAAGGGGTTCAGGGTTTTGTGAGGGGCAAAGCTAGAGGTCTTTCTAGCCTATATTTGGCCTGAAGGCCACACACCTTCTATTCCTTATCTAAGGGATCAGAATGATTTTGCTTATCCAAGTGGGCTATTGACCCCTTCCATGTAGGAATGATCTAGAAACAAACATCCAACAAAGAAAATCTCCACCAGTATCCTGAAAAACGAACTTATATAAACAAGAAACAAAATACATCTGCAGACATGGAAAGATTTTTCAAAAATATTTCTTTACAATTTGGGGCTTGTTCCGTGGTTGTTTTATACAGAAAACAGCATTTTCTGTGTAGAAAATAATGTTTTTATCTCATTGCAGAAAATACAATTTCCTACCTGGAGATACTGTAATTGCATACAAAATTTGCACATGATTGATTTGCAAATAAAACATCATTTTCTATGCATTTCCTTTGCAGGAAACAGCATTGTAAAAATTTCTTGTGTCGAAAATCTGTGAAAAAATATTATTTTCTTTTCAGAAATTGCTGTTTCCTAAACAAAATTACCTTATGCAAATTTTGCATAAAATAAGTTCTGATTCACATCCACAGTAAAGAGCAATGGCCAATAACTTGCATGAAATGCCACTTTAAAGGCAAGCTGGCAGATTAATTTGATACATCTTTATCTCTTCCTACTGCAAGGCTGTCCCTAAATATGAAACCCTAAATATGAAGCTTTCCCTGCAAAAGTGCATTTTGGAAGCTTTCCATCTCTAGAACAATGACTTTGTGCATCTGGGTGCGGGAAGGCAGGAACAAAGACATATGTATTGAATCACAACTCTGGAATGACAAGGACACTTTAAACTTAAGCATGGGAAAAAATGATTGGGATCCTGCGAGCACTTGTACCTGCATACACTTCCCTATGGAAGTAGCTGAATATTTTTCTGTGATGCAGAATGTAAGTCTTCAGTTCAAGGCTGTGAAAGCAGAGTTGTGCATTGGATATATTGATGCCCATTTGGTTGAGCATTCAGTTGGGCATTCATATGAATGTTCATTTGGCTGTGCAGTTTCACCATTAAACACAAAGGCTGGCATCCTCTTAGTGACTTACACATATGTAAGTTCCCCTATAGAAGCATTTGGACATTTATTTGTCTGTTGTAGAAGTCCATATTCAGTTGACAGTTGCCAAAGCAGAGTTGAGTATTCATTGCCTTTGCACATATGGTGCCATTGTGCATTACACAGGCAAACACACATTAGACATTGTGCATTGTACTTGCAGAGAGGCATTTCACATTGCATTCAACTCCACCATGTTGCAATTCTTTAATGCACAATTGCCACATAATTCCATGTGTGTGAAGATATACTCCATCGCCTTGATGTAGGATCTCAGCCAAGCACAATCAAGACATGCCTCTACATGCAGAGATTTACGCTGGCAGTGGCAACCCTGATTCAAGATCTCAGCCATTGGCTTTGGGAAAACTGCATGTAAGTCACCTTGAGAACCTCACCTCTAAGATATTCACTCATACTTACGCACACCCAGTGACCAAGGTATTCTCAGCTCATCACCAGGCCAAAATGGTTTTAAAGATCAGAAAGCTGGATCAAACTAATAACCACATATTCAGTGAGCTTTGTGGCATCTGCAAAATAGACTCTCTGTTTGATCAGGCAATTATCCAAGTCTCCACATTATTGCAACATTTTGGAACAAACGAAGGATAAAGGAAAGACAAAACATCTTTGATGTTTGTTAATATTGCACGGAAGAATGAATCAGTCTGTCAGCCTGTGGCTGTCATTAGTGTTTTAGTTCAACAAATGGTCACAGATAAAAGAAGATGTTTCTCATCCATCCAAGTAATTTTCCAACCAGGTGTCGAGCGTTCTGATAGCACATTAAAATGGGTTGAGAGCAGAGCTGAACAGTGAAAAAAGAAAAGAGAAGGGGACTCAAATAGAGCTAGTTATACTAAGATGGATGAAATGGAACTCTGGGTGGCTGTATTCCATGACAAGACACAAGTTCCCAGGGAATTCATTTCCAGTCCTTATTATTATTAACCTTTATTTATATAGCGCTGTAAATTTACACAGCGCTGTACATACAATCCTCGAGTTCTTCTCTTATGATCCCACCATCTGTCAAGTCCAGCAGGACTCCTAGTTCAGAATATTAGGCTTCAGAAGTTAAAACTCAGAAAATATTGATTTGGTAACTATAGACCCATTTCAGCGATGCTAATTGTCAGAACAAAACAGGAAGGATTAACATTGATAGCTGAATAGTACACTATCACAAATTCATGATGGGTGCCATTCTCACTGGTTATATTTAGTAAATACATTTCCCCCCAATCTTTCCCAGACCACCCCTTTGTGATTTCACCACTACCTATATTCCCACACTGAACTACCTTGAGTAGAATCATAGATTCATAGAGTTGGAAGGGACCGCAACTGTGAATGCTTGAATCTATGGATAAAAAATTCATGGATATGAAGGACCAACTGTATTCAGTAAGACCAAGAAAACCTACTGTAAACTACTGTAAACCTATGTACACATTAACAGGCAAAGGTCTGCTCAGACCAGATCAGGCAAAGAAGGTCTGTTCAGCTGGCAATCAGGGTACAAGGAAGAGGATGTTTCCAAACCCACCCCTCTTCTAGTATGCAAGGTTACAGCAGGGGTCTTCCTTCTGCTTGTCACAGCCTTGGTCACTGGCAGGAGGGTACTGGAAACATCCTCCTTCTTTCACTCCAGTCACCAGTGCAAAAGACAAGGTGTTGGTCATTACCTATAAAGCCCTAAATGGCTTGGGCCCAGGATACCTTAAGGACCGCCTCTCTCCATACAATCCGCCCCGCACACTCAGAACATCTGGGCAGCAGCTATTGAGGGTCCCGGGGGCAAGCTTAGCCTCCACCTCAAGGAGGACCTTTTCCATCTCCGCCCCAACCCTCTGGAACACGCTGCCCATAGAGCTCCGCTCGGCCACCTCCCTGGCCCAGTTTTAGAAGGAGCTCAAAACCTTTCTTATTTTTATTAGCATTTCCGGACGCTGGTCCTGGTTAGCTTCCTCCTCTGGCAGCAGTGGTCGGCTGGCCAGAAATGTTTTTTAATGTAATTTAATGTCTATTGTGGTATTTTTCTGTTTTATTTTACTGTACTGGTTTTATGTTGTACCACCGCCCTGATCATGGGAAGGGCGGTATAAAAATAAAAATTTATTATTATTATTATTATTATTATTATTATTATTATTATTATTATTATTATTATTATTTTCCTAATCCTAGCTTCACCGGGCTCCCCAAGTGAACTGGCAGGATTCACCATGCTGTATTCAAGCTGAAACAAGCGGAAACTGAGTTGTTATATACTTTCATACTAGAATACTATGGCCCCAATTTAATATCCCCTCAGTGTAGTGTAAATATCTATATATGCAGACCAGTGCTATAGTAAGCCACATACCTCCTTCATTGTGCCAGAATTTCAATTATTTATAGCAGAAATTTTTTTTTTGCCAGCTTCCACAAAGCATGGGATGGCCACAAGGCAGTTTCAGGGACTTGACAGTACGTCTGGGGTATGGGCAGCTTTGGGCACTGAGGAGGAAAGATGTCTGTAATAGAAGTCTATGCTCTTAATGGAATCCCACACATATGTATGTCGATGTATGGCAACCCCATGAATTTCAAAGGGTTTCCTTAGGCAAGAAATAGTGTACTCAGAGCGGTTTTTTTTGCTAGTTCCTTCCTCTGAACTATAGCCTTGTTTGATTGTTGTGTGTCTTCAAGTTGTTTCCAACTTATGGCGAACCTAGGGCAACTCTGTAAGTCATTTCCAACTTATGGCCCTCCCTCCAGTCCATCTGCCATCATCTGGCCTGAAGGAGCGAGAAGGGCATGCATAACTACATCAGGTCTAGCCCAGTAGAAGGTGCTCCCTCCAGTCCATCTGCCATGGTCCAGGCCTCAGAGGGAGAGATGAGCTGCTGGACCTGATCCCCTTCCCCACTGCCATTCCCTCCTCCTTTTGTGTCATGTCTTTTTAGATTGCAAGCCTGAGGGCAGGGATCTGTCTAATTAACAATTTGTAAGCTGCTCTGAGAGCCTTTGTGGCTGAAAAGTGGGGTATAAATAATCCGAATAAATAAATAAAATAAATCATGGGGTTTTCTTGGCAAGATTTGTTCAGAGGAAGTGTGCCTTTGCCTTCCCCCGAGGCTGAGAGAGTGTGACTTGCCCGCAGTCAGCCAGTGGGTTTACATGGGAATTGAAACCTGATCTCTAGAGTCACAGCCCAGCACTCAAGCCACTGTGCCATGCTAGCTCTCAGAACTATATCTGACAGTTCCTGAAATTCTTTGGCCATCCCCATCCAAGCACTAACCAGGGCTACCCATGCTTAGCTTCCAAGATCAGATGGGATCCAGTGTCTTTGGGAAATATAGAGCCACCACAGAATTCTAGCCTATATGAAATTGCATTCCAGAAGAACCAATAGGATATAATTTCATGCATTTATATCCCCCATCACCATGTACAGATGCAAGAGCTGGATGGTGAAGAAAGCAAATAAGAGCAAAATCAAGTCCTTTGAGATCTGGTATTGGAGAAGAGTGCTAAGGATACCATGGACAGCCTAAAAGACAAACAAGTGGGTCCTTGAGCAGCTAAAACCAGAAATTTGCCTGGAAGCTGATCAAACTGAGGCTGTTATATTTTGGCCACATAATGAGCAGGCATGTTTCTTTAGAAAAGACAATAATGCTAGGAAAGGTAGAGGGCAGTAGAAAGAGAGGAAGATCACATGGCAGATGCACAGATTCAATCAGAGAGGTCATGGGTCTGAAATTACAGGACCTAAACTGAGCAAAGCAGGATGGCGGTGCTTGGAGATGTCTCATGCACAGGGTCATCACGAATCAGGTATAACTTGAAGGTAGTTAACAGCATGATCAGCAACAACAATAACAATGAAACACCAAACCAATGATTGAAGTTTTAGTCCTCCATATACAGAGAGCAACAGGTTGCAGAAAACTGCTTATCCTTTTTTTCCTTGTTATTATCAGTGACAGATAGACTGACAGAAAGATTTGGGATGAGGGGATATTATTTAAAGTACAAATACATTTCCCCTCTGGAATAATGCTCATGTTGATTCTTGCTTGATCTAGCAACAGGGTTTCGTATTAATTTATTCTGTTATGAATTAATCTAATTCATGGTCTGCAAGATTGTTAACAACAACAGTAGACTCATATCTTCCAGTTTCTTATCACTCAGAGGAAAATGAAGGTATCACCTTTTTGTTTTGCAAATTATGCGCAAGTAAATTTGCAGGACTTTAAAATGCTTGCATTTTTATAAATGTGTACAAATACATTTTGGTCAATGGAGAAAATGTATTAAAAGATACACATTAAGAAAAATGTGTACAAACACATTTAGAAAATGCTTAGGACTGGGAAAAAGTTTCCAGAACCCAATAACAAGGTTAGTGTGGACAAGAATGTTCCAAGGATTTGGAAAAATGCAATAAAACAAAGTGACAAATTGGGGGGTTGGACTGAATGGCTGTTGTGGTCTCTTCCAACTCTATTATTCTATGATTCTATGAAAAAGGTAAAGGTTTCCCCTTTGATGTGATTATCTAGCTATATCCAACTGTAGGGATAGTATGTTATAAGCTTACAGCATGGGTTTCTTTTTTACATGCCCGTTTTTTACAGTTATCCCACAGATTGTTAAACTGTACATACTTTTATTGATTTATTGATGATTGTGAAGTATGCCTCTGTCCCATTCAACCTTAACAAAAACATGCTATAGCTATATGATTTTCTTATTGTGTTGCCTTGCTAATATGTCTAGGGTTTTAAAGATGCTTTGACTGCATCTACACTGCATAGCTAAAGCAATCTGACACTGTTTTGACTGCCATGGCTCAATGCTATGGAATTCTGGGATTTGTAGTTTTGCACGCTGTTTAGCCTTCTCTGTCAAAGAATACTGACAGTTTGCCACAACAAACTATAAATCATATGGCTTAGTTTGGAGCAGAGGAAAACAACACATAGGTTGAGATTGAAAGGTAGGTCTGTTGGAGATTTGCAGGAGTCTGGCAAAGGTTTCAGAGGCCCAACTATCTGACATAAATTATAAAAATCCAAGTTATTAAATATAATCTACAATTTCTCTTGTTCTAGTCACTTATAGTATTTTTTGATTCAATTAAATATCTTAAACTAGTTTGGACAACAGATTGGACCATCTGGTAAATCTCTTGGTGACTTGTAACAGTTTGACACGTGTTTCAAATGCCATTCAATGGCAAGTAGTTAGTAAAAATTCAAATGCTTTATTTTTTTTAAAAATCTAATAACCTTTTAAATAAAATCTACTATCACTCTTGTACAGTCTACTGTTACTACAGTGGTGCCTCGGGATACGAAATGATCGGGTTACGAAATTTCCGGGATACGAAAAGGTTGGATTGGCAAAAACTGTTTCGGGTTACGAAATATTTTTCGGGTTACGAAATTCATTTCGGCGCGAAATTCAAATGCTGCAAAGTGCAGCTATAGGCTTTCCAGTGCTAACGGAAAAGTGTTTCGGGTTATGAAATTTTCGGGTTACGAAAGGAATGGCGGAACGAATTAATTTCGTAACCCGAGGCACCACTGTATTGTGCAAGTCACTAACTGCTCCACTAAACTGTTCCTTGGCTTTCAAACATGAATATTAATTGGCTGTTTTGCGACTGATTGTGTTGCTCCTAGCAGCTACTTTGATTCTGTACATGAAAATCCCTGGGTGACAGTAACTCAGATGTAGGTTTGCATTCTTATATACAGCCAGCCCTCCATGTCCACAAATTCTTTATCCATGGATTCAACCATACACAGCTTGCAAACTATCTTTAAAATATATAAATTCCAAAAAGCAAACCTTGATCTTGCCATTTTATATAAGGGACACCATTTTCCTATGCTACTGTATTTAATGAGACTTCAGCATCCATGGATTTTGGTATCCACAAAGGATCTTGGAATCAAACCTGAGTGGATACCAAGGAGCCACTGTACCTTACATGGTCCATTGGGTAGTGGACTCTACAACTGACACCCATCCTCCTTGTTTCACACCTGATTCTGATTACTGGACATCAGCTCAGTAGAAACAGAGAAACAGAGAAGACTGTTCAAACCTGAAACCTGAGCACTCCTGCCTAAAATGGTTGTCAGTGTGGTGCAGTGGTTTCAGCATTGGACTATGACTCTGGAGACCAGGCTTTGAATCCCCACTTGGCCATTGAAACCTCCTGGGTGACTTCGGGTAAGTCACACTCTCTCAACTTCAGAGGAAGAGAAAGGCAAACCCCCTCTGAAAAACTCATGACAAGAAAACCCCATGATAGGTTCGCCTTAGGGTTACTATAAGTCAGAAACAATTTGAAGGCACATAGAGACACCAACCACAACAACCTATTTAAAGTTAATTGGATTAGTCTACTCACTTCAGCATGAATGTAGCATCTTAAATCCACAGCTACCTTAGCTGGCTGAGTTAGCAATCAATTGGGATTACAAGCCTTATTATTGTCGAGGTTAATAAAAGAATTAGGCACACTTGACTTGTGACATTTAGCGCATCAAGTAATTTATAGTGTTTCCTTTCATTTCCCTTGTTGCTAGAAGAATCAAATCAGATACCAGGCATTTCCCCTCTTTATTTTCAGCAACAACCACAAAATTACTGTAATGTAACAAACACAGATAAAGGCATGCCAATTTCCCTCTTTTAGTTCAGTTCCAAGCTGGAGAAAGCTATTGTTTTAGGATATAAAGCTATTTTTCAAAGCTAATTAATTTTAGAAACCTTTTCCTAAAATGTGGTTGTATATATTTTTGCTCCCGACGTATATCTTTTTTTAAAAAAAATGTGCCTAAGAGATGCTAAAATTTATGTAATCCCATAAATCGAAGCTGATGGGACAGCAAATATCAACAAAACTTTTTATTAAACAATAGTAAGCCTAATTTTGTTACAGTTTGTCTGGTCTGTTATCAGAGTAAATTACTTTTCTGGAATGTCCAGAAAGGGGCTATATTTATTCTGAAACTATTCAAGGTTGGAGTTTCTTTCTTCCCCACCACACCTATGTATCTTTTAGTCTCAGCTTACCTGGCTTCCGTGAACAGTGTTGATAAATTCCTGCAAATGTAATCAGCCAAGGAGGTTATCACACTCCTTTTGATGAAAGGTAACCAGGCTGAAAATGGGCAGGCTCCATTGCCTTGTGGATTTGTTTTTTTATGAACTCAGTGTAAAAAAGGGAAATTTCATTCCCAAAGGGATACAGAGATTAAGTGAAAGGCACTCACCTGCAGGCAAAGGACTTGTGGCATCAACTGGAGACAACCTCTCAGTGGGATGATTTAGCAAGAGGGGACATGAAACCACATTTGGCAGTAATTGCTCATCCTGAAAAATAGAATTGAGCAGATTCTTTTTCCACCATTTAAAGAGACAGGCCCTCTTACAGACATTAGGGAAATGTGGCTTTTTGATAACTAAGACGGTGACCTCACAAAATGACTTTGCTGCTGTTTGGCTTGACTTCAGCCCCACATATTTATCAAGGGCTAGCATGACTGCCACCTGCCATACGAAATGCAGCCCTCAGCCAAGAGACAACTGTTTACAAGCTGCTTGCTTGCTTGCTTCATTTATATATTAGATTTATATCCCACCTTTCTCCCAAAATGGGGTTCAAAGCAGTTTTCAATAAATCTAAAAAGAAGAAAAGAGATTCCACCTCAAGAACTTTCTGACGGTAAAAACTGTTCGACAGTGAAATACACTGTGAAGTCGAAGGCTTTCATGGCCGGCATCCATAGTTTTTTGTGGGTTTTTTGGAGTATGTGGCCATGTTCAAGAAGAGTTTATTCCTGATGTTTCACCAGCATCTGTGGCTGGCATCTTCAGAGAATACATTGCTTTGGAGTGTGGTGGTCTCCTCCTTTGGAACTTTTTAAACAGAGCCTGGATGGCTACCTGTTGGGGGCTGCTTTCTTTGAGTCTTCTTGCATGCCAGAGGGTTGGACTGGATGGACCTTGTGGTCTCTTCCAACTCTGTGATTCTATCCATTTGAAACATTCATTTACAAAATTTGAAAAGAATTAAATATTACAGACATGATTAAGACAGCTAAATACAAAACCAATTTAAAATATAGTTTCAACAAAACCTTAAAATGCAGCACATCCCTGAAGCACACCCTGCAGCAAATTCAAATTCAAAAGTATGCCTAAATAGAACATCTTCACATTGGTGGAAAGAGAGCAGAGAGGGGGCCAACCAGACTTGCCATGGAAGGGAGTTCCACAGTTATCAATGTTGCTGAGCTAAACCTATGGGATTTATTGGTTCATGGGGGGAACACACTAACCACACTGTCAGTTCCCATAATGGCCCAAACACCATACCGTCCCCTTCCTCTTCAAGCTTGGACGAGCCAAAATGGGACATTCACAGGTACAAGCTGCACCACACCATTAATTTTTTTTCTATTCCATCTGAAACTCATGTGCATGCATGCATGTACTGCCAGTGGCTGCCAGTTGTCCCAGCTGTCAGTGCATTTAATGCTCTATGCAACCATCTGTTTGACCAGCCACTTGATCATGTAACCAATCAAGTGACTATATGGTATATCAGTGTTGGCACAGCACAGTCCTGGAGGCCACCCGTATATGCCCCCTTTCCACCCTTCCTGCATGGCCCCCTGTAATCAACGTTTAGTATGGGTACAACTTTTAGGCCTACCACAAAGGATGGTTAAGAATGGGAATTGAAAGAATATGTGACAATTTTCTTGTTCTTGATGAGAAAAGTCAACTGGGGGGGGGGGGGACTAGTTTCGACTAGATTTTGCACCCACCTGAATGGTAGTGAAAGGACCAGTACTATTTTACTAAAATAAAATAAAATACAATTATGTGCAGAAACAGTCTTGCATAAAATGTGATGGGTTTTTTTTTTCTGGGTGGGACTTCATAATTTGTTTGTTTGTTTGTTTGCAAATTTCCCCCCATGATTGAAAAAATTGAAAGTGAAAAATTCACAAAAAATCATACATGATCTTTCCCTAGAGGTTTGCCCTGGAGCAAAACCTGTTGAAGTTTATCATTTTGGGGGGAAAAGAACTAAATAAGCTAAGAGTTTGTTTTTTGGAGAAGAACACACGATTCTCTGTCCACAAGGCATTTTTTTCTTGTAAATCACAGTTTCAGAAAGATGGAAGAAAAGTTTAAAGCAAGCGTTTCCTTTTTCTAGATCTGAAACTTGTTCATAATGAAATGTCCCCTTTGGCTGCTGATCTCTTTGCTCCTGTACTGTGGGGTCCATAAGATATTATAGGTCTTTTTTCAGCTTGCAGAGCTTACAGAAGCTATCTGTCAGACAACACCTCCCAGAATTTCCTGACTTCTGGCCAAAATAATCTAGGGGCCAAAACTCCAAACATTTTCTAATGAAAGCAGGTTTTATAAAGTGCTGTAATGTGTTAGTGCCAATCCTGAAGAAGAATATGCCGTTACTTATGTCTATCTTGTAGGAAGTTTGGGTGCCGTTGACCCCTGCTTAATATTTTATCAATCAGGCTCAAATGAGAGAGTTCAATATAATGATATCTTCAAAGCCCCTCTAACAGGGAAATAATAGTGTCCTTCAGGCCCTCTTCCAAACTGTTTGATGTTTGGCTGCAAAGATCATTTGACTTTCATCAGGATATACATCACATGGGCTGTTTCATTCTGGGGCATTTCAGCTTTGCTCTCCTGCAAAGTGATGTTGAGCTAAATCACTACATTGTTCAATTTCAGCCAGAATACAAGACGCTTTAGAAGGGGCAATTCTGCTATTTTCTGTGACAGCAGAAAAAGCAGTGAATTATGCATGGGGTTTTCTCAGGGCTATAGTGTTTAGCATCCCAATTTACTGGAGTCAGGAGGATTTTTTTTCAGCCATTTGCTATGTGGGGAAGGTGACGAAACGGGAAATGGGAGAAGCAGTGGTAATTTTTTAAAACTAGGAAAATGGGGAAGCAAAGGGATCTTGTAGCACCTTTAAGAGTGTGTGAAAAAAGATCTAGAATAAGCTTTTGTAGTCATGGGCTGCATCAGCACTGCAGAAATAATGTAGTTTAATACTACTTTAACTGTCATTGTTTAATGCTATGGAATACTGAGATTTGTTGTTTGCTGCTGCACATTTTCTGACAGAAAAGGCTAAATAACTCTCAAAACTACAAATCCCAGAAATCCATTGCATTGAGCCATGGCAGCTAAATCAATGTTAAACTGCATTATTTCTAAAGTGCTGATGAAGCCAAGTCTATGAACATTCTTGCTACAGTTTGTTTTGGCCACATGGCCAGAAGGAAGAGGAGCCAGCCTGCTCATACCATCTCAATTAGGGACAGAAACAACAGAGTGCATCACTAATTTTTCTCCTGTTTGGTTTGTTGTGAGTAAGTGAAATTTGCGACTGTCTCTAATATGTTTTTACATTTGAACAGGAACATTCAAAATATTTATTCTCAAGAATAACATTTGATGGCACATTTGATTCTAAGGAGTAACATGGAATTGATATGGGTCTGCCAGAGATATTGGGGATGGAGGGATTGAAATGCAGATGCATGGAGATCCTTGGGGACTCTTTTGCTTCCTGTACAGCATTACTCTTTCTGGAAGTCTTTGACCTGAACCTGTTCAAGAGGTGATTGCAAATATTTGATCGAAAGTATTCTACCCTTTGATCACCACTGTGAACTGAGCAGCCAAAGCTCTGTGCTTGAATAGACAAATCTGGCATGTTTGGACTGTCAACCTATAAGTGACATAGGCAGGCTTAAGTCCACCTTATTGCTGTGTATGTCTGTTGTTGTTGTTGAATATTGTAGTGGTCAATCTTCTCTTCCACTGTTTGTAACAACTAACCCCCATCACCACTCACCTGCTGCAGGCCCCCAAGGGTATTCAAACACTGATGGGGATTGGGGAGGAAAATGTCTGGCTATGTCCTTATAGCCAGAGGGCACTGGCACAACTCAGAGGATGATGAAACCTGTCATTTGGCTATGTCCCTGTAGCAAGGTGTGAAATGATTACTTCAGCCACTGAGACTTACAGAGGACCTTGAATGGCCTCAGCAGATGAAATAAATGCTTCACCTCCGGCTAGGAGAATCTTTCCCAACTTCTCCGTGCCGCTGTTCACTGAGCAAGAATGGCTGTGGTGGGGACTTTAGTGGCTCTGTGGTAGGTCCAGAGAGTGGCAAATGACCTCATGTAGCATAGTTCCACATTAGGAACTACTATGCTATGCTAGACCATGCAGAATTGTAGCCAATGTATTTTCCCACTAGGAATAATAAGGTCTTCCACTTTGTTGGGAACACCTTTGTTTTACAATTGGGGGAAGCCATCTCTTACCACTTGTAATCCTTCTCTGATGCTCAAGGGAAGTCCCTCTCTGTGTAGCTAGAAATTGCAGAATAAGAAATGTGAACTGGGGCCACCAAGCAGTCTTTCAAATCTTTTTGGCAGTGATCAGTCACATGTATCTTGGGTTCAGTTCAATTTTCTAACCACTTCCCTGGAAATAAGTCCTGTTGAACTTATTTATGAGAGATCCTTACAAAGAGATCTATCTTGGATTGGGCCATTTAAAGGCTCCAGTCATTTTCAAGGCAAACACAAAGCTGCTGTTTTCTTGTTACAATTGTTGTTCCAAAAGAAAATGAAAGCTCTCCACATAGTGAATAATTGAAATTTCTATTTATTTATTAATAAGTGGTGCAGGTTTTTCTTTAAAGACAGGACATAAATTAAAAAAACAGGTAAGAAGTATTATTTGCATAATATATATATATATATATATATATATATATATATATATATATCTTGAAATCAACATATTAAAGTAGTTCAAATGTTGGACAGTGCTGGAATAGAAAGTACACATAGTGTTTAGAAATTACATGAAATAATATTAGAAAGAGCACTAAAGGCCACTTGTATAAAAGTTGTGTTCCCTTGTCAGCCAGAAATCTGAAAAAAAGCATCTTCATAGCATGGAGAAATTACATTGAGTGAGCAAGGCACAAAAATACAAGTTGTAAGAACAATAGGCTCTAAGCGAGTAAACAAAACATAATCCACTATGGTAACCTTAAGAATTGGACTGAACCTTGGTGCAAAGGGAGTGCGGGATTAATTAATGCTATTAGTCAAGAGGGAAGCATTTGGAGGTACCTGGAATCCTTCCACACTACACAATTATAGCACTATGATTCCACTTTAAATGCCCTGGCAACATTTCTTGGAATCCTGGTGGATTTTGTAGTTTAGAGAAGCACTAGAGCTCCCTGGCTGAGAATTCTAAATACTCCTCCCTAAACTGCAAATCCCACAATTCTATAACATGTTGCCCTGGTAGTTAAAGAGGAATCACAAAGTTTTAATTGTATAGGCTGAAAAGGCCCCATGTGGTCCATAAGTTCTTTTTTTTATAAACATACACAGGTGTTGTTTGTTGAATTTGTTAATGGCTGAAGGGCTAACAATACTGACTCTAGCCAGTAGCTCATTCCTATGGCAGTCTGTGCACGCAAAGACTAGGGAGGGAATTCTTCACTGAAGCTGATCTCATAAGGAGCTGCGAGTAATTTTAACCACTGTCTTTCTGCTGCATGAAAATCTTTAAGGTTTATGAAGCTTATTCTCAATTTGAGTCTTGCTCCATGCAAAATTTATACATGGTAGTTTTGCACAGAAGACCTGTTCACAATACATATATATAATACTGTTTTCTATGCATATTAAAGAAGCACACTCTTTTCTTTTTTCTTTCTGCACAAAATAACTCTCCAGTTGCAGCATTTTCTGTACGACACATTTTTCCCATGCAGGAAATAATATTTCCACACAGAAATATTATTTTCTGTGCAGAAACCATCACTCCAGGAGTCTTCTCATCAGTTTCTCAACACCCCAAAAACATATTTTTAAGGGGTGTGTGTGTGTTTTAATATTCTTTCCACCTCCTATCAAAGGCCTCTGAGAGTTCATGTGACAAATAATGATAGCTAGTGGCTCTTATGTCAGTTGGGCAGTGAATTTATTCTACTGGGTATTTGATCTCAATTAAAATGAACTATTCAGGGTGCTCAAGCCCTATCCCCAAAATAGGTTCAGCATCCTGACCAGTTCCCTTTAAAATAAAGGCTAAAATGCAGACTAGTTTTATTCCCTTGATTACATAGGAGATACCAGCTACCACTGCCAAGAGATTTTGATTGCAAAACTGTAGGAGAGCATGTTTGCTTTTAAATTCTTATACAGCATTAACTGGCTTTAAGTGTAATCGCCACCATCATGCAATAACAACCAACGTGTCCTTTACCTGAGTCTTGGCTCATGCAGGGGAAAATACCTGGGATGTAAAAAAGGGGAATAGTTCTTACCTTGGGAGCTATGCTTTGAACCAGAATGTAGCCCAAACTCAATTGTTCATCCTAGCTGGACTAACATGTTAAATCAGGCTGCAGGACCCCATGGGCCGCAGTATCACCCCTGGCATGTAATCACTCCCTTCCTGTTTTGATTTTGGGCTCTCAAAGATAATCCTTTCATTTTGAGAGGTTTGGGGTGGTGGTGGACAGGAGCACCTTTGTCCAGATTCAGCTGGTGCACCAGTGCCACCCTTTCTATGGGAGATCTGGCCACAGTTGTTCATACCTTAGTTACATCTTGAATAGACTACAGTAAAGCATTCTACATGGGACTGCCCTTGAAATGTATTCAGAAATTGTAGCTAGTGAAAAGCACAGCAGCCAATTGATGATAGGTGTGCATTTTAAAGACCATATAACACCAATCCTGAAAGAATTGTGCTGGCTTCTCCAAGCTCAATTAAAGATGTTGGTTTTGACCTGCAAATCCCTGAACAACTTGGGGCCACGATATCAGAAAGACCATATCCTCCCCTATAGGCCTGAAAGAAATTTGTGGTCTTTAGGAGAAGCCCTTTAGCTTTACAAACACCATGCAAAGTTATGTGAGTCTACATAACAAGGCTTTCTCTGTGGCAGCACCTGAATTGTGGAACTCCCTACCCAAGGAAGTTAGACTGGCCCCATCTCTTTTAAGCTTCTGTCAGCTGACTAAATCAATGCTGTTCCAGCATGGCATTCGGTGTTTGAAATTCCTGTTTAACTGTTTGAAACCTGGATTCTAGGATTATTTTCAGATTGTTTTTAGGAGTTTTTAGAAAGTATTTTAATGTGTTTGTAAAATGTTTTTATCTTTGTATTGTTTTAAATGGGTTTTGTTTGTCACTTTCAGAGCCCTTGTAGTTTGGAAGTGATAGAGATACTTTAAATAAACAAGTAAATAAATAAATAGACCTTTCACACCACATAGTTATAACACTATGACTCCACTTTAACTGTGGTTTCAACATGCTGTTAAACCCTGGGATTTACTTGCAGTTTGGGAGAGGTTCCATCTATAATCATATCTGCTCCAAGAGTGGGTTAAAGGGCAACCCTCCATATATTGATGGACTGCATCATCCTTCACTGTTGCCTATGGTAGCTAGTGTTGATGAGACTTGCAGCTCAGTAACATCTGCAGACCCATACCCACCTCATATTAATCTACTCTGATGGGACACATCTTTTCACAGCTCTTTTTTATGTTACTTTTGCTAATATTACTCACTGCAACTCATTCTCATGCCCCTAATATCAGAAGTCATCATCAGAGCTAATTCAGAGACCTAAACAAAATATTATCTGGTGGGCTTCTCCTATACCAGTGGCGTTTTTAGTCTGTGCTGCAAGGCTGGCAGCCGGCTACCATTGGAATTTCCCACAATGCCCTAGAGCACCTGACACATTGTTCCCCCCCCCCTTAACTGGCCAGAATGGGAGGTCCTTTGCAGGCATCAATGTTGATGAACCCTTCTGGGATGATGGGACCACACCAGACCATTGCTAAGTCCTTACCACACCAATGCCACCTTTTGTCAAAATGGAGATGCCTTTAACATTGGCTTCTGAAATTACCTTTGCAATATGGAAAGCAACTATATTGTTACAGCTCCCATGCCACAAAGAGCAGCATTATATGGAGTTCATACACATTTATCTCTTGGCTTCCTCCTTTAAACAGAGGTCCTAAGGTAGAAGTGGACAGCTTGTGGCTGTCCAGATGATTTTGGACTGTAACTCTGATCAGTCCTCTCCACTGACAATGCTAAATACATAATCCATTAATATCTAGGGAGGCACATGTTGCCAAAAACATAAGGAGAGAGTTACATACCTGAGCAAAACATGCCTTTTACTCCTGCTGTCTGGATTTTCCTGAAGCTTTTTGTTACCTGAAATAGTTTTTTTTTAAAAATGCACTTTTCTCCTCTAGCTTCTTCTGCTCCCCTTCTTTATGTCTTTTGGTTTTCTCTCTGGCCCTGCCTTTCCCTGGAATCTTATTGGTACCTGGATTGAATCTTAGTTGCATTTGCATCTGGATTTTCTTCTTTTACCTTGATAATGGTTACTTGTGTTGGGATTACTGTAGGTATGGTAAAATAATTAGACAGCTTTGAAAGACAAGATAAAAAAAAAACCCTAAGGTACAATATAAACCAAATCAATAAATAACTACACATATATCAGAAAAAACAAACAAATAAACAAAAACCAGCAGTATCCAGTATAAAATATGGAAGACCCATATTCTCTCTTCATTTTGTTATATCCTTTTTTAAGATGCAAATTACTGTGCATCAATTACTATTTTTAATGTTTAAAATTAACATTTAAAATTAAGAACTGTGCATTAGTTGTGTGTGTGGGATGTAGGTAGGTAAGAGTATGAAAGGGTCCAATGGGCTTATAAATAATGTTGGTATATTGCAGGAGAACCAATCAACATTTAAAATAAATAATTCTATTATAATTAAAAACGTGTTTGCTTTATTTCCTTGAGCTGAAGTATGAGGATGCTCAGCTCTTAGTTCATGGGCTACATCTTGTGGTTCTCCAGCAACTTGTGGCCCACTGGATGTTGTTGGACTAGAAATCCCATAAGGCCTAACTAGCACAGATAATGGAGAAGGGCAATGAAAGATTCAATTCAGCAAGACCTGGAGAACATCATGTTGTCCATTCCTGGTTTAAAGCAATTCTGTCTATGAGTCCTTACACACTGGCCTGAAAGGCCAGCTGAGGGTGGAGTTGGGGAGTAGCGTCTCCACAATGCATGCCCAGGCTCCACCCCCAGGACACCGTGATGCCATGTGCTGCACCACATGGCATGTGGCATCATGGTGCTCCTCCAGAGCGCCTTATAAGTGCACCACTGAAGCTATCACGCTCTTTCCAGGGTGCAAAAAGGAGACACTTTTTGCAGCTTCTTTTCGTGCCCTGGAAAGGCCAGATTGGGGCTGTGGCATGCGGTTGCCATGGCCCCAATCTGGCTGAAGAAGGGGCAGCTGGAGGCCATCTCTTTGTGGCTGTTTGTACAGCCCCAAAATCTCTGCATCCCAGCTTAAAGGGGGTTTTAGGGTTTCATTCATAAAATGAAAATGAAGGAAAATCAAACACTGAGCCAAATTATCACGAATTTTGATTTTCACTATGCCAGAAAAATAGGTCAAAGAGGTTATATAAAAATGATTCTCCTCTTATTGAAATATTTTTGCACCTGTTTACAGTCATTGCTTCCCTGTTTGTTCTCCAGTGTCATTGTTTTTACTGCAAAGGACTCCTTCACTATGTGATCCTGGACAATCAGGGATCACAGAGTGAACATGATGTTGTCATGACGCCACACTGTTTATTAGATTAGGTTACTCGACATCAATGATCGCACACATTACCTCCTACAAGTTGCCCTAACTCTGAAGAAGGAAGAGCATCACTATTGTGTTAAAAACCAAGTTGAATGTGTCCTGCTCCTGTCTCAACAAATGCAACTGGATAAGGAAGTGCACATTGGTGAAGTTTCTACAACAACAATGATGCATTCACCCTAACAGCACCTCTTGCAAATAGTTTCCCCCATAGTGAAATATTAAAGAAAGAAATTTTGTCAAATACAAGCATTATCATGCACACCTCTGTTTGGGGGCTGTTGTTATTATACTACTTTCATATTGAATACAGAACCAACCATGCAAAGGGCAGTTTTGAGTTGGGAAACACAGCCTTGCTCTAATAAGCACTGGCTGTTTCTGCTCTAAAGAATGCCTTGTCTCCCAAAGATACAAAATTAGTGCTGTTCTTAGATTTGTACCTGGTTTTTAAAGTGGCAGTGCAGTTAGTGGATGTGCTGCCTTACTTACGAATCTTAGCTTGTACTTCTCAGTCCTAAGGCCTGTTTGCACCTATTCAGGCCAGCTCCATGAGAATATAGTATAGAGTGAAGAGATTCAAGGCAGTATCTGTACCAGCAACCAAAACATATCAATCAGCTCTCTATTGACCTGCTGAAATTGGTTTGTTGTTCTGTGTTTTAGTCAACATAGACAGCGGGGGGGAAATCCTACCATTGAATCAGCCCATGATTTCAGGATTAAAACAGAAATAATAACATAAGGAAAACAGAGCATAGTGATCATAGATCTGATGATGCTTAGTCCAGTCTTCTCTTTAAAAATTCCAAAAAGAGTTTTCTTTTGCATTCTGTCCTATATCAATTACTTTCAAAGGTTATGTATTCAGTGTCCCTTGTGATGTCAATTTAAGACTTTACAAAGATGTCATATTTTCCACACATAATAAAAGAGGGGTCAGGACCCTCTTTGGCCCTCCAGGTATTATGATGGTCAACTCCAACAATTCCAAGATAATAGCCATACTGGATGGAGCTTCTAGAATAGCAGAAGTGTAGAGTTGGAAGAGATCCAAAGGGAAATGAAGTCCAAAATACCTGTAGTGTCAAAAGTTAACCACCTCTAAAACAAAAGGATAGGGTGGAAATTTACACAGACATCTGTTTATGAGGCCTGCTAGGAGCTTTTGGAAATTGTGTCAGTATTCTTGACTCATGTTTTTTCATGTACGTTTAGTCATTAACCGCTCTGTACTCTCAAGATACACCACTTCCACTATTTTATAGTGTGAGAAACGCTGTTCCTCAGAGAAGAGAAGCAGGACACCACAGTGTAGAACCTGAGCTGGAAGACATATCTCTGAAACATAGCTATGATATGTCTCCCAGTGCAAATTCCTCAAAACCCAATTTTTCAACGGGGCAGCCCACTTAAGATGGCCATGTTTAGAGTGTGGAGAGTGGGTAGCAGCAGAAGTGCAGCCAGCCATTTTCCTTTAGTGGGTACACTAAAATAGGCATCCATAATGACCTCCTGAGGGTGACATTATTGCTGTGTGTCTGGACAGCAATAAAGGAAAGGAAAATAGCTGGATGCATCTCTCCTGCTGCCTCTAATCTCTGAAGACACAGAAATGACCATCTTGCAAGGGGCACCACACTGATGAGGTGGTTTTTTGGGAAGTAATTTTGGTCATTGCAACAACCAAAAATGGGTTAAGATAGTACAGATTGGACTTGGCCATTATAACGCACTAACAGGATGGCAGCATACCTTCTCTTGGTGGCTACAATGAAGAGCATCAAAGGAAGAAGCAATTCAATTAAATAAAATTAAATGAAATGGATTTCTACCCATTATTGTTTGGATAACAAATGACTGTTTCATATATCACCAACATATAGAGTTGGATCCAATCTTGGCTAAACTTAGAGCAGGCCCAATGAAATCATTGGAACATCTAGTAATTGTGATCGAATCCCGCTGATTTTAATGGCTTGAATGTAATTTTGACCAAGACTGGCTCCAACTCACCCCACATAAATTCAAACAGTATCACCCCTAACTTGACATCAGGCAACGTTAGCATACAGCACAAGTTGATGGCAGTAGTTTTGATCCAGAGGCAGATTATTACCAGCATTAATTCCCAGAACTTTTCACATAACCACAGTTCACCAAGAGTCATTAACAGTTCTTGTCATTAACATCATCTATGACAAAGCTTTTATAATCACCTTTGGTGGAATAGGTGTTGTACACACAATCCTTTTTTCTTGCTGCAAATCATCAAGGAGAGGTCCCAGTCAATAAAGATGTTCTGATAACCCCTCAATTTAGGCAATTCCACCCCCCCCCCAAAAAAAAATCTTACTGGGCTGCTTATGTAATTTGTACAGCAAATGAGCAGACCTACAGCAAAGCCTTCACTTACTAAAATGAAGTGAGTAGGGAATGGTGACAGCTCAGTGACAGAGCACACACTTTCTAAGTATCTCTGGCTCAAAGGACCAGGCAGCAGGAAACAGAAAGTTCGCTTATATTGAGTCAGACTATTTGACCAAGCAGCCTACTATGATCAACTTTGACCTGCAGCACTCAGTGTTTCAGGTAGGATTACCTCCTAGCTCTCATTGGAGATCCCTGGTATTCCCTGATGGTCTCCCAACCAGCTACTATGCCAGCTTCCAAAATAAAATGAGGTGATACGGTGGAAAGGCCTCTGCCCACCATCTTGGAAAGTAGACAACAATGCAGGGACAGAATATCTTACTTCATGTGTCCCTAATGGGACTCCATTGGATGGCCCTTTATACATGATCGTCTGATGTGTATGAATTCTCTCACTCAAAAGGAGAAGATTCTAGGGCCATCACATATGTAAGTAAGTCCATGTTGCATCACATGAATATCATCTCTAGTTCAGTGGGTATTTGAACTGGGCCCTATTCATGTGCAAGAAGATTCATGGGCACCAATGAAAGAAAAATAACAACACCAGTGCTATCTCTTTGCCAACGCTTATGTAAATGAGCCTTGCATGGTACAGGCCACAGGCAACAAAAGGGATAGCATAACTGACTTTCCACTGAGTTCAAAGTGCTTTACAGATCAGCACAATTTGAGCCTCATGCAATCGCCCATGGCGAGGTATAATTAGACCCATTTTACAGATGGGGAAACTGAGGCACAGGGAAATTCAGTCATTCATTTATGTGCATTGCCTTTTAAAAAGAGAGAATAATAATTATAAATTGAACCTGGAAATGTCTGGGCCAATGTATTATTTTTGAAACACATCACTTCAAATGTCGGCACCACTGAAACCAAAAGCAAAATAGTTGATTTTTGAGGAATCAGGGTACAACTTTTGCAGGAAGAAATGGCTCTACTGACAGTTGGCTAAGGCTGATCAAAGTATGCCTCATAAGGTATGACAGGAATATTATTTATCCAAGTCTACAAAATTCTTAATGAAGCTGAATTGCAGGGAGAAAAAAGATCCTAAGAAACATTGGACATTACAGGCAGGCCACATTTGAGGGGGAAGGAATCCTCAGATTGGTTGCAATGCACAATATATGGTTAGCAGGACAATTAGACAATAATTGTTATTATGAATGAAAGAGACACTGAGCCTATTACAATCCAATGGAAATCAGTAAAACATCAGAGCAGAATTCAATACTCACATATTACAGAGCTGAAGGCAATTCAGAGCTGATTTCACACTTTAAAGGGTCAGGCACAGTTGCCTTATCTAAAATGCTGCTCCCTATCATGGACACGTAAAGTGCGAAGGGGAGAAGCTTATCTCCAAATGTTAAATAGGTGCATGACAGAGAACTATAGTCGTATAAACCTCCCTAGGGCATGTTTATGGTATGTTTGCCCTAGCGCTACCAATTCACATCTCCACTACATACAAAACAAGTTTCTTACAAAGGCAACACAGATGGAAAACATGCCTGCCACCCTCAAGTATAAAATGTTACTTGGCTCTTAATCATAAGGAATCCAGAAGGTGTTAGGTACCTAGGAATCCCATTTTGAATCAAGGGAATACAAAGATTAAAAATGGCTTCAGACCCATGGAGCTCAATGAGATTGAAACTCCTAGTTGACAGCAATCCAGAGAGTGTTAGGCACATTTTAGCCACTTTGAAACCAACCAGAACTTAAATGTTGCCAAAAAAAAGAAAAGGGAAAAAAATCACTTAAATCCTTCAGGAATTTAAGTTATGCTACACTTTCTAATATTATATAAAACTTCAGAAAGGCATGAGAAATGTCTTTAAAAATGTAAATAAATTTAAATTTGGATAAACAAATTTAACAGGCATAATTGTAATGGCATGAGCAGGAGCTCAAGAGTTAGCCAAGGCTTAAATAGTATGCTGAAAGTCGAGATATTCTCTAAAACAAATAGATATATTTTGCAAAGGGCATTAGTTTGTAAACTAGTGTTTGATGTGGGTTTTTTTCTGACAAAAATGCACCATGTGCCTCTGTTTGGGAGTATTTTCAGTCCGGCATTGACCTGACCCTTGGTGTACCGAAAATATAATTTTTGCTATTTTAAATCACAGAAGAAATGATCTGTACCATTATAGTGTAAAGTCATGCAAAATCATGCTCCAAACTAAACCACTTAGTTTTGGCAGCATGAACAAAACCGCATTATTCCACCATATGAAATGGTGTGGAAAGACTACCACTAATACCAGCATGCAGTGCAGCCACCGGTGTTTTTGTTTGTTTGTTTGGAGCTAGGAAGCTTTGGATGTGATAATGAAATATACAAAGTTTATGTTTACATTGAGAGAAAAAGCCAGCCAATGACTCTGCCCAGCCCACCCATATGGAGAATTTTACATTGGCTTGCTTGAAGGGGTCCATATTGAATCAGAAATCCCATCTCCTGTTGAAGATAGAGGCATAGACCCACTTGGGGTAAACGGATCAGTATCGGTGTCTGTTTCGCCCTCAGCCAAATAGCGTTTTTCTTTCATCCAACTTGAACCCCCGTTTGGCCCAAAAAGGAAATCGTCTTTGTCTTGGGAGATGCTGAATCCACTTGGTGAACGTTCAAGTTCCTCATGGTTGACTGAGAGGAGGGATAATGGGGTGTCACTGTCTCGCGTCAAGCTGTGTTTCTGTCCTGAAGGGATTCTTTCTGAGTGGGGGCTCTGGAGGTCACCTGGAGGTGACTGGTAGGAGACATGGGGATCAATAAAGGTAAGTATAGGCAAAACTGTTGGCCTTTCTGTGTATGAAGTCGAAAACGGCATGGCCTGCCACTGACCAGAGTTCTGCCCACCCAATGGCAATGAAAACAGGCCACTACTTTGGCCCTGTGTGGTGAATCCAAACGGAGGGACTTTGTTCACAGGGACATGATGGAAGCTTGGAGGCTTTTCATGAATGGAAGGCTCAGAGTATTTGTAAATGATGGATTTCAGCTCAGAATATCTGTTATCCTCTACTGGGGATGCAGTGTCTTTCGAAGGGCATACCTCGGTGACTTGGACTTGCAGCTGCTCCATATGCTGCATGTGCATATCAACTAAAAAAATCCAACTTCTTCCCCATGTCATGGACCTGAAAGAAAATACTCATTAGACTGAAAAACAATGAGGAGTTGTTGGTGACAGCATTTCCCCATGCCTAACCGAGAACACAAGAAACTGCCTTATATCAAATCAGGCAATGGTTCATCTTGTTCAGCGTTGTCTACACTGTCTGGCAGTAGTTTTGTTTAGTGGATTTCTTGAATGCCCCAGTTCCTCTCTCCTCCTCCCACTTTCCCCAACTGGCCTTAACTTACATCAGCTGCTGCAAACTGAGGTCAAAAACAGTTTATATTGAATTAACTCAAGATGAAGGAGAAGACAGGAGAGCACTTCACAGTAGGCTTGGGCAAAATCTCACTGCTGTACCTTCTCCTAACTTATGTGCTCTTCCCCACTGATAACCTTTGCCATGCTGACCACACTCTGATGTTGCTTGACAAGATGAGTTCCAGTTTTCATTTGTGAAATGTTGGAAATGCTTTCTGAAACACAATTGGAGATACATGGAATTGAACCTGAGGTCTTTGGCATGCAAAAGATGTATTCTACCACTACTGCTGAGCTATAACCTTTCCCTCAATACTTCTATCTGTTTTATCACACTAGGCGGCAAACAGGATTTAAACGAGAGTTAAATGAGAATTAAACAGGAAATGTCGTGTGATAAACATCAAGCATTTCCTGTTTAACTCTCGTTTAGCTCTTGTTTAAATCCTGTTTGCCCCCTAGTGTGATAAAGCAGTATGTTATGTTATGAGGATGGTGGGAGCTTTAACTCTCAAGTTCTTAGATCACTGCCACATGATGAGCCAGTCTGGATGTCATCCTATCTGCGCCTTGGTATATACTCCTGATAAAATTACATCTCTTTGCAAACACTTGCTGTATAACACCAAATAAATAAATCAAATAAATAAATAAACCCTGCCAGTTGAGTCACCCTTATCCGAAATGTTTGAGCCCAGAAGTGATTTGGATTTCAGGTTTTTTTTATTCTGGAATCTTTGCATATACGTAATGAAATAGCTTGGAGTTGGAACCCAAGTCTAAAGTTCAAATTCATTTATGTTTTTATACACCTTATACATATAGCCTGAAGGTAATTTTATAATAATTTTGTGGAAGAAAAGATGTCACTACCTCAGCCACCCATGTGGACAATTCTGGATTTTGGAGTATTTCAGATTTCAGAATTCTGGACAAGAGAGAATCAACCTATAATAAATATAATATGTCAACCTGCAAGATGCCTCTGAGAAGCTCATGAGCAAAAACCACAGTAGAGCTTACTATTTCCTGCGAGTCTTCTGCACCCGGTCAGAGAATCCCAAAACCAACAAAAGTCATCAATCCCTACCCAGTGCAAAATATCTCTGATGGGATGAATTCCATCAAACCTCTACTTAAAAACAACTAGTTAAGGGGAGTCAACTGCTTTTCAATATAATCTGGTCATTGTGAGAATGTATAAAGAATCCTAGTGGATGAGTGCAAAGGTCAACTGAAATCCATACTGGAGTGTAATCTTTACTCGCCAGTGCCTTTGTGCTCAACACTGGAAGAGAAAAGATTTCAAGAATACAGTCAGTGATAGTTATTGTTTGTGAGCAGTTTTTCTGGCAGACCTCTCAAACAATAACTAATTATTTAGGATGGCTGTTTTCTTTGGATGGTTATTAAATGTGACTGATGTCAGTTCTAAGTTTTCCTCTGCTGAAAGTATGGCATCAGAGAGTGCTGGTTGCAAGGTCAGTGGAGTGGTGACTCTACTCTGGGTTTTATTCTGAATTTTAAAGGAGCTATACAAGTTGCTGAAGATGTTTTGATAGGGTTGTGCAACTTGAATAACTCCTTTAAAGTTCAGACTTAAACCCATGGCTGATTAAGGAGCCTGCTGATATGGAAGACACCAGTCTCCATGGAAAGCCTATCTATAAAAACTGGCAACTCTGAAGACTTTTTAGAGAATCAGGCTTATAGTGATTTTTGTTATTTGTGTGCTGTAATATAACACTAATATCAGATTATATAGTAAATGATCCTGTGTAGTGTTTACTCCTTCCTACATGTTCGGCTAGGAATATTTAATATCTTTACTGAAGAATATCTTGTGCCTTTTATTTGCTGCAAGTCTTTTTAAAAGTCATCAGTGCTACTGACTCAGTAGTTCTGAAGACAAAATGTGCATCTGGAAAGCACCAGAAAGTGTAAAGTGTTGAGACTAAAGGCCAAGAAACCAATGGTATGGAGGTTATATAAAACTGTAATTACAGTGGGCCCTTGGTATTCACTGTGGTTTGGTTCATGGACTCCCCATGGATACTAAAATCTGTGGATGCTCAAGTCCCTTTAAATACAGCAACATAGTAAAATGGTGCTCCTTGTATAAAATGGCAAAATCAAGGTTTGCTTTTTGGAATTTATATTGTTTTGAATATTTTCAAGCCACTGATAGTTGAATTTATGGATAAAGAATCCATGAATACAGCCAGCCGACTGTATAAATCCAACAGAGAAGGAACGTACATAAAGAGCTAAGAAATTCATACCTGTCTTTCAACTCTAACAAATTTGCCCATCATACTTTGGTCTTCGGGATCTACCGTGGATGCTTTGGCTATGTATGGATCATTCCTGAAAGAGAAGAAAGGTCTTATTCAAAGACATGTAAAACTTTCCTAGTATACTTTCACGAATATTTGTCCCCTCAAAAAATATTTCACATCCCATAATGTTGCTTAAACTTTCAGTTTTTTGTTGTTGTTGTCGTTTTAAAAAAACTGAACCGAGTAGAAGAAGCATGCACTCGAAATATTCCTCCTCCACCATTTATGGTGTCCACCCCTTTGAGCATAAAAGTAATGTTACAGTTTCAGTTATACTACAAATGGAGTCATGCTACCCCTTGATAATTTAGTTATACCTTGGTTATTGGTAAAAGGGAACTAATTACAAGCAATTCATACTTTGTAACAAGATAATTCCAAGCTTTGCTTGGGATGTATTTGGATCTTTAACTCTCCATGATAATACACACATTTCAAGCAAAGCAGAAATATTGCATAGGTGGCATCCAGAACCTGTTTCATACTGACACTAAGTGTATCAGGACAGAATGATGGTAAGTTGGAAGTCTGTTCCCAGTCAGTTGCCCACAGAATAATGTCACCTTGGGGACTGTTGCGAAGGATAAGGGAATGCTCCTCCCTTTTGGGATTTCTTATGCTTGGGAGTAGATGGAGGTCCAGGAGCAAAAATCATGTCTATTCTGAAAGAAGACAATAATAGGACATGGTGAAAGGGTTGTTATTCTATTCATCCGTCCATCCATCCATCCATCCATTCATCTTTTTATAACTCCTTCACCCATTCCAGAGGTTTATTATTATTACTGATAGCACTGTAGGTCTATCTAGGATGAACCTTTAGTCCCAAGTAAGATATAAATCTTATAAATATATAAATCAATAAAATAAATAAGTTCAATTCCCATTTGAACTGAGAAAAAGTTTTTCCAATACAGGTTGAGTCTCGCTTATCCAGAATTCCAAAATTCAAAACTTTCAAACCAAAACTTTTTTATTGGTGGATGAGATGGTGACACCTTTGCTTTCTGACAGTTTAACACACACAAACTTTGTTTCTTGCACATAATTATTAAAAAAATATTGCATAAAATTACCTTCAGGCTATGTTTATAAGGTTAATATGAAACATAAATTAATTTTGTGTTTAGACTTGGTCCCTTCTTCAAGATGGCCCCAAGCATTTTGAATAAGGGAGACTCAACCTGTATATGTGTCATTCACCAATATTTATTGGTTTCTTTTAAGGACAGACCATCAAATTTGATTTTGCTTAGTCTGTCATTTTTACAGCCCACTTGCTTTTGTCCCATTTCTGTATCAGATCATTATTGTTTTAAACAGAAGTACATTTTAAAAAGAAGTGTACATGTTTGTTCACACGTCTCATTTTCATACCACTTCCCTAATATATGAATTTTTCAGGCAGATTTTCATAACAAAATGCATTTTTGAACAAGATTTTTCTAGTATGTGCATCATACTAGGAATTATTCTAAGTCACATAGGATTGTACGAGTCCACAAGGGCCTTGAATCCAACCCTAAGGGTGGTCTTGTAGTCTCTTCCAAGTCTTTGATTGTATTACACACACAGAGAGAGAGAGAGAGAGAGAAAGAGAATATATTTTTAACTGAAGAATGTTATAAAATTTGAAGAAGTGTGAATATTTTACTATAGCTATGTTTCAATTTATGTATTTGTTAGGGAAATGTGATTTCGGTAAGTTAGCCTGAAAATGGAAGCCAAATTAATACCTCCTCCCTCCATTTTTTCACTGGAAAAAGAAAACTATCTAAAACTAACTGAGTGATTGACTAACTAAATACATCAATGAAGTTAATTAAGAACTGCATCTGCGCCATAACAAAGAAGCTGAGCTTTATAGGAAGTACTTGATTCAAGTCTTATCTTTACCTTGAACTCATTAGCAGGCCTGAGGCAAGTGAGGGCAGAGACAGATACACTATTTTAAGTAAGCTGGAAATGGTTCAGAAACAGATTTGATATATTTGCATACCTTATTATTATTATTATTATTATTATTATTATTATTATTATTATTAACCTTTATTTATAAAGCGCTGTAAATTTACACAGCGCTATACATACAATCTTTTTAATTGGACGGTTCCCTGCCCTCAGGCTTACAATCTAAAAAGACACGACACAAAAGGAGAAGGGAGTGGTGGTGGGGAAGGGGCCTGTCTAGTAAGATAATACATATAAAATACATAGCAATACAGGAAATGATTCAATAAAACAGACAACAAAAGAACATCAAATAGCAAGTGACAATTATGCAATGCCTGGGAATGCTTCTCTGAACAGGATGGTCTTCAACTCTGTTTTGAAGCTGGTTAAAGAAGTGATCGCTCTTGCTTGTGGGGGAAGAAGGTTCCAGGAGTGACGGGCAGCAAGTGAAAAGGGGGGAATCCGGGATGGAGCAGAGGAAATCCTGGGCTGAGACAGCAGACCTTGACTAGCAGAACGGAGGGCCCGAGTGGGAAGGTGAGGGGAAATAAGGTCTGATAAGTAAGGGGGGGCCAGCCCATGGAGGGCTTTAAACGTCAACATCAGGAGCTTATACTGAATGCGGAAAGGGAGGGGGAGCCAGTGAAGGGATGCCAACACAGGGGAGATGTGGTCAGAGCGGTGGGTGGAAGTGATAATGCGTGCAGCTGAATGCTGGACAGAGATTAAAGGACGGAGGTGAGAAAGAGGAAGCCCAGCCAGGAGGGCATTAGAGTAATCAAGTAATGAGATCACTAGGGCATGGACCAGGATCTTGGCAGTAGAGGCGGAGAGATATGGTTTTGGCAATATTGTATAAAAAGAATCTACAAGCCTTGGCTGTGGTCTGGATCTGAGGGGTACATGACAGAGAAGAATCAAAGATAAAACCAAGACTGCGGGCTTGCTGGACTGGTTGAATAGAAATGTTGTCCACAGAGACAGAAAAGGAGCGTTGAAGGGTGGGCTTAGGAGGAAAGACAAGAAGCTCCGTCTTGGACATGTTGAGCTTCAAACGCCGATGGCACATCCACTGCAAGACGGCTGTAAGGCAAGACGAGACTTGCTGTTCAAGCCTTGGAGAAAGGTCAGGGGTGGAAAGATACAGCTGGGTGTCATCGGCATACAGATGGTAGGAAAAACCAAAAGAGCTGATGAGTTTACCTAAGGACAGTGTGTAGAGATAAAACAGAAGGGGACCCAGAACAGAGCCCTGGGGAAATTCTACAGATAAGGGAACAGGAGAAGAAGTCTGACCCCCCGCAACTACTGCAAAATATCTGCCAGACAAGTAAGATCTAAACCAGTCAAGAACAGAGTCTGAGAACCCAAGGTCAGAGATTATGTCAATTAGGAGAAAGTGATCAACAGTGTCAAAGGCTGCAGACAAATCGAGAAGGATGAGAACAGAGTAAAGGCCATTAGTCTTGGCCCGCAAAAGGTCATTGGAGATCTTAGTGAGAGCTGTCTCTGTAGAATGCCTTGGGTGGAAACCAGACTGAAAGGGATCGAGGATGGAGTTGGCTTCAAGAAACTCAAGACAGCGTTTTAAACCACTTCCAATACACATAAGAAGACTGTTTCTTTTGTTCAGCTCAGCCCCTCCCAGACATTTGTTATACGGGAATAAAAATGCCTTACTAGAAGATCTCGGGAAAGTTATTTTTGCAGAGCATAGCGTTAGGATCTCCCAGTGGCCATGCTGGCTAGGGATTCTGGCAGTTGTAGTCTTTTAACAAGCTCTGTCTACAGGCGAGTTATAAAGACTGTTAAGATAGTCTTTATAGTTTTTCTCTATAGATAACCTGTTCCTACTGAATCTACAATCTAGACCAGTGCTTCTTAAACCATCTGGTGTGGAGGACCTATCATGCCCCCCCCCCCAATGTGCCAGAGACTGGCATCATACCTGTGCCTTTTGACTTTCCTTCTTTCCTAGAAACCTGCTATAGACCAACTCATGGACTGGCAATGGTCCACAGACTAACACTTTGAGTAGCATTGATTTAGCTCAACCTTCTCCAGTCTGGTGACTTTAAAATACATTGGCCATGCTGCCTGGAGCTGATAAGAATTGCAATACCCACTTTAAAAAGCCAGAAAATCTCACAGATCCCCCAATAAACTCCAAAGCTTGATTGTATAACATGCCCCTTTTTGCACTGTCCTAGTTTTCCTTAGAATATTGTACCTTTTAATAACTGCTGGCAGAGTCAGAATGAATTGGTGACCCTATCAAATTGTCCAGTCTACAGTGGGAAGTACTGTGACCATCCCTGCTAGCGTAGTCTCTATATACTGTACTTTGGCCATTTCTGGCAGTTAATGTCTTACCTTGCTTGAAGGTATTTGATTCTGGTAAGCATGTCAAGGTGTCCTGCTGAATATTGTTCTATCACATCCTTTACGTCATAAGGCCTCAAAGTCTCCTTGAATCTCTTCTTGTAGAGGCGGAACTGTAGTATTCTGATACAAGTAAACATAGTTCATTGGTAGGTTTTAATTTCAATGTGTTTTCTTGGCAAAACCTCTTTCACAGCAATAAGTTATCACTTAGCAATGGAGTCACCACACAAGTCAGACATACTTTTTTTTAACAGGAGTCCATTTGCATAAAGTATTAAACTAAAATGCCACATAAAATACCAAATTAAAAACCACACACTTTACCTGACAGCTCGGATGACCACCTTCAGGGTGGGGATCATGTCTTCAGTGATGAGTTCGTTGCTGTATCCCCTGTCTTCTGCCAGAGGATCCCCAGTTCCAGCATCTAAAATGTGGAATAAGCAGCCATGGGGATAAAGAGCAGTTATGGAAGAGATTAGAACATGAAGAGAATTTGCTAATGTCTCTTCATAGTGTTAATGCTGATGTGGTGCAAACACTCAAAGTAGCTTCTGTCAAATCATTTTAAAATCATTTAAAATCATTTATTAATATTTTATATAATTAAAAACAATTCTCAATAAAATATCAATTCACATCCCAAAACAAAAACAAAAACAAACAAGCAACAACAACCAATATAAGCAACACACTATCACAAATACAAAATTAACATATATTCTAATCATAACAATTAAAAATGAGTTCCTGCTTCCTACCTTTTGACCTATGGTTCATTTGTTCATTATTCCAATTACCTTACAGAATTTAGCCTTCATATGTATTTCTAATAATTACTAAATAGAATAATTTTAATTCTCAAATCTAGCTTGTATCCTTATTTCTCCTTTCTCTTCTAAGTGCCTTATTAATAGTTTCCATTCTTCTAAAAACATCCTTATTGGTTTTTAACAATGTTGTTAATTTATCAATTTCAACTAATTCTAAAAGGCTTCAAAATCCAATAATCTGTTGAGGGTATGCATTCTCTTACACTCAAAGTGCCTTCTAACCAGTTCAGTCCAACTTGGGTTCAAAACCATGAACTGAGATTCAAAAATCCCATTGACTAACGATGGACATTCAAAAACTGTTATTACTTTTCTTCTCTTGGACGGAATTGCAGGGAATTGTCAACAAACTGCAGCAAGACAGGGAAAGAAGTTTTTTCTTTCTTTCTTTCTTTCTTTCTTTCTTTTTTTGTAAAAGGTAACTGCCAATATTTATTTTTAAACGCTTTATAAGATTGGAAGAAAGGTGAAGTGATAATTGCCTCTTCATAGGGCACTGAGATGGAAGTGGTCCTTAGACAATCCCTACCCCTCAAGTACAGAGATAAGAAAGCCTCTCCAAACTAAAATGTTCTAGGATGAAAAACTTTAAGCCACTCAACCCCATCTCCTCCCATATCTCATCCCACCATAGGTGTCCCCCCCCCCTGCAAAAAAAAAAGATTCTGGTTTGGATGACAGACTGTCTGACTTTCATGAAAACCAAAGCAAAGGTTAGGGTGGGGGCCAACTTACAGTCTTTTAGTTCTTGGAAATTCATGATACAGACAAAGAATAATCTGATAACATCCCTAGCTATCACTCATTAAAAAATGGTTCCTAAATATTCTGCACTCTTCCAGCACAAAAACTGACAACTTGATCTCCTGGATTTAACTATCCCATTCTAACAGAGACAGAGCTGTTGTTAGTCTGGAATATCACAGCATAAAGGAATCTTGTAGCACCTTTGAGACTAACTAGGCAAAAAAGTTGTAGCATAAGCTTTCATAGACTCCGGGAGCATCTACGCTGGATAATTAATCCATCTGAATATGTCTGCGAAGGAAGGAAACTTGCTTCTTGCAAGGAAATATTTTCTGCACAGAAAAGAGCATTCCTGTACAAAAATAAAAAAATAAAAATTCATGTGGTCTATGTACCCCTCCCAAAAAAATCTAAGTCCTGAACTGCAACTGATCTTTGAAAAGTGTGCATTTTTCTTGCAGCAGACAAAAATTGATTAAAATATTTGTTTTTGCCTATGAGAATGAAATTATTTATATCCCTATTCATTAAGCATAAAAATATCTAAGATTTGCCTTGTTTTTATTTAAAAATTTTAAACCTAACAGTGTTGACCCTTCTTACCACTCCCTCACAATGCATCAAGCATCACTATTGCTTTTAAAGCACAGTTTCCAAGTTCTATTCATGGAAGGTATGGCATCACTGAACTCTTGAACTGCTGATTTGTATGGTTCGTCCTTTATTACACATTGTTCCTCTCTTCCTCTAAAATGGGTAGGAGTGTGAAAATGTTATTTGAACTTGAAACATAGAATCATGTCTTGAATATGAGTACCAGATTTCATTTTAAAATGTCAATACACATAGTGATCCTATTACAAATGAACTAACAAAAAGCTTACAGGTCAACAGCAAAACCCAAGCTGTAGCTTTTCACAGACCACCAGAATAATACTTTTAAAAAATCTCTCAAAATCCTGGAATTAAAAGAGTTGAATCATAACATCAACTTTTGGGGTTTTTTAAGGGCGACATTCCATTTCAACTCAAGTCAAAATGACAGAACAAGGCCAAGGAAAATTAACAACAACAACAACAGCAGTGGGTGGCTGATGAAGCAATATGGAAAAGTGAATACATGAATGAATGAATGAATGAATGAATGAGAACGTTTACCTTCTGAGCTTTGCCAGAATGCATATGCTTTCATTCGAAATGCAGTGCGAAAACGCTCTCTATTATTCAAGACTACAACACTCTTAGGTTCTTTAGAAGGACTTTCTTCAATTGCATCTACATTCAGAGGGGTAAATAGCTTTCCTTTAGTATTGGTACCACGAACCCGATCCAAGAGACCCAGCTTTTGGCTAAAAAAATAAGGAAAAGGGATCATTTTCCCCCCCTTCATTTTAATGTAGACCTCCATTTCAAGGTGTTCCTAAAGCATTTTAAATCCCAAGCAAACAATCAGATGAAGGATGGCACTAAGGACAAAAATGACAGCTGGTGATATTTATGAATATACTGCTGACCATGGTTTCTGTATGTTTCCAATAGCATAGCTATCATTCCCCACTCTTCATATAGTGGTTTGAGCACTGGACTATGACTCTGAAGACCAGGGTTTGATTCTCCACTTGGCCATGAAAGCCACTGGGTGACCTTGGGCAAGTCACATTCTCTCAACCTCAGGGGAAGGCCATGACAAACCTCCCCTGAACATATCTTACCAAGAAAACCCCATGATAGGTTTGCCTTAGGGTTGCCGTAAGTCAGTAATAGTGTGAAGGCACACAACAACAACCCTTGATATTTTCTGACAGTTGTCAAAAAGGGGGGATCAGTATATTGATTTCTGTAAAGGTTTATGCTAGATTTGGTAAAGTGCATCAGCCAACAGGGTTACCCACTAACATTAATGAATCTGCCAGTTGCAGTTATGATTATGCCATAAACAATGTGATTCCAATCTTCAATGTGTTAAAGAATTATAGAAGTGGTTCCCAAACTGTAGGGTGCTTAAGAGGGGGCACAGTAAAAGCCAGCTGGCAAGCACAGGAAATGTGAAAAAGAAGGGAAACTATGCGTTTGTGCATGCAACACTGAGGCATGATTGGTCCCTCAAAAAGCAGTGCTAAGTGTCTTCCCCTATTACACTTTCCTCCAATTTCAGACATACCAATACTCAGTTTTCCTCTTTTTAAAATGCATTTCCTGTTCAACTTCACTGAAGGATCTGCCATTGGTGCAGTAATTGTGTGCCCCTTAGTGACCATGAGACACTTTCTTGGCTGCGAGGGAGGGGAATGAAGAGAGGAAGCAGAGAGCATGAAAGCTCAGTGTTAAGGTAGAAAGTGCATGCACACAAGATAGAGAAGCATTATCGATAGGATGCTATCTGTGAGAACAAAAATACACACTGCATAAACAAAGTATTTTTATGCCATATACCATGTTGCAGGGGGGTGACGTCCACTTGTAAATGGAACGGAGATCACAGGGGTAAAAAGTTTGAGAACCACTGAATTAGAGGGTCAGAACCCAGTGACAGCACAAGCTAGGCTGTCACCCAGTGTGGTGTCATCCAGGAAGGGTGTGCATTCATCCCCTCTGCTGCTCAGTCACAGGGCTTCCAGTGATGGAATTGCTGGGAAGGGTATGGTTTCACCTCTCCTGCACTGAAGAAGCTCAACCAGGTGTTACCCCTCCTCTGGAGTGTCATCTGGTGCACTTCACACCCCTGCACCTCCCCCAATGAAGCCACTGTCAGCACCCCTTTGTGGCAATAAATTGTTAAATCTAGGAGAAGGTAAATAATAGCTGTGGGAAATGCAGAAACAGGGTATGCTGCAAAGGAATCCCATATTGTCACTAGAAAGTAGGGATGATGCTCAGCTGTGGCTTTTGGAGAGTAGGGAGATTGAAGAAGCACTTGGTTATGTTCCTGTAGCCATACACGAAATGGCTACAGGAACATAACCTGTTGGCATCATTCATTGAGATTGGCCAGGGTTCTCCAGAGGACTCAACAGATGATGTAAACATTTTGTGCCTGGCTACAGGGATATTGCCAGCAACTTCTCCAATCCCTCCCTGCTCTCCTTCAGCCACATTTGTGGCACTACTGTGAGACACTAGCCCACACAGGATGATATCCTCATTACTTTAAAGTGTTTTCAGGGGAGTCATTCTGGAGAAATCTTGCATTTTTAAGGAAATCAAAAATAATCAAAAGCATTACTAATGAATAACGTCCTGAATAATGAACTACAAATTACTGTTTTTTTAAAAAGTAATCCTAATAGCAACATGTTAGCATTCCCTAGGCGTATTCTGGATGCCGTGAAAATGTAATCAAAACCTGGCATGAAATGAGGAATCACATGTGCTGTAATTGAAAGCCCTGTGAATTGCCTTTAAGTGGTAAGGAGATAGCGGTGGATTTCATAAAATCCTACAATGAATAAGGCAAGATGAAAATTATGCACTGACAAGTCCCTGAAATAAACGTTAGGAACCAGTGTCATCACCATGGCATAGAGCTTCAGACATAGAGCTTCAAGGTCCCAAACTGCAGAGGGACTTCTAACTTTTTGCAGAATGAGCATAAAGTGCAGCTTCAAAGTAACACCCCACAATCAAGGCTGCCATCTTAATTTCTGACTCCCAGAGTGCCATGGGATTCAAATTTGGAACCAGCCTGGAAAATTAAGCACAACAGGCTTTATGCTCTATGGCAGCTTACTCACAAACACTGAAAAAATGTATGTGTGGAGGAGAGATAACAATAACTAGTTGTTGCTGCCATCACTGGCATCCAAGTAAGTGTGAAAGTAGGGTGTTCGTTTAAACAGGTCTGCTCTCTTCTTTTGCAGACCCTTTACATGGGTTATCAGGAGGGTGGAGTCAGAAACTGCAATAACCTGTGTAAACCATTATAAAGGAGGGGAAAAAAACAGACCTCTGTGATCCCTTTTTACCTTTTGCTAAGGAAGGAGTGGGGCTCCAGCAAGCCCATTTTCCCCTTCCATTTATAAAATAAAAAGGGACCTTGGTTACTATGCAGTAGGAAAAGAATGAATGGATCACTTTCTCTCTGTGTATGCATGTGTTTTAATCTATACAAGAAGCTAGAAAGGAGTGCTCTGAGGAGAGCAAGAGCAGGGAAGGGGACTGAGGGCATGATTCCCTGACACCTAGGCAGTTCCCCAGGTAGGAACCCAGCCTACTCTTCCCCTCTGTTCAGCTCAACAGTATTTTCTGCCTGCATCTGGGAGACAGCAGGTCTATGACTGAGTCACAGCAATACAGACCCAGAAAAACAGACATCTCAGCTCTAGGGAAGGGAAAAAAACATCCAATTTTGGGGAGAAATAACTGAAAAATGAAAATGGGTTTCCAAGTGTCAAGAATCCCTAATAAGAAGAATCTTGAACTGTTTGGGTCTTATTCTGCACAAATTTTTCAGGTGGTTGTTTCGCACAGAAAACAGGGAAGGTTTTGGGGGTGGGTGGTTTTTGTTTGTTTTTTGCTTAGAAAACACTATCTTTGTGTAAAAATATTATTTTCTGTTTCCTGTGCAGAAAATAAACATTAATGGGGGGAAATGCTGCTAATGGGGGACTTTACACTGTATAAAATTCCAACATGGCTGTTTTTGCAAAAAAATAAATAAATAAAAATCAAAAACCCCAAACCCGCAAAACACCTTTTCTGCTCAAGCAGTAGTGTTTTTCTGTACAGAAAATACTGTTTTATAAGCAAAACAACTGGATGATAATTTTGCACAGATACAATGCTGAATTGCAAATAGGTTTAGAAAACTGTGTTTTTTAAAGACATACTTGCGGCAGTAAGAAATTTGCTAAAATTACTTGTTGCGTCCTTCAAGGAGAAAATTAATGAAGAATTACATCCCTACTCAGCTCTGGATTCTGATGGAGATGCATAATCTTAAATCTAGGAGTTTCAATAGCTTCTAAGTCTAGGATGTTCTAATAGCTAAGACTCTTGTGCCTTGCACATATCCACTACTGTTTCCAAAGCATGTCACACTCTATAATTATGTCTTCATACACCAGGAGCCTTCATAGAGGCTATAGTAAGTCCCAATCCAAACCTGTTTCTGCAGCATAATGTAGAAGGTTGACTGAAACTGGCTCAATTTAATGGAAAGGTTATTCATCAAACATGTTCCTGGCTAGAGGCCTCTTGTTCTACACACATCTAATTTATATGCTATGATGCAAAAGATCTATGATTCGTCACATTCTTTCTGTGTATAGTAGGCATGCTTACAATACATTTGGCCTCTAGATCCAATGGTCAATTTAGTTGGGTTGGGATCATGAAGGTTAGGTGACACTTCTACTCTGGTAGAAAGCCACAGTTATAGTCACTCACCAAATAAACACTATTCATGGTGTGTGTGTGTATGTGTTCCAATTTTGTGCACTGCACAGGGATTTTTGAAGGAGATCACATGATGTGATTTGTGTATACCATCGAGATTGCCAAACGGTTCCACCACAAAGTCATTCAATTTAGATGTTGTGGTAGGAGGAAGGTTAATATGAAAAACAGTCTTACCCCATAGATAGGCACATAACAAAACAGGATTTTAAATAGTATCAGTACTTCAGTTTGTCAGAAAGATAATGCAACCAAATAAAGCAGAACACAAACACTGAATAATAAATGCATAGAGGAGAGGTCCATTCATTCATAATTTGAATAAATGGTTCAAACAGTGTAATGCTTTACCCATTTCTGTGATGTTTCAGAGCTAGATACACTTAACTTTAAGTGGGCAGGTAACCAAAAGTAACCACACAACGATCTGCATGAAGGATGGTCTGCATTAATAATTTCAGATATTTCAGTAATAATACTTATGAGTCATATTGTACTCAGAATATACAAAGCACTTCCCATACCTGCACCTCCTCTGCAGTAACCTATATAGCAAATCTATAAGATTGTACTGTTATCCCTATATATTGCAAATGGGGAGCTGAGGGCAAGGTAAAAGGATGGTGGCGTCTTCCACTTGATGACGTTGTTGTTAAGATGAGAAATTTGAAGCCCAGGTCTTCCCGTCTCACATTTTGACAGTCAAACCTCACATCAAGGCAAATACAAATGTAATGAAAACAGCAGGTGTGTTAAGTTCTCCTCTTCTGTAACATGCACTAAAATGTTTTTGTGTACTGACATCACCACAATGTCCTCTGCATTCACCAACAAATAACAATAGCAGAGCATGGCACAATGATGGCAGAACATGTGTGTTTTAATGCACATTATGATGAAAGCAGGAGAACTTAATGATGAGCATTGCCATTTGCACCAGTAGCCCCATGCTCATCACAATGATATTACCTTGGCTTACACAGTAGCCAAGTTCAAGCATAACAACAAGCCATGGTTTGTCAGGATCAGAATGAGCCTGCAGCTCCCATCCTTCTCTTGCACAGGGGTGCAAAGAGTACTCCTTTCCCTCAACATGAAAGAATGCCTTGAAAAACAGAGACATTGTGATACTCCTTGAACAAATATTGTGAACCGTTGCAAGATTTTACACATCTCAGCACTTTCTGTGAAAATTTCATTTGCAAAAGCACAATTTTTTCACAAACTAAACTTTTTTGTACAATTATGTACAAAATACTGTTCTGCACAAATTATGTTGCACAATAATGTTGTACAAAACAGTTTTTAGCATAAAATACAATTTCCATAGAAGTAATTAAAAATTGGGGGGAGGAGGACTTCTTGACTCTTAGCCAGCAGGCAGAAAACTTTTGAAATCTTTCATTCTTGTACATGAGAATAAAAAATTAAAATATTTACATCCCTCCTTTGCACACATGAAAAAATTAAAAGTTGCTTCTTGCACTCATTTATTTAACTATTTATATCCTGCCCTATATCTGAAAATTTCAGGGCAGAGTATACATGACAGGAAGAAGATGAAAACTAAACAGTGTACAAAGACCAGGCTGTATCACCTGGTGTTGCCACCACTGGCAAGAGTCAATGCAATGTCCAATGTCTTGATAATGAATGGTCTCAAGACCCTCAAAGATCTCAAAGATCTTTATGGAAGAATCAGGTTGTATTTGTATTGCAGAAATAATGGAGTTCAATACTGCTTTTGTGACCTAATAACCCCATTTGAACTAATCACAGTTCTTGAGCCTCATCTTGAGGAACTGTGGTTTGTTCAAACTGTTTAAAACAAACCAGGACATAAAAACAGTTTGATTCTGGTTTGTTTTCACTGCAGTGAAACACAGGTAACTGTGGTTAGTTTAAAAATGAACTTTCTGTCTGAAACCTTTTAGTTAATCCCAACTAGATTAGATCCACTGAATCAACTGTGAGTCAAGACATGGATAAATCCCATTGATTCAGTGGGTCTACTTTGGGCAAAAAATCCCCTACATGCATGAAGGAGGAAAAGAAAGCATGTGAAACCAAGACTTCTGCCAGCCCCCTTTCATAAATGACAAACCATGTTTTATGGTTAAGCATGAACCCAGTCTTTAAGTAAAACAGTTCTGCATAACAAATGCTACATGGCTTTCAATGAGTATTTCCCTACAGAATATTTAAATATTTATGAATATCTGAGAGTTAATGGATATGGGAACTGGAAGCCTACAGCACTTGTCTCTCATATTTAGGCGCAACTGAACTTGAAGCTTTTAGAATCACACATGCAGCAATCAAACACATTTCTTTCCCATCATGCAAACCAGATGGTTCTCTTTTCATTCCTAATTTTGAAATTCATTTTAAAAAATCACAGTTCAATCAGACAAGAAAGAAAGAAAGAAAGAAAGAAAGAAAGACTTTAAGCTAAATGGCAAAGCAAAGCATGCCTCTTCTCCCAATGTATCAACACTGCCTTTTGGAAGAGGCAGGAAGAAGGATAATAACAGAACAAAAACATAGCAATTAAACTTCTTAGGTTCATTTTGCAGCCTTAAAACTGGAAGCACAAGACAACCATGCTTGCTCTGATTTTTACTACATTAGCAAGAACTGCATTTTGCATCATTTGCTGAGATCAGCCCAACGAACTGCAAGCTGACCTGAAATAAGCTTGGCTTATTAAAACATACCAGACGGATTCACATAATTCTCTGGGAGCTCAGGGTAGAGGCTCTAAATCAGGGTTGGATACATTTAGACAGTCCAGAGACCTATCTTCTATTCCAAGAGACTACTGTGGGCTGCACCAGGCCAGAAAGCATGCTGAAGGTTGTAAAAATTACAAACAGGAATGGCTAGAAAGCTACTTCTAGTTTTATTTGGGCAGCAGTTTGAGGTTTTAGGGGTTTTTTGGTGGGAGATCCATGCTCTACTTTATTACAAAATTGCCATTCCTGGAGACTTCCAGAAGCAGTTGATGGCATTTTCTTGTTGCATTTTTTGAATCTTCTGGGAGCTCAAGAACCACAAAAATGCCCTTGGGAGTCCATGTGCTGTATTTTTCTGTCCCTGTTCCAAACAGGTTGCATACCAAAGTAACACAGCACCACAGCTGAAATCCTACACTGGGGTTATGCATACCCTTCAACTATCCCTATTTGGCAGGGATGGTCCAGTTAATCCTCTATCATCCCACTTGTTCATCTGTTTTAAAAAATATCTCAGCTTCTGTCTCCTGCTCCCACTTTCCCCTTAGATTTCAATTGCTGCACACTGAGTTGAAATGGCAAAATAATTTTGCACTCAATTAATTCAGTAGGGAGATGTGAAAGGGAAGGGATAGAATCATGCTCTTCCCAGTATGCCCAAGTAAAAGCAAACTGCTGTGGTATCTCCTACCTTGTGTGTTCTTTTCCATTAATTCATTCTGATATCCTGAGCACATACTCATGCTGCTTGGCCATAGGTGTCCCATTTTGCATTTGTAAAATGCTGGAAGGTATGGTTGTATAGCACACAACTTCACATGCAAAGATACACATTAGTGGTGCTACACAACCATTGTATTGAATATCAGTGCTGTGGGGTTGAAACAAGATATGAAATGTACTATTATAATATGAGTATCATGCATCTCATGTTTTCTTGAGATGTAGAAAGGAAGCTCTCTAATAACCAAACTCCCCTCTCCTTCTCTCTACTGGAAGTCACATCTAAAGAGAGAAATGTGGAGCCACAATAACTGGGATGTGAAAAGGAAATGAAACTGGAGTATTTAAAGACTGAAGCAGGCCTAATGTAAAGTTAAAGGACAAATGCTGTCCATAAGGATTCTAGATGTGTGGCTTCCCGATTGAAAGAGAATACTTTTGTAAGGAGGGGAATTGGAGAGGGCCTTGGAAGTCACACTGGGGAATCTCTCTAAACAGATCAAGGCAGCATATTGCCCATAAGTACTTTATTGACCCATCTGAACAGACCAAATAAAACAGCCTCCCCTCTCCTGTCCTCTTAGCAGAGAGAGTAGGTGAGGCATGACCCAAAACCCGGTTTTAGTGCAAACAGATCAGAGGGCATCCAGTATGTTCAGAACCAGGCACCTCAGTCTGACCTTAGAAGTTACTGACTCACCATGACAGTAACCACGCATGGTGGCACAGCAGGCCACAAGTGTGAACAATCAGCAAGCATTGCAGTGGAGGGCAAGGCAATGGCTAGAGGGCTGCCCACAGTGCATTCTCGCCAGTGAAGACAGGAACTCTATTTCATAGGGTATGCATATATCAGCAAAGCTGGACTATTCATACTTGCTCTTTCCATGTTATTCTTACCACCTGATGTCATCCTAGCTGCTAAACAAAATTACCAGGTTGTGAACCTCCTATTTTTTGAGCCTAAAGGCTTGTAAATGTACTTAGGCGGATTACAGACCGCCATTAAAGTACGCGCAGAGCGCGTACTAGGGTTAGGAAGGGGCGGTGCTTCTGCACCCCTAACCCTAGTATGCGTTCCGCACGCACAAAATGGTGGCGGCCGTTCCACACAGCCGCCGCCATGATGGCGTCATGAACGCACCGCCTCCAAATGAGGCGGCGCGGACGTGACGCCATTGCTCCGCGCGAGGGCACTTAATGCGCCCTTTCAGCAGAGCAGGAAGGAGCTCTGAAAGAGCTCCTTCCTGGTTTGTGTCGCTGGTGCAGCCGTGTGAAGGCTGCACCAGTGACGCAAATCAGAAAGGGGCCGAGCGGCCCCTTAGTCGCCGCTGCCGTTGGGGTGTCCTGGGTCTTGAAGCCCCAAGGACACCCCTTTCCAGGCTGCGAGGAAGCGGCCTTTTGCCCTTCCTCGCAGCCGCAAAGCAGCGGATCTGGGCCTCAGAGGCTCCGGTCTGGGCAGCTGAGGCCCTTGATACAGCGGGGAAAGGGGCGGGTGTGGCCGCCGCTTTTCGGCGATCTGTAACCCGCCTTAGTATTTATATCTGGGTGGAAGGATAATAAATTTGACAAAAATGAATGGAAAAAGGCAGTGTTGGAGAGGAGGGACACACTATGAAGTGAAAAAGGAAGGCAACAGTATGGAGTGCCAAAGAACACACAATGATGTGTCTGAAGCAGAGTTCATTTTGCTGTCTCAGAGTATTCAGACATGGTGTCCTGTTTACTATCGTATTAAATAAACTTCTATCTAGGTTCATCAAAGAGAGCCAGTCATGGTGTAATGGTTTGGATGTTGTATTACAGCTCTGAGCAGACTTCAAATCCCTCCTTGGCCATGGGAACACTCTGGGTAACCTTGGCCAAGTCACACTCTCTCAGCCTCAGAAAGAAAATGACACACTCACACTGAAAAAATATTGCAAGGAAAATCCTGTGGTAGGTTCATCTTGGGGTTGCCAGAATGTGGAAACAATGTGAAAGCATAAATTGGCTTCAACAACCACGGGTATTAAAAAAAGAAAGTCTTTTAATTCATAGAATCAAGAAGCATAGAGCTGGAAAAGCCCGCAAGGCCATCCAGTCCAACCCCCTGCCAGGCAGGAACTCTCAGCATAAGCATCCCCGATAGATAGCATCCACCTCTGTTAAAGACCTCCAAGGAGAGAGACTCCACTACATCCTTGGAGGTTCTTTAAACAGAGGCGGGGTGGCCATATGTCAGGATGGATTGACTGAGGTTTCCTGCATGGCAGGGGGTTGGACTGGATGTCCCTTGCAGTCTCTTCCACTCATGGGGTTGTCAGACCGCCAATGTACGTCATCAATACGTACTAGGTTTAGGAAGGGGCGGTGCTCCGCACCCCCCTAACCCTAGTATGTAAGATACGATAAAGATGGCGGAGCCCTGTTCATACGGCGCCGCCATCTTTACGTAATCGGACGCTGAGCGGCCGTACGCGTCGGCGGGCGTTGTGGACATAGTGGTGCGCCCCTGGCGCCTCGCTACGTCGCAAACACGACTTAAAAAGAAGCTCCATTTTGGAGCTTCTTTTTCGGTCCGCGCGGGAGTTGGGCCGTGTGAAGGCTCCGGCTCCCCCGCGGACCTACTGGCGGCGGCGGCAGAGCGCCGCAAAGCGGAGGTATGTACCCCGCCTATGATTCTTTATCTAAGTAATGGATACAGGCAAGGGATGGAAAGAATATTCAAATATTCAAACACATTCAAAAACTGGTGGAAACCATACACAGGAAATAGCATTTTCTTCACAGAAAATAGTATTTCTACACAGATATTATGTTCTGCACAGAAAATGCTGTAATCAAGGACTTATTCTATGCAAAACTCACACAAAATTGTGTTGCATCAAAACAAACTTTTCTGTACCAAACAACCACATATGAATTTTGCAGAGAACAGGTCCTGAATTATGAATAGGCTTCAAAAACTGCATGGTTTCTGAAGACTTTTGCAGCGGGAAGAAAACTGCTAAAATTACTCATTACTTCCTTTGAGGGGAAAATTACTGAAGAATTACATCCCTATTTCTGGTCAACAAGAAAATGCAGAGCTACCCTGTCAAAAATGGACCGTAAAATGTCACAGATGTAATCTGTTCAGAAGATTATTGTGGCTGCAAGAAGGCAAAGTTGGTTTTCTAGCAATGCAGTTATGGAGGTGATTGTTGAAAACAAAGAGCTTGGCCTTAAGAAAAAGTAATCTGTTTCTGATTCTACATATTTGCTAATTTATTTGAGCTGTCAATCACTCCTTTTCCTTATCTACTCTACAACAACTCAGAATTGTGGTCTATAAACCCAGATGGTCCATCTAGCCCAATACGTTTATTATGGTATAGGGTAGACTTAGAAGAAAAATGAATTACTTAGCCCAGAAAGGAAATGGGATCCCATGCTCACTTGCAGCAGGTCTCTGTGATCTCTGGCAGGGGTCTTTCCAAGCCCTGCTCCTGATATTCTTTTAAACATGACATTAAAGAGATTGGACCTGAGGCCTTGTCACAGAATGCTTTGAGAATGCAATTTTCACAGTATCAGGAGAGCCAGACAGGAATTTAATTGTGTCTCCTCCCAAACATGAATCCAGTGCCACCTAGTGAATAATGTATATCATTACATTAACCACATAGAAATCTTGCCATTACTCCAGTGCAAACCAGCATTAAATTTTCCTTACTAACCAACTCATGGAAAATATAACACTTGTGGTTCAATTCTCTGGTCTCTTAGAGGGCATCCATCTCTTAGGATGGAGAGAAAGATCCAGTTTCAATGGGTGAGGCCCTACCTTCAAAATCTGCCCTCAATCCCTGCTAAAATGATTGAGGACTTTAGCCATCATACTTTAAGAGTGCTGATGTTGAAACAGGAGTAAAGGGAGAGAAAAAGCAGCCCCTGAGTATGTACCGATCCACAGGATTCCAAGCCCTCCTGATCGCTAGACATTCCCCAACTATTGCTTGCAACTCGGGAAAAACAAGTCTTCTATCTACTCCCTAAATACTTGTTGAAGTTAAGCCAAAAACATCTTATCCAAATACTGCCCTCTGAGCAAAATAGTTCATTAAGTTAAGCATGATCATCATGAAAAAGGGCTTCTAAAATTTAGCCTATTCCTGAGGGCAGTGGAGAGGAGCACACCATTCCCTCTCTTGTCTATCCTGAACAGTGCATACAACATACAGAGGTGTGTAGGGTAGGAGAGAGGGAACTGGGAAATTCTTCATCACACTAGGTCAGAAAACAAGTTACAAACATGGATTCCAGTGATCCCTTCTCTCCTAGGTGTGTCATCACTTGCAGCATAGGATGGGAATCTTTGGTTCACAAATTCCACAGTACAGTAGAGGAGGAGGGGAGTCAGGAGTAGTCCTATTCAGGTGTTATCTATATGAATTAAGCAAACATATGTGAAGGAGAAACACACTACTCCAGCACCCTGCATCACAGCTTCTGTGGACAGTCTCAAGAGAAGAGTCTCTACAAATGTGCAAAGATGCACACTCCCCATTCCCCTGCTTTTCTTTAATCCATAAGAGATGAACTCACTAATGTGTTTCCCCCCTTTTTAGACTGTATCGCAACAAGAGGGGCAATGTCTTATTTCATTCTTCCATATAAACCTAAAGAACATAAAAACCTTTCTCCCACTGAGTGAGATGATAAGAGCAAAAAATTTAAAAAAAAAAATTTTTTTTTTTTACAAAAAAACCCTTGGTTTTTACATAAAACCCCTATAATTTTTTTACTGAAATTATTTTGGGACAAAGTATACTGTTTTCTGCCCAAAATGTTGATTTTTCTTGCCAGAACAATCTATTTTTCACACACACACACAAATCTCAAAAAGAACTTAAATTTTAAAAGTTCACATCATTTAATCAATTATTTTCAGCAGCATGTTTCAATATGTTGAGACATCTTCTCCTATCATAGAGTCATAGAGTTGGAAGAGACCACAAGGGCCATCCAGTCCAACCCCCAGCCATGCAGGAAATCTAAATCAAAGCTTCCCTGACAGATGGACATCCAGCCTCTGTTTAAAGACCTCCAAAGAAGGAGACTCCACTACACTCTGAGGGAGTTTGTTCCACTGTCGGACATCCCTTACTGTCAGGAAGTTCCTCCTAATGTTGAGGTGGAATCCCTTTTCCTGGAGCTTGCATCCATTGTTCCAGATCCTAGTCTCTGGAGCAGCAGAAAACAAGCTTGCTCCCTCCTCAATATGACAACTCTTCAAATATTTAAACAGGGCTATCATATCACCTCTTAACCTTCTCTTCTCCAGGCTAAACATCCCCTGCTCCCTAAGTCACTCCTCATAGGGCATGGTTTCCAGACCCTTCACCATTTTAGTCGCCCTCCTTTGGACATGCTCCAGTTTCTCCACATCCTTTTTAAATTGTGGTGCCCAGAACTGGACACAATATTCCAGGTGGGGCCTGACCAGAGCAGAATACAGTGGCACTATTATTTCCCTTGATCTAGACACTATACTTCTATTGATGCAACCTAAAATCGCATTGGCCTTTTTAGCTGCCGCATCACACTGTTGACTCATGTTCAACTTGTGGTCTACTTGGACTCCTAGATCCCTTTCACATGTAGTTTCATTGAGCCAGGTGTCACCCATCCTATATCTGTGCATTTCATTTTTCCGCTCTAAGTGCAGTACCTTACATTTCTCCATGTTGAAATTCATTTTATTAGCTTTGGCCCAGCTTTCTAATCTATTCTAACTGGACGATAATTGTTGGGATCCTCTTTTTTCCCCCTTTTTGAAAATGGGGATAACATTTGCTCTCCTCCAGTCTGCTGGGACTACATTTGTAAGTATACCCCAAGTTGCAATTAATTTCTTCAGTGACTACAAACAGCCATAATAAAAGCTGGTTGAAGGACAGAGTTGAACTTTGGAGAAGGAAACGCTTAGCCCACTTCAGCCCTTTTCTTCTCCATTTTCCTCTGACGCATGGCTCAGCAGTAGTCACTATACATGGTTAGTGGCCTGCATTCAGTGTGACATTATGTGTCTGCTGAAAATAGAACTTTCATATTTTGAACTAAGCCTTCCCACTCCTTCCCTTGATGTTTTGGATGTAATAAACTATTGTAGTAAAAATTACTAAATAAAATAAAGAGATAGATATTGCAAGCAAGAATGACATGCAGTAGACATATGCGCATATATATAAAATATTCATTTGTTACTCAGATGCATGTACCTAAGTTTTCTGGTGACGCTTGATCCAAAGAATGCATCCCTACTAAACATGACATTACTGTAAAGTGAAAAAGATGTCAACATGAATGGTTAATGTTCATTTATGAGAATCTATATGGAATTAATTAAATGAAATACATGGGAACAAAATAATGGAAACTCAATACTCTCTTAACTTGTTTTCTTCAGATGGATGGCTAAATATGATAACATAGTTACACTTGCACTGTTATTTGTTATAAATATAAGAGCAGTTCTGTATGGAATATATAACTGTACCTAAAATAACTGGAAGCAATATCATATTAGAATATCAGGTGCTGCAACATCAACTAAAACAAGTGTGAGCAACTTGTCGTCTTCCAGATGTTGTTGGTCTGCAGCTCTCAGCATTCCTCACCATTGGTTGTGGTTCTGAGGGTTGATGGGAACTGCAATCCAGTAACATCAGAAGGGCTCCACCTGATCTTAGAAATGTGAAAAAACACTCTTATATTGGTAGCTATTACTTCATTTCACATCTGAAATAAACAGCAACTTTAACAAATACTTCTAATGGGAACATCTCTCGTCCAGCAATACCGGAGAAATATTGCAGTACAACACAGTTAAACAGAATCACAGACGCTAGTCTTGGGATGGGTCTCAGGAATCAGTTTAAAAATGGCACGTTGTCAGCTATTTGAGTTACCAACTGCAGTTGAAAACCGGTCATGATATTGTGCCAAATCGTCTTCTAATCACAATTTACCCAATTTTTATCCAAAACAATTCAAACAAACAGATAATGCACACCATGTGCAGCTAGTTATGGTTCAATCACTTGTTTTTATAAACTTTCCTTAAGCAGAAGGAATCTTTCTTCAAGAGAAGGAAACTTTCTCTGATGGAAGGACCAATGTATGGCTTAGGTCTAGATTATTTGAGAGACCGCATCACCCCTAACATCTGAAGAAAGAGGCTCCTCCCTCCCTAACTGTCATCTTTCGGCCTCTGAGGGAGAGAGAAGGCTGGCCCAGTACCACCATGGGCTGGCCTGAAGAAGGGAGGCTCCTCCCTCCCTGTCATCTTTCAGCCTCTGAGGGAGAGAGAAGGTGGCCCAGTACCATCAGGGGCTGGCTGAAGAAAAGGCTCCTCCTCCCTAACTTCATCTTTCGCCTCAGGGAGAGAGAAGGCTGGCCCAGTACCATCAGGGCTGGCCTGAAGAAGGAGGCTCTCCCTCCTGTCATCTTTCAGCCTCTGAGGGAGAGAGAAGGCTGGCCCAGTACCATCAGGGGCTGGCCTAAGAAAAGGGCTCCTTCCTCCCTAACTGTCATCTTTTGGCCCTGAGGGAGAGAGAAGGCTGGCCCAGTACCATCAGGGGCGGCCTGAAGAGGAGGCTCCTCCCTCCCTGTCATCTTCGGCCTCTGAGGGAGAGAGAGGCTGGCCCGTACCATCAGGGCTGGCCTGAAGAAGAAGCTCCTCCCTCCTAACTGTCATCTTTCGGCCTCTGAGGAGAGAGAGAAGGCTGGCCCAGTACCATCAGGGGCTAGCCTGAAGAAAGAGGGCTCCTTCCTCCTAACTGTCATCTTTCGGCCTCTGAGGGAGAGGTAGAGCTGCCCAGTTCCAATCAGGGGCTAGCTGAAGAAGGAAGCTCTCCCTCCCTAACTGTCATCTTTCGGCCATCTGAGGGAGAGAAGGCTGGCCCAGTACATCGGGCTGTTGAAAAAAAGAGCTCCTCCCTCCAAACGTCATCTTTCGGCCTCTGAGGAGAGAGAAGGCTGGCCCAGTACACAGGGGCTAGCCTGAAGAAAAAAGGCTCCTTCCTTCCCTAACTGTCATCTTTCGGCCTCTGAGGGAGAGAGTAGGCTGGCCCAGTTCCATCAGGGGCTAGCCTGAAGAAGAAGAGCCCTCCCTCCGGTCCATCTGCCTTGGTCCAGGCCTCAGAGGGAGAGAAGAATGCTGGACCTGATTCCCTCCCCCCCTCACCATTCCCTTCTCCTTTTGTGTCGTGTCTTTTAGATTGTAAGTCTGTAGGCAGGGAACTGTCTGTTATCCCCTCTATTGTAAACCGCTCGGATTCCCAGTGATTGGGCGGTATATAAATAAAACCTATTATTATTATTATTATTATTATCTTCAGGAGAAGGCTTTCTCTTGGTCCTGCCTGGGAGCCTGAGTCCTGACACTATCCAGAACTATTGTACTACAGAATAAGTTAGTTTAGAATAGGTTAGAAGAGAGAAACTAAATCATATTCAATTTATACTAATGCAAGCCCTTTATTATTGAATTTTCTCACTATAAATACTACTAACAATGGTAAATCAATTAAACATTGTGCAGTCGCATTAATTTTCAGTATTATTAGTGCAAGCTAATACATTAGAGTCTAAGCATGTAGCAAATTAAGTTCACTTTGACATCAGAGATCAAAAGCATTGCTGTATCTTTGGTTTCATATAATCGTTAATCATTTTCAACAACATGTCAAATGCTAATCCCTGATTATCCTATGTAGGGACTCTATTTTCTCTCATTATTAAATAAGGTCAACAAGAACAACATAGCAAATAAAGTAAGTCAATAAGGGAAAAATAATTAGCCCCATATCCTGAACAGTGATAAAAGTCACAATATGTAGGGTAGATTTGTGTGGTTCTCTCTAAAAATCTTGTGAATGAATGGATAAATGAATGGCATTGGGAAGATGAGAAAGTTCATAACTTACCTAGTACCATCCACCGGCTCTTTCCTTTTGGACAGTTGAAAAAAGAAAGCAGAAGGAGAAAAGAGAAAAGGAAGGAAGGAAGGAAGGAAGGAAGGAAGGGTGAAATTCAACAGGACAGAGATCAGTGTTAGTCACACAGACAAGATCTAGCCTGTTGTGCATGCAATGGCAAAGTAAGCATCAAACCACCTGCTCACTTTGCTGGCCTTGGATGCAGACTTTTCTGTTATTTTGTTGGCAAATGGCCTCCACTGGACACATACAGAAAACAGGAGAGTGTGCCCTCTGTCTTCAGTCCAGATCAGACCCTGCCTCATGCCTACACATTCCATTGCTAAAAAGGAAAAACAAATTCCATGCAATCCAATGTATCATTTTAGTGCCACTAGGTTGCATTACTTTTTTTAAAAAAGAATCATTCATTCTAAGAAACCCTTCTTTTAGCAATGCAGATTGCTTCAATATGAGGGACTATCCACTCTTTCCTCTTCTAATATTTAATTATTTGCTCTGAAAATTAAACAACCACCATGCATTGAAGGCCAGCACTACATACAAAGACAGTATGAAATTGGTGAGTGAGAATTTTAACCTTGTCACCTAGCTAACAGAAAGCTGATTCTTTCTTCTTTTGAAATATATTGGTGATTTGTCTGTCTTATCTCTCTAGCCAGCCAGCATCTGTTTTATTTGCATTCTTCTCTTATTTAATACTATAGTGACTCAGTATTAACAGAAAGTTGATTCTTTCGTTGTTAAAAAAAATTGGTTTTAATTGCATTTTGTGATATAATACTAACTGTAATATTCTTTTATTTAAGCCTCATTGTTTTGAGCCTCATTGTTTGCTTAAACACAGAGTATAAATGAAATGTGTCAGTGTGGTGCAGTGGTTTGAGTGTTAGGCTAGAACACTGCAAGACCAGAGTTGAGATCCCCACACAGCTATGGAAACCTGCTGGGTGATCATTGGCAATTCACATTCTCTCAGATTGTGGAAGCAACGGCAAATCTCCTCAGAGCAATCCTTCCCAAGAAAACCTTAGAACAGAATCATAAAATCAAAGAGTTGGAAGAGAACTCAAGGACTATCCAGTCCAACCTCCTGCCATGCAGGAAGACACAATCAAAGCACTCCTGACAGACAGCCATCCAGCCTGTTTAAAGACTTCCAGGGAAGGAGAGTCCACTACACTCCAAGACAGCGTATTCCAGTGTCAAACAGCTCTTACTGCAAGGAAGTTTTTCCTAATGTTTAGGTGGAATCTAAACAGGGTTACTATAAGTCAAGGTCAACTTGAAGATATGTAACAACATTTGGGGGGGGAGAGAGACATGTGATATAGTGACTTGAGTGTTGGCCTGGGACTCTGGGAGACCAGGGTTCAAATCCCCACTGGGCCATGAAAAACCTCTGGGTGACCCTGGGCAAGTCACATTCTCTCAGCCTCAGAAGGAAATGGCAAACTCCCTCTGAATAAATCCTGGCAATCTTGTGATAGGGTTGCCATAAGTGGAAGGTGGATAACAACAACATATGTGCAGATCTATGTGGGTCAGTCCTGGACCACACTTCCCAAATGCATCCTTTTTTGGCAAAAAATGGTGAGTTGCCTCTCCTGGAAACTCCAGGACTAGTGATTGACTTTTTCAATAGTTATATGCTTCTCTGTACTGTTTAGCATCACAAATACCCATTTTTCAAAACCAGAAGTGGAGTCCAAGCCATGTCTAGATTTTGGGTTAGTCAGTGTGGCCACCGGAGTGTCCAAGAATAGAAAACTGGCCTCTGGATCAGCCAGAGTTGCCCACCTCAATATAGATGGTGTTTTCACTTATTGTCCACTGGAGAATGAAATTGCTCTTAGTATACTGGCCTAATATTAGTCTCAACTGCAATGAAATTTGCAAATTACCATGGACTGAATGGATCTACTCTATCGGGATTTACAACTGGATCTAAGACATGCCACTCTCATCTGGTAATTGTGGTTCAGGCTGATGCAAGTTGCACTCTAAAAACATCTGGAGAGCTCCATGATTCCCATCTCTGACTTTAGCCCATTGATTAGAACACACATCATTCATTATCTACAGAGAGGATCCTTTCATGTTGCCTTCCTGGAAGTTTTATCTGGATCAGAACTTGGAAAGTTACTTTAAGAAAAATGAAAACTATAGCATGCTGATACTGGCTAAAAGAGCAGTAGGAAGATGATGCTCCCAGTTTCAATGCATCATCTCCCCACTGCTCATTTATCAGTAGGGATATAATTCTTTACTAACTGCTTGAAGGAAGGGGGTGGAACAATTTTCTTCCTGATGTAAGAAAGTCTTCCAAAGACTATGTGGAACAATTTTCTTCCTGATGTAAGAAAGTCTTCCAAAGACTATGTTCAGTTTAAGAATTGCTCTTCAAAATTTGTGCATAACCTTTCTGTGCAGAAAAGGACATTTTCTGTGCAGGAAATAGGATTTTCTTTGTAGAAAATAGTATATCTGCATTGTTTTGCTTGCAGAAATGCCTGTTTCCCATGTGGGAAATGCTGTTTTTTGTACAACCCCACCATGTGTGAATTTTGTGAAGAATAAGTCCTGAATTGCAAATATTCTTTTCCATTCATGAGTCTCCTCATCAGAATTTCAAACACTCAAGAAATACATTATTCAGTCATTTAAAAATATTTTTGAACATTCTTTTGAACATAGCTTCAGCATGGCATGATATTCATTCTTCTGAATAATAAATTTTCAAGCTCTGATCTAAAAGAGCTGCCATACCTAACTTCATAATGGGCTGTGTGGTGTACTAATGACTTTTCAAAGAGAGAAAAAATACTTGCCTGAAATATGGGAATGATACAACTGATTCATAAAACCTCCAAGTAGCCACGAGGTCCAGCCTATTAGGATTAGTGGCATAGTATCTCCAGGCGGCCTAAGGAATATAAAAAGAGTGACATAAGTAAGCAGAGAAGAGGAATATACACGAGTGTGTAAGTGTGTCTGTCTGTCTGTGTGTGTGTGTCTGTGGCTCCTGCCCCAAAGTAAACTTAGGTGCTATCCAGACCGGCGCTTTGCACCGGCCTGTATAAGTGCTAGGGTTGCCCCGCAACCCTAACATGTAACCACAGTGTCAAAATGGCGGCGCCCTTACGTCACGGCTGCACTGCAGCCAAACACCACAGTGCGGCGCATCTCGTGTGCACACCGCTGCAGGGTACTTGTGGCGCCCTTTCAGCGGTGCCAAAAAGAGCTCCGAAATGGAGCTCCTTTCGCCATGTGTATCGCTGGTACGGCCTTTAAATGGCTGTGCCAGCGATACAGAAGAGAAAGGGTTTCTCTCTTTCTCTCTTTCCCCACCGTTGTTGGGGTGTCCTTGGGGCATGAAGCCCCAAGGACACCCCTTTCCAGGCCGTGGGGAAGCGGCATTTTGCCACTTCCCCAAGGCCTGGAGAAGCGGTGGATCGGGGGCCCTGGGGTTGACACTGAGGCCCCGATCTGTCAGGGAAAGGGGCGGGTACAGGCCATGCCAAAGGGGAAGATTTGGAAGATTTCTATCAGAAAGCTGAATAACAAGACAAAATGCAAAAGATGCTTTATTATTATTATTATTATTATTATTATTAAGATTTATTTCTATAGCACTGTAAATTTACACAGCACTGTACATACAATCTTTTGATTAGACGGTTCCCTGCCCTCAGGCTTACAATCTAAGAAGACATGACACAAAAGGGGAAGGGAGTGGAGGATGGAGCCAGATGCCTTCTGGGAAGGGCTCAGTTCCTTTGGGGAGGCCTGATGGGATTGGTCCACCCCCTCTTTAGATGAAGAAAAGAGGCAGAGTAAGATGCTGCCAACAGCACCCTTTCCTGCATTCTAATGGTTATCAGCAATAGTGCTGGGGTAAATTTGAAGTACAGTACTCACAGTTATAGTTCTCCTAGCTACAACCTCAAAAGGGAGACCAAAAATTCAAGCAGCTGTGTTGACCCATGCCATGCAAACCAGTTCTTGCAAATCTCATCATCACAGATTAGTCTTTTATAAAGCTAGCAGGTCTTAACTGCCCATTCCAGAACAAGCTGCATTAAAATATTCTTCATGATAACAGGGAGAACTCATACTAACATTTTGATGTAGGGGAAAATATCTACCCACCCACTGACACGGAAAGACAGTGTGAGAATGTGACTCGCCCAAGGTCACTCAGTGAGTTTCATGGCCGAGCTTACCCAGTCTACTTCACCATTGAAGATTTTCACACAGCTTTGTTATATCGTTCCTTTATCGTACTAAAGTAGGATGACAATTAAATTGTCTATGCATAAGTCTTTTATGAGAGCCAGTGGGGTATACTGCATTGAACTAAGACCATGGAAAATGGTTTAAATTCCCCACTTGGCCATGGAAACTTACGGGAAGACCTTGGCCTGACAGGAAAGCAAATCTTTCCAAGAAAACCCCATGAAAGGGTTGTCTTAGGGTCACCATAGGTCAGAAATGACTTATAGGCACACAACAACACCAACAACAACAACAACAGGCCTCTTGAATTATTGGGAACAAAGAGCATTCAGGCACAGCTCCATCATGCTTTGGTCCCAGCAGCTAGTGAGAAGACTTCCCTCTGTTCTTCCAGCTGCCACTTGTGTGGCATCTAAGAGGGACAAGAGTAGCCTGCATCTGCTAGTCTTCATGCCTTTCCCTAGTGCCATCCCCTTTTTCCTTGCACGCCCGGTCTTATTAGATTATAAACCCAAAGTCAGGAAATTGTCAAATTAACCATTTCTGAGCTGCTCTGGGGACCTTTTTCGCAGAAATGTGAGATATACAAGCTCTAAATAAATAAAATATAAAGCTACACCACAAAATAAGTATTCCAGAATGCTCTTTGAAAACACACTATACCATGAGGTTGTCCCATTCCATGACACCTGAGGAGAAAAATATGGCCAAAGAGGAACATGAGCCCCCATCTCTGCTCCTAAAATTCAGACTATAACATTCCCCACAGCAAAAAGAAAGGCAATTTATCATTTTTTAACCTCTAACCTCTTCTTCCTGATTTATCTAAGTTACCAGCAGACAACGTCCAGTCTACAGCCCTATTTTTGCAAATCATTTTTTGTTCTAGCATTATTTTATGTTTAATTAGAAGCCCTTGTGGCAGAGTGCAGCATTTCATGAAAAGAAACCTTGGAAATGCAAGCAGCTCCTCCACAGAGAAACCTGAAAGCAGGCAGGTCGGTGGCTCTCAAAGGGTTGGAAACGGGGCACACTTCAAACCCCGTCTGATGAGGAGCAGGCAGGGAATACAAACCTGTATGAGTTCCGCCGCTGGCTTTCTTCTTTTCTCAAAGTGCTTCTGGCGATGTTGCTCCTGAACTTTCAAAGCCAATCCTGAACCCAAAATACCCTGAAAGCAAAATGGAGCACAGAATGTCTCAAATGTTTCTTACATTTTCAAACAAAAAATGTTAGAACAAATGCTAACAAGAAAAGTGTTTAGTTCAGGTATGCAGGTTTGTCTTCATCAGGAGAGAAAAGTGGCCACATAGGGACCCCAATAAGAATCTTGCCGGCCACATATGGCTCCCAATGCCATCTCTAAGGTCCCCAAACCACCACCACAGCAGTGGCAAAAAAAAGTGAATTGCTCTACCAGAAAGTCCCAAGGGCCTTTATGTACTACACACACTGCTTAAAGAGGCTCATTAGCAAAGGGGTTAAGGGGATCATTCCCACAACACAGAGAGAGGAGAATGTAGGGTTGCTCTTTGCTGCCCCTGAGGTTAAGACCAATGGTTTTATGTTACTGGAGGATAGATTTTGATTGAACTTTACAAGAAATTTCTTGATGGTAAGAGCAGTTATACAACCAATTACACAAAATGCAACCTTCATCTACACCAGGGGTCGGCAACCCCTGCCCGCGGGCCACATCCGGCCTGGTGAGGCAGCAGGACCGGCCCCAGCACGGTCCTGCCGCTGCCGCTGCCGCAGCACCAATTCCTTGATTGCGGCCGGATTTTGCCTTGGCTGCGGGCTGGACGGCGCTCCTCTTCCTCCTCCTCCTCTGTGCGCTCCCGCAGCGTCCACCCACCTCCTCCTCCCCCACATCCTTTTTTGGGGCGCTGCGCAGCTGCGCAGTCCGCCCTCTTCCCCCTCCTCCGCGGCCCACAGGCACTTCCTCTGGCCCTGCGCGCACCCTTGCAGGGCCACGCGCAGGGCTAATGAGGAGGACTTCCTCCTCCTGAGGCTGGGGCTGAACAGCCCACCCCTTCTCCAGGCCAGAGCCTGTGAGAGCTGGCAGGGGGCATGGCTGTTCCAGCCCCAGTCTGCCCCCGTTGGCCAGCCAGGCTCCGGAGGAGGAGCTTCTCCTCTGTTGGGCCGGGCTGCAGCCAGAGGGCAAGGGAAATGGCCATTTCCTTTGCCCTTTTTTGGCGCCGAGGAGGAGGAGGATGAAGAGGCGGAGGTGGGTGCCCATTTACAGTATTTATTTTGGTTAAGTGTGTTTTTAAACTGCATTTTTTCCAGTATTTATTTTAATTAAGTGTGTTTTTAAACTGCATTTTTTCCAGTATTTATTTTGGTTAAGTGTGTTTTTAAACTGCATTTTTCCAGTATTTATTTTAATTAAGTGTGTTTTTAAACTGCATTTATTCCAGTATTTATTTTAAGTGTTTTTAAACTGCATTTTTTCCAGTATTTATTTTAATTAATTGTGTTTTTAAACTGCATTTTTCCAGTATTTATTTTAATTAATTGTGTTTTTAAACTGCATTTTTCCAGTATTTATTTTAATTAATTGTGTTTTTAAAGTGCATTTTTTCCAGTATTCTGCTTTAATAATAATAATACGTTTATTTATAAACCGCTATTCCAAATAGATCATTTAACAATGATAGTGGTGATGATGATGATGATGATGATGATGATGATGATGAGACTCAGCTTGAGAGGCATGCAGGCACTGTTTCAGAAGCCGAGAGAGTGTCACCTTCCAAAGTGTTTTGGGTGTTTTTAATGCTAACAAGTCTCCCTTGCTTTGACAATGATAGTGTGGTGGTGATGATTATGATGATGATGGTGATGATGATATGAGTCAGCTTCAGAGACATGCACGCACTGTTTCTGAAGCCAAGAGAGTGTGACTTTCCAAAGTGCCTTTTCTGTGTGTTTTTGGTTCTTTAATGGTGATATTGATATCAGCAAGCCTCTGAGGCATGGCCAATGTAAATTGCTGTGATTTTTACAAACTCATGCGCAGTGAAGAAAAACCAAAATCCCTTGACCAAGTAGTACACACTTCTGAGAAGTACACTTGGTGCAAGAACGGTGAAACCACCTTGACATGTTCAATATGCATAGCCATGTTAAACCATGCTAAGTGTTAAGCCTCTGAAATATGCAAGAGGCCATGTTAAGTAAAGCCATGTGAAATGCACAAATGTGCTGTTGTGTGTGTTTTAGAATGCAGGTTGGGGGTGTTTGGCCAGAAAGGGACAGAGGAGGAGAGGGCGGGCACACGCCTCCTCCTCCCCGCGGGGCTTTGGTGGAAGCTCCGCCCCTGGTGTGCGGCTCCACCCCCGGAGGGTAGAAGCTCCGCCCCGGGCATGCGGCCCTGCCCCCAGAGGGTGGAAGCTCCACCCCCCGGCTTCGGCCCCCCGAGTTGTCTGAGGGACAGCAACCCGGCCCCCGGTTCAAAAAGGTTGCCTACCCCTGGTCTACACCATTTATACACCAGGAGTTTCCAAGCTGGGGTGCCCATAACTCCAAGCGGGGGGGGGGGGGGGGGGGCTGAGACAAGGAGTTGGTTTTGTCCTTGAGTGAAGAGTCATGAGTCATCTTGCATTATTATTATTATTATTATTATTATTATTATTATTATTATTATTATTAT
>NC_056525.1:238930658-238990906 GCF_019175285.1 Sceloporus undulatus
GCAGCCATCCATAGGCAAACCTGCAAACCACAGTCATCAAGAAAGTTCCACGTTTTGACAAAATCATTAAGGAGAAGCAGGAGCAAAGAAGTCATTGAATTTTATGTTCACAATTGGGACTGATTTTGCTGTTTATAATTTTTTTTTTCTGTATCAATTAGAATCAAATTGCTCAAACTGGATTTACTTCTTATGTGCTGAATTAAAAGCTTATTTTTTAAGTGCAACTTGTTCACCCACAGTATTTTATGCAGCTCAATTTGTGGTAGAATTGCTGTATATACTTATCCATAAATCCAAAAATGTATGCCCCAAAATTGACCTCAAAATCCCAGGTTGACTTATTTACTCAGCTAATAGCAGCTCTTTCACATTTCCCCACATGGTGGGAAGAGAGTTTCATTTTCTCTTAAGCCTAGAAGAAAGAGACCTGGGTGACTGATTGCTGTTAAACAAACAGTCCCTCCCCTGTCCACCAACGGCCATTGTCTGGAGGGTGAAGGCTGAACCAAAGTTGAAATGCTGAAGCAAAAAGCCTCAATTAGAGTCCCTCTTGCTGTACATACACATACACACACTGAAGGACCCTTCAAGTTTTATCCACAGGTCATGGCACAATCCATAATGTTGGCCCCAAAACCAGCCCTCACCTTATACATGAGGTTGACTTATAGTCGAGTATATACGGTAGACTTCTTGATCTTCAAATGTGATATTACTTTTGCAGGAGGTGCAAACATTAATCAAATATTTCCTAGGGGTGTGGAGCACAGAAAAGATTGGGAAGAACTGGTCTATACTGACCAGAATACTCTGGGCTGCTCCCAGAATATTCTGGCCTTGGACCTGTCCCAGATACCCCATTACCTCCATATCCTTTAGCGATGTCGGATAGCTCTCTACACAAGCATCCTTGTTGTGTTTCCCAACACCGCTGCTATGAGGTCACAACAAGGTGCCTGGGTGCCTTGTTGTGACTGCACAGGGAGTCACTTGTGCTAGCAGAGGATGGGTGGGTGGGTGGTAAAGTCAGAAAGTGTGTAGACAGCCACCCAATATGATTATGGAGTGCTCCAGGTGTTCCTTGCACAATTTGAAACTAAAAATTGTTTACTGGAGGGACACGTTGGATTCAGTACAGAATTGATCTTATGTCATGAAGCCCGTCCACACTCGAATCAAGGATTTAGCTGTGTTGTAAAACAGATTGAAATGAGTCGGAGGGGACCACTTCATTTGGCCCATGTAGACAAGCCTCAAGAAATGTGATGGGTTCTCCTTCCCTAGAGACCTTCAAAAAGAGGCTTGACAGCTACTTGCTGTCAAGGAAGTGTACCAGAGTCCTCTAGCCTTTGGAAGAAGGCCTGGGCTCTGTGAATTTTTCTGAGATGTTTGACCGAAACATTTAGAAACTGAGACATTATTTCAGGATAAACTGAGGGGCAACTAAGCATGACTAATTCCAGTCACTTGACCATGTTATCTCTCAGAACTTACAGCTGGAAGGGCAAAAAATGAAACTCCAACGAGGGAAAAAGTTGCTGCTATCAGGCGTCCCTCCCACGTTTTGGGCGTCTTGTCACCATAGCCAATGGTTGCTAGTGTAATCTGTGGGGAGAATGGTTGGGACAGTCTGTAAGAAAGACAAAGCAAATGGGCAAGAAGGATGATTTTCTGGACTCAGTCATCTCCATGATTCTATTCCCAGTCTATTCCATTTTTCCCACTTTAAATCTCAATTTATTCACAGTTCAGAAAAATTAGTGTTTCGGAGCACAACTCCCCAAATTAGTCATGCTTGCTGGAGGATTCTGGGTGCTATAGTCCAAAAAAGGAACTTTTCCAAGCCCTGAACTTCCAAGTCCTGAACATACCCTTTTGAATACCATCCACTTAGTACTAGTGCTTGCATAATAATATATTCACTTCATATATGCCACAACCTTCCTCTCCACTTTTTGATCTTTCTTCCCTCTTTTTGTTCAATCCACTTCAATCCACAAAATAAAAGCTACGATTAAAATTAGAAAGCAATCATCCCCAAAGCTTGAAAGATTCCAATAGACTCAGCAGAACCACTAAAGCCCATGACTCTGGATACTGACCAGTCCCCACCACAGTGCGTCGGCATAGGTTTCAAAATCTCTTGTCTCTTGTCCCTGTTCATTTGTTTCAGCCACATCTTTTTCCACCAGGTAAACCAGGAAGGAGGAGAGGATAAGCGTCAGGAAGCCAATGTACCAGGCAGTGATGAGTTCCTAGGAGTGAAACACACTGGTGCAAATAAAAGACAAGTCCCAACCTGATCAGTTTTCAGCTTTGCTGTTCTTGTTGTGTGTCTCCAAGTCATCTCTTGGTGACCCTAAGATGAACCTTTCACAGAGTTTTTTTCACTGAATTTTTCAGGGGTTTTGCCATTGACTTCCTCTGAGGCGGTGAGAATGTGACTTGCACTAGGTTGTTTAGTGGGTTTCTATGGCCAAATGGGGATTTGAACCCTGGTCTCCAGAGCTGAAGTCCAATGCTCAAACCACTGTGCTACACTAGGAACCTATTCCAACACTCAAACCACACGATGCTATTGTTTTTAGCCTTGTTGTTGTTGTTGTTGTTGTGTGTTCAAGTCAATTATGGCACTTATGGCGACCCTATGGCAAACCTATCATGGGGTTTTCTTGGCAAGATTTGTTCAGATGAGGTTTACCATTGCCTTCCCCCAAGGCTCAGAGAGTGTGACTTCCCAAAGGGGGGTTTCATGGCCGAGCTGGGAATTGAACCCTGGTTTCCAAAATCATGGTCTAACACCTCAACCACTGCATCACACTGGCTCTAGTTTTTAGCTTACAGCTATAAAATTCCTACTGGACGCCTCAGAATCCCAGACCACTGGTCCATTCAATCTGGCTTCATTTCCCCATATCTGAATCAAAGCCCAGCAATGATACTTCTGTAGACACCCCCTCCCACTGTGTTGCTCTGCATGCCATTCTCTCCACCCCCTTAACCCTTTAGGTCTTGCTTACTTTGCTGTGAGCACAAATAGCCGATCCCAGAAGTTTCCAAGTGCCTCCTCTCCTGTCCATCCGCAGCATCCGCAAGATCTGAAGGAAACGGAGGCTTCTCAGTGAAGTAGCCAAAACATTGCCTTGGTTTCCGACAGCCACCACAGGCACAGAGGCAATCAAGACAAAAATATCTGTGGATTAAAAAACCCAAAGAAGAAGTCTTGACAAAAGAGGTGGACCATTGGCATTGACTCGTGTTTTCTAAAACTGGAAACTCCACTCTGTCGGCCACTCCAGACCATGAAGGGTTAAAATTCAGACTTCTAGAAGACCCCCCCCCCCCATTAGAATAATAAAATAATCAAATCTTAGAACTGGAAGGTATCACAAGGGTCACCTAATCCAGTGGTTCCCAACCTTTGATCCTCCATTTGTTTTGGACTTCGGTTCCCAGAAGTCCCAGTAAGGAATTATGGAAGTTGAAGTCCAAAACATTGGGAGGAACAAAGGTTGGGAATCATTTATCTACTTTGATACAGGAATACACAATTAAAATACTCTTGGAAGATGACCATTCAAACTCTGTTTAAAGTCCTCCAAAGATGGAGAGTCCACCATTCTACAAGGCAATCTATTTCACTATTGAACAACTTCTACATTAAAATAAATGTTTCTAATGTTTAGGTGGAACCTTTTTTCTTGTCATTTTAATTCATTGGTGTGTGTTCTCATCTATTGAGCAGTAGAAAAGCAAGCTCACTCCATCTTCTACAGGAAGATCCTGCTTCCTCCACTAGATCATTTGCTGTGTTCACATTCCCTGGGTAACTTGGCCTATCCCTTTTTGTTGGAAGCCTAATGTATTTTTAAATGTTCACATGAAGATTAAGTTACTGAAATAGTAGAAATTTGGGGACTGAAGGAAAATTCATAGGGCGGTCAGAATTCTTATTTGGGGGTAGTTCCCTCATTGGCTACATCTCTGAGGATCTTCTAGGAAGTTTCCAAGAACCCAAAATGTAAAGATGATTTGCACATTCTCACATCCTTGAATAAGTACAAGACTTGGGGCTAAAAAAGTGAATAACCACGCAAGATTTGTCTCATGTCAGGGCTTTTGAAGAAAATTTATCTTGTGGCAAAGCCAAGGTTTTGTTTACAAACCCCCAAGTTTTGATCAGGAAAAAAAAATCCCCATGTTCAATAAGAAGAAAACGTCTGAAATTATTTATTTTTGCATGTGAGAATTCTTGGATAAGGCAATGAGAACCACTTGCTTCCTAGCCCCTTCCACATCCTATTTGCCCATTTGTATTTATAAAGATGTGTCATGAACACCATTACAAAATGTGTCCACACTTTGGATTGTTTGTCCACGTGCATTTCTTGGGAATGGAAACAAGTGGGCCTTTAAGACAAATACATGATCAAAACCCAGGAACACATAATTTTGAACATATCATTTTTCTGCCTCAACCAAGAAGCCATTTCACAGAAAGGGAAGGATTAATTTCCCCAAAGAAAATCTAAAGTTAATTGATTCTACCAAATTTATTTCTAAAAAGGGAAATCACCTTAAATCACACACAAGAATTGCACATTGCAAACAGTCCCATTCTTGTTCAGCTCTTGATGTTCCTGTTATTGTACATGACATTGTTACTTCTCTCTCTTTAAATGCTTTCTTTCTCCTTCTATGTGATACATTAATTCAACAGCTGCTGTGTCTGTTAGCCATTACAAAACCCATTAAGGTTCTTTTTTAAAAAAAGAAAGAGGAAAAAAGAACTATACATACTCTGTCTTTTTGTATCAAACAGCTTGGTATACCCTTCATCACATAATAACATCCCCTCCTCAAGACATACAGGACTAGGAAAAGAAGATGCAGCTTTATATTTTGTATGTGTGAAAGAGAGGCAAGAAAGGTTTGACCATGAAGAGGGTCAGAGAATCTTTGCAGGCATCAAGCAGACATGAGGGGGAAAAATACTCCTAGTATCCTCCAGCCAGAATGGTAATGGTTACAATTAAACTGGAACTCCCCAAATCCCCTAATGTATAATTAGACTACAAATCCCATGTCACCAGCCAGCTGACTAGGTGTCTCAGAAGGAGGAAATCTAAAAATAAAAATTAACTATTCCAAGCTCTAGTACTACAGGAAGCATGGTACCAGACAGTAAGGCTGTTGAGGATCTGTGGCTTCATCTACACTGCAGAATTAAGGCAGTTTGACACTGCTTTAACTGCCATGGCTCAATGCTATGGAATTCTGAGATTTGTAGTTTTGTTGATATTTAGCTTTTTCTCTCAGAGAACTCTGGCACCACAATAAAGTACAAATCCCAGCATTACATAAGCATTGAGCCATGGAAGTAGTAGTAGTAATAATAATAATAATAATAATATTTATTTATATACCGCCCTATGGCAAACCAATCCGGGCGGTTGACAATAGTAAAATATAAAATATAACAATTAAAAACACTTTATCCCTCCCCCCCTTAAGACAATATTAAACAGTATAACATATTAAAAACACAACATCAAGCATAAAAACAGCAATTAAAACCCTGATATCCCTCTGTTGATCCTCGACCATCACTGAGATGGGGCCACGGGAGGAATGAGGGAATCAGGGAACCTGGGCTGGGATGGTTAGTCTGGAAAGGCCTGCCGGAAGAGATCCGTCTTGACTGCTTTTTTAAAGCTGTCTAATGATGTTATCTGACGGATCTCATCTGGCAGGTCGTTCCAGAGTTTGGGGGCAACAGCAGAGAACGCCCTCTGGGAGGTCGCTGCAAGCCTAGATTTTAAAGGCTGCAGTAAGTTCTTCCCAGAGGACCAGAGAGCGCGGGGAGGATTGTACGGGAGGAGGCGGTCCCTGAGATAGCTTGGACCCAAGCCATTTAGGGCTTTAAAGGTGATAACCAACACCTTGTACTGGGCCCGGAAGCTGATAGGCAGCCAGTGGAGGGACCTCAAAACCGGAGTAATGTGGTCCCTCCTAGATGTTCCTGAGACAAGCCTGGCTGCCATGTTTTGAACCAGCTGTAATTTCCGAGTCAAGCACAGGAGTAGCCCCATGTAGAGTGCATTACAGAAGTCAAGGCGTGAGGTTACCAGTGCGTGCACAACCGTCTCGAGATCCCTTACTTCCAGAAAAGGGCGCAGCTGGCGTATCAGCCGAAGCTGATAACAGGCACTCCTGACCGTCGCATTTACCTGATTTGTCATCAGGAGCGACGAGTCAAGGAGCACCCCCAGACTGCGAACACAGTCACTGGAGGAGAGTGTGACCCCATCCAGGACTGGAGGTTGCAACTCAATTCTTGGTTTCGGGGCCGCTACCATGAGCACCTCCGTCTTGTCTGGATTCAGTTTCAATCTGTTTTTCCTCATCCAGCCCATTACCGCCTGAAGACATTCATTGAGAGAAGAGATGCCATCAGAATTCGAGGCCGACGAACAAGATACGGAGAAATAGATTTGGGTGTCATCAGCGTACTGATAACACCCAGCACCATGACTCTGTATTATCTCACCCAGCGGCTTCATATAGATGTTAAATAACATTGGGGACAAAATAGCCCCCTGAGGAACCCCACAAGTGAGGTACCTCTTACTGGAGCTACAGTCCCAGAGTAGCACCCTCTGAGACCTGCCCGAGAGGAAGGACCGGAACCACTGCAAGGCAGTGCCCCCGATACCTAACCCCTTCAGGCGGTCTAGGTTAAAGTTAAGTTAAAGCGATGTCAAACTACATGAATTCTGCTGCATAGATGCAGCCTCAATGTTTGGGGAATGTGCAATGGAAGGGGTTCTTCTTACCCAACATACACAGTGGTTTCCTGGCAAACTTCAGCCTCCCTCTCCAGCCTTTATATCGGCAACAGCAGCCAGCAGCCCAAATCCGTAAGGCAAACTCTGCTCCAAAGATGAAAATGGCAAAGGTTTCCTACACAGAAAACAAGGGGGAAATCACAAAAGCAGGAAAACCTTTATTAAGAGGTGGTGACTATTCTATGTTCTGGAAGAATTTCTTGAAAGAAGAACATTTGCTGAGAGCAATACTCTAAAAGTCAAGTTCAATCTCCAGGCACTCCCCATATTAAAGCCTCCAATAAGCTTTCTTGTCTTTTTACTAGCCTGCTCTGGATCTACTTTTTATGATCTCTAGGCTTATCACTCAACTAAGGCTGTCTTATTCCTTGGTTCATCTTCATCCTTTTACAATCACTGCTCCATATTCCTAGGCTGTTTTTGCAGTGCAGAATTAATGCAGCTTGACACCACTTTAACTGCCCTGGTCCAAGGCTATGGAATTCTGGGATTTGATGTTTGGAGAAATAATTAGATTTCTCTGTCAGAGAGCCCTGGTGCCACCACAGACTATAAATCCCAGGATTCCACAGAACTAAGCCATGGTAGTTAAAGCGGTTTCAAACTGCATTAATTATGCAGTTCAAACACAGCCCTGGAATTGCCTCCTTGAACATTTGCAAACTGTTCCTCTTCTTGCTATTTTCAAATCTCAGTTAAAGACAGGACAAGGCACAGGGAATATCTGCTGTTGTCTCTCACCATTAAGCACATCATTAATCAGAGACAACAAAGTTCCCAATGCCCACCTCTCACCAGTGGCATATGGGTGACTCTCCATGCACTCCTGCATTACTTAGGGAAGGGGGTTCTCAGGGGAGGAGAAGAAACTCCCTAGAGCAGTCCTAGATGGGCCAGATCAGACTCAAGAGGTTGAGGTAGCCTCTTCCTTGGTGTATTGTGTATGTTAAGTTACTCGTAGGCAGGTTCCTGTGGTTTTGCTGTAATGGGACATGAATCCTCTTCCTCCTTTTCTATTTCTCCCTCCTTTCCTTCATCTCTTCCTCCATCTAATTCATCTGTACTTACCAGAAGCAGCAGCCACTTTTCTGATGCCTTTTCATAATCTTTGAATGTGGTCAGGACAGCTAAAATCAAGCACCCCAGAACAATCAGAAACCTAGAAGAAGAGATAAGGAAGAAAACAGATCAGCAGATGTTCTTTCTTCATCTTATCCAGCAGCTATTTTGTGCCCCTCAATAAATAAATAAATAAATACATACATACATAAAATGGCTTTCGCTGTTGATGACCTGGCAACTGGGGGGATTCACCCAAAGAGCAACAAGTCACACTCCAAGGGGTAGCCACAAGCTACACTCTGCCCTTAGGAAAGTACATTAGACTTGGTGCTGTTTCAGTGTTGGATGATGTCTCCAGGATACCAGAGTTCAAATCTCTGCTGAAGTCATGGAAAACCATTGGGGACCTTGAGTAAGCCACTCTCTTAGCCTTACAGGAAGGCAATAGCAAATCTCCTCTGAATAAATCTTCCTAAGTTAATATGATGATCATCATGATTAGGGCTGAATCTCTACTGCAGAAATAATGAAGTTTTGAAACCACTTTAACTGCCATTGACTCTTATGGAATCCTGGGATTTGTAATTTGTTGTGGCACTAGAGCTCTGTGACAGAGTAGGCTAAATATTTCACAATACTTCAAATCCCTGAATTCCATAGCACGAAGCCATGGCAATTAAAGTGGTGACAATGTGCATTATTTCTGCAGTGTAGATTCACCCAGAGTCAATTGGAGATATGTAACAACAACAATAAAGGAAGTATCTAGTATAAGTACACCCTGCATAACTCATGCTGTATTGGGGTCTCTATATTTTCATATACCATATCTGGGGCGAGCATGTTCTTAAGAGATCATGACAACCTTTTGGAACAGTAGATGGGGCTCTCAGGAGAAAAGACCTAAGGCATATGCATGATCCAGGTAATAATACAATCAAGACCAAATGGGTGTACTAATTGCTCCTTCCTTCCCCAAAGTCCTCTACATTTCCTCTTGCACTTGTGATTGTGTGCATGTGTGATCACCCTCTGCATTTTTCTAAATAAAATCCTCTTAATTCACTCAAACTTGGAGTCCTCCTCAGTTGTTACTGGTATACACAGGTGCAAAGGCTTTCATTTGTCTGTGCAGATAACAACCACTAGTCAACCAGTTGGGGAAGAGTTTTGTTAAATGGGAAAAAGTGTTTCCTCAACACAGTTTTTAGGTCACAGGGTGCAACAAATTCCGTAATTCAACATAAATGGGTGAACAGGGACTGAAAATGGGCTGAATGCTTCTTGTGGTCATGTTTACAAATGAATCCAATAATAATAATAATAATAATAATAAGGTTTATTTGTATTTCCCGCTTCTCCCAGAGGATTGAAGCGGGATTACAGCAGAATATAAAACAACAAAGCAGTATACAACTACAGTTTAAAATATTATTATCCAATTATCTATAATAATTATTAAAAACCATTTATAAAAATAATATATATCTACAAAACATACAATGTGCCAGTCCTAATTGGGGTCTTACTTAATTTCTATAGAGGGGTAGACTTTATAAAGAGTTGGGAGGGTATGCTAATTGGAAGCAATAAGTTTTTAACGCCTTCTTAAAGGTTTCCAATGTAGGGATGCAGCGTATCTCTTCTGGGAGATTATTCCAAAGTGTGGGGGCTGTAGCCGAGAATGTTCTCTGGCGAGTGGAAGTTAATCTCACCCTAGGGTGCTCAAGTATGAGCTTACCTGTTGTTCTGAGGGTGCGGGGCGGATTATGTAGGGAGAGGTGTTCCCTCAAGTAACTCGGGCCCAAGCCATGTAGGGATTTAAAGGTAATGGCTTGGGCCCAGGGTACCTGGAGGACCGCCTCTCCCCGTACAATCCGCCCCGCGCACTTCGATCTTCAGGGCAGCTATTATTAAGAGTTCCAGAGGTGAAATATAATTCCACCTCTAGGAGGGCTTTCTCCATCTCAGCCCCCAACCTCTGGAACGCGCTGCCCTTCGAGCTCCACTCAGCCACCTCCCTACCTCAATTCAGGAAGGGATTAAAAACCCATTTATTCGAACAAGCCTACCCTGACCAGTAATTCTCCCCCCCCCCATGTCAGCACTGTCTTGCCGACATGAAATTTTTATTATTTTTATTGAATTGTTTTTAACGTATGGTTTTGTTATTTATATTGTTATTTCTTGCTGTTCACCGCCCTGATTTTCAGAAGGGCGGTATACAAATAAAATTTTATTATTATTATTATTATAATAACCAACACTTTGTATTGGGCCTGGAAACTAATTGGCAGCCAGTCATATTTCCTCATGACTCACCATAAAGACAGAAAACACTGACCCTGACCTAGTTTATGTAATCAGCAGAAAGCATTGACTTGTTGGTACCATTCAACTGCAAGCGTGATAGGAGAGTGTTACAAGTTGAAAAATAGAATAGAAGAGAAGAGAAGATGTCGAAGTGAAAGATTTAGTTTAACCTTTTCCATTAAGTTCTATCTTATATACAGGGTTCTATCTTATATACAAGTACATTTTCCCAAACGACAAATCCCAGGTTCTGTTGGATCAGCTGTGGCAGTAAAAGTGGTATCAAACTATCATAACTGTGTAGTGCAGAAATGCAGGAGGGCATCATGAAGGACAGACTTTTATTTCAGAAGAAAGAAGCCTTTATCATGTGTTCTCTTTTTCTCCTGGACAGCAGAAGAAAACCATTTCTCTTGTAACTGCTGATGCTGCATGTCACACTGGCTGACCTCTATATCCATACACTGCACACTGCTTTTGCAAGCATCCATGGAGCTAAATGTGCCCCATGGAGATGGGAGCAGAGAAGCACTCTTATCTCATTCTCCCTGTATTTCCATAATCCTGGAGGACATTTCTGAATGGGTCTAATGGCTTCAAGGTTTTTCCTGTGGGATTTTAAGATTTTAACTGTACACTACTCAGGGAACCACAACTATCAAGCAGTTTATAAATGTAACAAATAAATATATTGATCTATCACTCACCAAGGAATTGTGCCAACAGAGTTATCGAATGAAGCTAAAAGTATTCAAATTTTGATTGTCCTATGTATAGTCTTTCTTTGTCCAGTCCATTGAAGGAATAGTTACTTTGCTTTGGCCACAAGGAGGCAGCAAATTTCTGTACACTGAAGGGACAAAGTAGGTTTCATGCGCTATCCACTTTAGTCTGTAAAGAAGTTTCACTACCCTTGCTTGAGCTATCCTTTTTTTTAAAAGCAACTGTTCTTATACCCTTAAAATTAATAGCATGTCTCCTCAACATGGTGTTCTCCAGGCACAGAGGACTTGGAATAGCTCCATTTAAAGTTCAGACTCAGACCCAGAACCATCAGTGATCTTCACTTCAACATCTTAACTGTTACAGACCCATTTGTCAAAACAAAAAATGGGACTGCTGAGAAACAACAGTGATGTAAGGGAGTGCCAAGTTCCAGAATGACCAGACAGCTGCCCTTTTACATTCCCTAGAAAGGAAGCAGAACTTTGGGGTGGCAATCTGATCTAGAGACTGGAGAAATGCTGAGCTACTTCTGAGTTCTTGAGTTGTATCCACACAACAGAAATAAAGCAATTTGACATCACTTTAGCTGCCATGATTCTAACCTACAGAATCCTAAAATTTGCAGTTTAATGAAGCACCAAAGTTCTTTGACATATCAGGCGAATATCTCACCAAACTACAGATCCAAAGATTCCACAGAATGGAGCCAGTGCAATTAAAGTTTATTACTGCAATGTGGAAGACCATTTGATGGGGCGGAAGTAATTCATTTTCTGGGTTCTGTCCATGGTCTTGAAAGACATACCTTTAATTTTACAGATTCCTGGAGTTCTGGTCTAAGATTGAACCCTGTCTATTTCCTGCTTGCCATTTGTACTTACTCAAACTACACCTTCCTGAGTCATTCATGGGCTGTGCTTGTGAGAGCTGGGCAACAGCTTATACTCAAATTCTGTAGCTAACATGGACATCCCAGATTGTTGAGCCAAGTGTTAGAATGCTATTTCAGGCAATGATGCTTCTGAGACTACAGGATGGCCACTGTTGTTGGGAGTCAGTTTGAAGGCACATAAGAACAATGACAACTGAAATGATGAGAGATTCCTAAATTGAATTCAAAATTTCAGACATTTGGACTTTTCTCTTGAAAAACTATTGGTGTTGTGTGTTGGTGCGTTTTCCCCCCTTTCCCCTTGGAAATTTGGAAACTTTACTTGGATGGTTTGTTGATTATATATTTCAGCCCAGATTCATGATTTTGGTTCATTTACCTTTCTACACAGATTTATATACTTTTCATGTTTTATATGCCTTATGTCTGAATTATATACTCATTTTTTATGATTTAAAGAAAGAATGAATTTTTCTTTCTTGTTTTCAGATCCCTAGATTTCTTTCTTTCCTTCTTTCTGTCTTTCTTTCTTTTGGATAAGAGTAAACTCTAATCACTAAAGGGAAGTGAATGGCATCTGAGAGAGCTATCATTGCTGGTAGTGTACATACTGATTCATTTCTGTTCATACAGGTTTGCATGAATTTTAACTGCAGCTAACATATGGAGGAAACTGCATTTTTTTGGAAACACTTGGGGAAGTGTGTGGGATGTGTGCGCAGTACAAACAAAATTGGCTTCACTGTGCTTCTTCTACTCAACAGAATGAAAACCAGCCCCAGTCACCAGCTTCATGTACCCCACTCCCAGAAACAGCCTGATGGATATTATTGGTGTCTTGTTGCAGTGGTTTGTACAAATAAAACAGGTAGTGCAGGTTGGAAGCTGATGTGGAAAACTAGACTTAGGCAGTACTTGGAAATTTATATCCTGGACTACAATCTCCAGAATCCCTCAGTCAGCACTGTGAGTGGCCATGCTGGCTGTGGGATTCTGATTTTTTAAATATCGCTTTTCCAGGCTCTGAAGAAGAGTTTATCTCCAAGCAGTATTCTTGCCATGCCTGTAAGCCAGATACTTTTAACTTACCAGTTCAAAAGTTAGCAAGTATCTGCCCTTGCCTGATTAAATTCAAATAGCCTCTGTGTTTATGCCCTGAAACCAAAGCCCAGAGCTGTTTCATCTCCTTATTTGAAGAAGGTGGCTTATCAGCAGATACGCTTACACTTGTCTGTGTTCACCTCCTGGTGACTGCAGCATCCAGCAATGACTGGCAGCTATAGATGAACCAGCACAGAGCAAAGCAACTTAGGCCTGTTACAGACTGCCAAAATAAAGCTGCTTCAGGTCTCTTTGGAGGTATGCTATTTAAATGATGCATGGGTCCTAAGAGTCCGGAACCTGCACCAAAGCTGCGCTCCAGTGCTTAGGAATGGAGTGTGGCTTTGGTGCGACCTCTGGACTCTTATGACCCATGCATCATTTAAATAGCATACCTCCAAAGAGACCTGAAGCAGCTTTATTTTGGCAGTCTGTAACAGGCCATAGATAGAGGTTGTGTATCACTTTGCACAATGCTTCTCCAGACAGCTGGTTGATGCATTTCAATCCCTGTCCTGAAGTGATGAGAAACCAAGGGGTGTGCATTTCATATTCATCGACTGTGAAGCTTACTTACTGGGTGTTTTTTTTTAAAGATAATGGCAAAAGTAGCCTTGGATCTGTGGGACATCAGAAATTTTTATGATCCAGGTCCTGAAGTAAAAATAATGGGTACTCACAGCAGTAATACTGGGGGAATTCAGACAAGTATTTTCTTGCACTGGAAGCATGTATGAGATGATGGTGAGACCCTGGTGGCTAATAACACACACACACCCAACAAATACATGCATACACCCTGCTCTGCTGCTCACATATACAACCAGCATTATCCTGGGTTGAAATTATATGAAGAAAAAATTATACAAAAAGCAGGTTTCGATTCAGAGAAAGAGGAAGGAATATCAGGAATCTAAGATATGCAGATGACACCATAATACTAGCAGAAAGTATTGGAACAACTACTAAAAAAAGCCAAAGAAGTGCAAAGGCAGATTTAATGTTGTACCTTAAGAAAAATAAATCTGTGACCATGGAGGATATTCACAAATTCAATATAGGTGATGAAGAAATTGAAATAGTTAATTGTTTTCCCATATCATGGATCAATTATTGACCAGAATGGAAATTGCAGTCAAGAAATCAGGAGAAGACTATGTCTAGGAAGGGTAGCTATGAAAATACTAGACAAGTTCCTAGAGTGCAGAATGTTACTTTGAAACATAGTTTTCTTATACTTGCATTACTAAAAAAAGCAAAGAAAAAAAAGCAGGCAACTCATTCCAGGTAACTGTGTTACTTATAACTCAGTATGGTGTAGTGGTTTGAACATTCGACTATGGCCCTGGAAATCAGGGGTCTATTCCTGGCTCAGCCATGAAAACCCACCAGGTGACCTTGAGCAAGCTGTAGAAACTCACTTGATAGGTTTGCCGTAGGTAGGGTTGCCATAAGTTGTAAACAACTTGTAGGCACACAACAACAACAGCTGTTGTTCTTTATGTTTATAAGGGGATATCTGGTTGTCTGACCCTGATATCTATATAACACTGCCATAAAAAGTCTTCTTACACTAGGCCTTTTTGCAACCAGTCATCCCTTTACTGTGTATATGGGCGGGGGAGCATTTGGGAGAATTCTGAGAAAGAGTGCTGCCTGAAGAAGGCCTCATGGATGCATGGCAGAGCCAAAGTGTGAAATATTGGTAACAAGTCTATGGGCCAAGGACTATTGGTGGTCAACAGGAATACTGTAGTTCCATGCTGCTCAAAATGGTGGTCCCTGGACCTCTGCTGGTCTATTAGCTCTTGGCTGCTGGTCTGCAGTGAGTGTTCAGAACGGAAAGAAACAGTGGTAGTTAATGAGCACAAACATGGCACTGGTCTCTGGGGGGAAAAGCCAGCTCCCATCAGATAGTACAAGGAACACTGCTGCAGGTGGTCTTTGAGAGACTACATTGACTGATCCACAAGGGGAGCAAAAGGCATGTACAGACAAAATGACAGGAAGAAAGCAGGGGGGAAATCACAGTGATGGACCCCTCCATTGTGTTTTCTCTACTGTTCTGTAGGAGTGCAATATGTCTGTGAGTGATCATAATAAATTAGAAATAGCTGTATTTTGAATATACGTTAAAGATAAATTTAATTCCTGATAAATGTTTAAGTGGACTACTGCCTCCACCAAAGCATTTGATGACAATGTAGCTGTTCACATAAAGAAAAGATTGGAAACCTCTAGTTTAAACCTAGGAATATTTTTATTATTATTTGTAGCTTTGCACCATGCACTCAGTAATTATTCAATTCTCAATGTGAATTACAAGCAGCGGATGCAAAGCAGATGATTCACACCCTTCCTGAAGGTGAACTTTGGATTAGCAATATGCTGGTCTTCACGTCATCCAAAGACTGATTTATACTTCAGCACCAAAACACTGTGTATTGTACCTATGTAAAAATGTCTTCTGTGCTATACTTCCGTAAGCAATTAATCAGAATCAAAGAAGTCAGAACAGCCATCCATAAACAAGCAATATTTTAGAGGAAGCTGAAAACTGAAATCTTTGTAGGAGACTATCAGCCCTTTCCAGAGCTGCTTTGATGATATGCCTGAAATGTTTTGCCGGGATCAGCAACAATGACTTTCAACAGAATATACGATGTCTCCATTCCCTCAACTGACACGTTAATATCTCAAGCGGCATTCTCCCTGTTTGGCTTGACATTCGCAAATGTAAACTGTTTTATCAAACTTCCAGCAGTGAGTATTATTGCAGAATGCTAGGCTGCTTTATTCATTTTAGAGTCTAAATTCCCACTAAATCAAGATTGTCACCTACAATGGGTCACTGTGCTGAGAATCTTAAAATGAAGACAGAGAATTAATACGGATGACTATTCACCAAGGACTACCTTACCAGACTCCAAATGGAATTACTGTAGTACTGGGCAGTAAAGAAGATTGTACAAAGATATCTTGATCTCAGGGTGTGGAATGGATTCTTTGTCCTTCAGAGGTACTTTTCTGGATTCCAGAATCCATTGCAAGAATACCCACTGAGGTTTGGAATGACACAGGAACACCATAATCACTGCCAACTTATTATACTGGAATTGTCTGAGGTGGGTAACCATGGTGTAAGGATTTTCATCAAACTGTACTAGGACTACACATCAGAATGGTGATGGGGTCTCAAACACACAAGATGTTATAGGCTAAAAGACACTTGGGGTAAGGACCTGCCAAGGTGACTACTTGGGCCATAAGCCTATTCTGTTTAAAGCACTCTGTACATAGATGGCACAGTGTCAATAATAGACAAATAGATATAATAAAAAAGTGAAATTAGCATAGCACAATCCAAAAGATGCCCTGAGATAAAATCACAGAGCTACAAAGAATGGCAAGGATCACTTAGTCCAATCCTTACTAGAAAGGAATATACAGTTGGCCCTCCATATTTGCAAATTTGATTTTGAGCGATTTGATTATTTTTGGATTTGATTAATATGTTCTCTCTAGGAATCCCAAGGTCCTCCAGAGCGATTCTATGATCAACTTCCACCAAAAATCACAATGGAGGACCAAGAGATTCATAGTGAGAATACTTCCCCAGGCATTTGTAGGTCATCCAATGCAATTTTATGGTCAGTTTCTGGTGGAGGTTTACCATAAAGTTGTGCTGGAAGAATTAGAGATTCCTAACCCGATGTTATCTCAGGTTAAAAAATATAGTGTGGGGAGGGTTTATCTGTGGCTTTTCCATTTTCATGGTGTCCTGTACCCCTAAGCCCAGTGAATGTACAACTGTAACTAAAACACTTCCAACTTTAATTTAAAGACCTACAATGAAGGAGAAACCCACTGCCCTCCAAATCAATCTATTCCACTGTCCAAAAGTTCTCACCATTGAGTTCTTCCTAATGTTTAAGTTGAATATCTTTTCTTCCCATTTAAATCCATTGGTTCATAATAAATTCTCTGGAGCAACAGAAAACAACTTTGCTCCATCTTATACATGACACCTCTTCAGAAGTTTAAAGATGGCCATCATATCATCTCTCATTCTTTTCTTTGTCATAACCAGCTCCCAAAGCCTTTCTTCACAAGGTGTGGCTTCCAGACTTTTTACCATCTTGGCCACCCTCCTCTGGACATATTCAAGTTTATCAAAATCCTTCTTGAACTGCGGTGCCAACAACTGGACACTATATTCCAGATAAGGTCTGACTAAAGCAGAATAGAGTGATACAGTGGTGCCTCGGGTTACGAAATTAATTCGTAACGCGGCCGCTTTCGTAACCCGAAAAGCCTTCGTAAGCCGAATTGCCATAGGCGCTAATGGGGAAAAGCCGCGATTCCGTGCGAAAAAGCCGAAAAAAGCACCAAAAGTTTTTTCGTAACCCGAAAAAACATTCGTAACCCGAAACAATAATTCCCTATGGGATTTTTTCGTATCCCGAAAATTTCGTAACCTGGGTATTTCGTATCCCGAGGTACCACTGTATTAATATTTCCATCAATCTGGACACTTTATTCCTGTTGACGAAGCCTAGAATCACATTGGGATTTTTTGGCCACCACATTACACTGTTGACTCGTGGTTAGCTTAAATCTATCCTAGATCCTTTTCATTTGTAATGCTGTTAAACCGGGTGTCACTCATCCTATATTTGTGCATTTCATTTTTCCTGTATAAATGTAGTACCTTACATTTATCCCTGTTAAATATCATGGGAAAACTAGCTGAAAGCCTTACTAAAAGTGAAGATACATCACATTCCTTTGATATGCCAAATTGATAACTGTATCAGAAAAAGAATAAGATTATTCTGACATAATTTGTTTGTGAAAAAACCATGCTGGTTCTTAGTAATTACAGCATTCCTTTCTAAGTACTTGTGGACTGACTGTTCAGTGATCTGTTCTAGAAATATTCCTGTTATTAACATCAAATTGACCAGTCAGCAGTTACTCAGGTCCTCTTCTTTCCACTTTCTTAAAAATGGAGATCACATTTTCTCTCCTCCAGTCCCTCCACAGAAGCACAAAATGTCACCTATCCTATGACAGGATAGCCATATTCAAATATTAGGCTGTCATGAGGAAGATGGAACAAATTTAATTTCCTTTGCTTGAGGGGGTAGTATCCCAACCAATAGATTCAGAGGTTTCGAAATGAAAGTCCACCTCTCAAGGATGCTTTAGCAGTGGACGTTAGCATGGCAGGAGGTTGGATAAAATGACCCTTGGAGTCTCTTTTATTTTATTTTATTTTATTTTCATAGAATCATAGAGTTGGAGGAGACCACAAGTGCCATCCAGTCCAACCTCCTGCCATGCAGGAAATCCACATCAAAGCATCCCTGACAGATGGCCATCCAGCCTCTGTTTAAAGACCTCCAAGGAAGGAGACTCTATCACCTTCTGAGGGAGTGCATTCCACTGTCGAACAGCCCTTACTGTCAGGAAGTTCCTCCTAATGTTCAGGTGGAATCTCTTTTCCTGTAGCTTGCATCCATTGTTCCGGGTTCTGTTCTCTGGAGCAGCAGAAAACAAGCTTGCTCCCTCTTCAATATGGCATCCCTTCAAATATTTAAACAGGGCGATCATATCACCTCTTAACCTTCTTTTCTCCAGGCTAAACATCCCCAGCTCCCTAAGTCGTTCCTCATAGGGCATGGTTTCCAGACCCTTCACCATTTTTTGTCGCCCTCCTTTGGACACGCTCCAGTTTCTCAATGTCCTTTCTGAATTGTGGCACCCAGAACTGGACACAATATTCTAGGTGGGGCCTGACCAAAGCAGAATACAGTGGCACTATTACTTCTCTTGATCTAGACACTATACTTCTATTCATGCAGCCTAAAATAGCATTGGCCTTTTTAGCTGCCACATCACACTGTTCACTCATGTTCAACTTGTGGTCTACTTGAACTCCTAGATCCCTTTCACACGTAGTTTCATTCAGCCAGGTGTCACCCATCCTATATCTGTGCATTTTATTTTTCCGCCCTAAGTGCAATACCTTACATTTCTCTGTGTTGAATTTCATTTTGTTAGCTTTGGCCCAGCTTTCTAGTCTATTCAGGTCATTTTGAATCTTGATCCTGTCCTCTGGGGTATTAGCTATTCCCCCTAATTTGGTATCATCTGCAAATCTGATAGGTATGCTCCCAATTCTGTCATCCAGGTCATTGATAAAGATGTTGAATAGCACTGGGCCCAGGACAGAGCCCTGTGGGACCCCACTGGTCACTTCTCTCCAGGATGAAAAGGAGCCATTGTTGAGCACCCTTTGGGTTCGGCCGGTCAACCAATTACAGATCCATTTAACAGTTACTTTGTCTAGCCCACATTTTACAAGCTTGTTTGCAAGAATATCATGGGAAACCTTGTCAAAGGCCTTACTGAAATCAAGATATACTATATCCACAGCATTCCCTTCATCTACCAAGCTGGTAATTTTATCAAAGAAAGAGATTAGGTTTGTCTGGCATGACTTGTTTCTCTGAAACCCATGTTGACTTTTTGTGATTATGGCATTGCCTTCTAGATGTTCACAGACTCTCTGTTTAATGATCTGCTCCAGAATCTTTCCTGGTATTGATGTCAGACTAACTGGACAATAATTGTTGGGATCCTCTTTTTTCCCCTTTTTGAAGATGGGGACAACATTTGCCCTCCTCCAGTCTGCTGGGATCTCTCCTGTTCTCCAGGAGTTTTCAAAGATTATTGCCAATGGCTCCGATATTACATTTGCCAGTTCTTTTAATACCCTTGGATGGAGTTCATCTGGTCCCGGAGACTTAAATTCATTTAGATTAATAAGGTGTTCCTCTACTATCTCTTTACTTATTCTGTGCTGAAATTCCCCTGTTCTGTCCTCTGCTCCATTATCCTCAGGTTGAGCACCCTTTGCCTTTTCTGAGAAGACTGAGGCAAAGAAGGTGCTGAGTAATTCTGCCTTTTCTCTGTCTTCTGTTAGCATTTTGCCATCTTCTCCACACAGTGGCCCTACCGTTTCCTTCTTCTTCCTTTTGCTGCGGACATATCTAAAAAAGCCCTTTTTATTGTTCTTAACCTCTCTAGCAAGCCTGAGTTCATTCTGCGCTTTAGCTTTTCTGACTTTACCCCTACACATGCCTGCTATTTCTTTGAATTCCATTTTTGTGATTTCCCCCTTTTTCCATTTCTTATACATCTTCCGTTTCAAACTTAGCTCAGTTGAAAGTTCCTTAGTCATCCATCCTGGTTTCTTGAGACACCTCCCGTTTTTCTTTCTCACTGGAACTGTTTGAAATTGTGCCTTCAGTATCTCTCTTTTGAGAAACTCCCATCCGTCCTGAACTCCTTTATCTTTTAGTATTTCTGACCATGGAATCGCCCTCAATACTTCTCTAAGTTTACTGAAATCCGCTCTCCTAAAGTCTAGGATGCGTGTCTGACTATGCCTGGCTTCTCCTTTCCACTGTATTACAAACTCCAGGAGAACATGGTCACTTCCACCTAATGATCCCACTACTTGCACCCCATTAACCAAGTCATCCTTGTTGGTTAGGATCAGATCTAAAATAGCTGACCCCCTTGTTGCCTCTTCCACCTTTTGGACCATGAAATTGTCTTCCAGGCAAGTGAGGAATTTGCTAGACCTTGAGGATTTTGCTGAGTTTGACTTCCAGCAAATATCAGGATAGTTGAAGTCGCCCATCACTACTACATCTCTCTTTTCTGACTGTGTGGTCATCTGTTCTAGAAAGATATCATCCAATTCCTCAGTCTGACTTGGGGGTCTGTAGTAGACTCCCACCGTAACATCCTTGTTATTTCCCTCCGCCTTTCATTTTTATCCAGATGCTCTCCACCTGGCTTCCAGGATTGATGTCCTGGATCTCTTCACTGTTGTAAATATCTCTGACATATAGTGCTATTCCTCCTCCTTTCTTGTTTGGCCTATTTCTCTTAAAAAGGTTATACCCCTCTATTTCCACATTCCAATCATGAGACTCATCCCACCAGGTTTCAGTGATGCCTATTATATCATATTTGCTTTGTTGTACTAGGAGTTCAAGTTCATCTTGCTTATTTCCCATGCTCTGTGCATTAGTGTAGAGACATCGCAGACCACGGGTCCCATTTACTTTTTGCTTGTGCAAGTTTTTTTGCTTCCCACTGTTGGGTCCTTGCACTTTTTTTCTTGTTTCCTCTATGTCAGTTTGACTATTTTCGCCATCCCTTTCGCCTTCCTTAATATTGTCTCCCTTCCCCTCGGAACTCAGTTTAAAGCCCTCCTGATCAAGTTCTTGAGACTGTTGGCAAAAACATTTCTTCCAACTGGCGTGAGATGCAACCCGTCAGTTGCAAGAAGTCCCTCCTCATGGAACCGCAGCCCATGATTGAAGAATCCAAATCCTTCTCGGCGGCACCATCTGCGAAGCCAGTTGTTCACATCTGCTATTTTCCTCTCCCTTCCTGGACCGTGCCCTTCAACTGGCAGAAGAGACGAGATGACAACCTGTACATCCATTCCCTTCAGCTTCCTACCAAGCACCTCGTAATCCCTTTTGATGTTCTGCAGGCTGTGTCTTGCAGTATTGTTGGTTCCCACGTGGACCAAAAGGAAGGGGTGTTGGTCAGTAGGCTTGACCAGTCTTGTCTGCCTCTCTGTCACATCACGGATCTTTGCACCTGGAAGACAAGACACCTCTCGAGACATCTTGTCAGGCCTACATATCACTGCTTCTGTACCCCTCAGCAAGGAGTCTCCCACTACGACCACACGCCTCCTCCGAGGCTTAGCAGCGACTGTTCCCTCGGGTGGGACTCTCAGGCTCCCCTGCTCTGTCCCTGAAGTCTGTCCATGCTGCTCTTCTTCCTCCTCCTTGATGAGGGAAAGAGCTTTGAATCGATTCTCTAGCTGCAAGCTCCCAGAACAATCCCTTCTTGGCTTACTTCTCTTTGTGACATTCCTCCAGCTGTCTGCCTCCTGTGTATGGCAAGTGACCTCTTCCACCCTAGCATCTTCCTCTGCGTGGTACTCATCCAAGATTGTTAGTTCTATTGTGTCCAGGAAATCCTCTTGTTCCCTAATATGCTGAAGTGTAGCTACTCTGGACTCCAGCTGCTGCACTTTCTCCTCCAAGAGTGCTACCAACTTGCACTTGGTGCATGTGAAGTTCTCCACTTCTGTAGGCAAGAAGAGAAACATCCCACAAGAGTTGCAGGTGACTGCAGCAGATCCCTCGTTGTCCATACTGCAAAGTCTTTAGTAATGACTATAACAGTCAATCTACTGGGAATACTACTTTAAAGGAATGTCCTGGCTGCTATCTTATACTTAAAGGCAAGGTTCTGTTTCAATATCTGATTCTAACCTGATGCCACTTGAGTAGAGTTGTTGAGTTAAAGAAAACTAAAATTTGCACGCCTAATGGCGCGCAGCTCTGGAAGGTGGTATATAAAGCTAGTCTGCTTTTATTTTATTTTATTTTATTTTATTTTATTTCTGCATTCCTTTCTCCCAGTATGGGAACCTTTTGGCTCTATGATTCTACAGTAGTAAAGCAGACCATCCATCCATCCATCCATCCATCCATCCATCCTGGTATGTTCTACACCAGGGCTGAGGGACCATTTTAGTCATGGGGGGCAGTTTCCTGATTCCACAGCTTTCCTTGGGATATACCATCCGCCCTTCTCTTATGAAGGTGATCCATTCCAGACCCCCACCCCCACCTCACGTAAGAGAAAAAAACATGGATGCTCAAGCCCCATTCAAATGAATGGGGCCAGTGCCTGTGGTGGTGTGGCAGCGTCAAGTGGGGTGCACGCCATGGAAGCACACCCCATTCATGTGAATGGGACGCACCACCCCTTGCGCCCTGCTGCTCCCACCCGGCTTTGAGTATATGCTCAAAGCTGCATATAACGTGGGTGCACTGTATAATATCAAGGATCTTGGCCATGCCCCTGACCAGATTGGGTCCCTCATCCATCTAATAGGCTGGTTGCATGCCTCTTCTCTTTCTCCTCTATGAGAAAGGAGCAGGAAGAGCAAAACACACTCAACTGCCACTTGCAGGACCTGGATAAATCCCAGCCTCAAGGCTGCACGTGTCTACAAATGCTATGTGAGAGTGGGTGGATTTGATCCTCCTCCTGTTGCCAACTCTCTTTAGGCTATGTGGAGGGCAGGGGAGGAATCCTTGTGTTTTTTTATCAGTGGTCAGGAAGAGTCAGAGCCTTGTCCTTGAAGATCAGCTGGTGCAACAAATGCTTATGAACTGCCATCCTAATTCTAGGATTTCCATACTGAATTAAAAATGGGAAATGGAGCTACTAGTTCTATTAAGTCTATTAAGTAAACATGGGATATAAATTTTCCAGTTTAAGCATAGATAAGATTCCAAGATATCAGTGTGCACAAATTTGCTTTCGTGTTTGTGTGTGTTGAATGGAAAATACTGTTACTTAAGCACACACACATGCACTTTCATGCTTTTTTCTTCTTATATGTGTGTGTAGAAATGTTATGTTTCTCTGTTCTGCTTTGAGAAGGAGATGGGGGAATAGTTTGCCAGTGTATTCTTAGTGTGAGTGTTTTCTGTATTTATAACAACTTTGAGGGTGATATTTTGTGAGCATTTTGCTGGGAACTTCATTTGAAAATTACTGATCCATTATGATCAGGCAGGGTCCCAGCCAGGGCCCTATGCATGCCATTTTGTCATGGCCTTTGCAGCAGCTTTTTAGATTTCCAAATGTGTCCATTGGCAAACCATGCCATATTTAGATAGAGAAGATTCCTACTCACAACATGCAGGGAACTCCTTTTTAACCCTAAGAATGTTAGAATGATTCTGTAAGTCTGGCAACTCAAACTAATGATATTTTAAGATGACAGTCCTCAAAGGCAAATAGGAGAAGTAATTATCCAAGGCAGGGTTTTAAAAAACCTGAGATTATCCTTGATAAATACTGACATTTAGAACATACACCACAGTGTCCTGCTATGTGTGACCGACAACATGCCCCTGGATTCTTCTGTGTCATGCTGGGTTTCCATGGCAGATGCACAGGATTCCTTTGTTGGTGAGACTAAGTTGAAAGAATCCCCCAGGGGACTTTTTCTTTTCAAAACTATTGGGTTGGATTGGGCGGGGGAATCAACTGTCGGCCAAATATAAAGTATAAATCACAGAGCACTTTTTACATCTTTCCTTGCAATGAAATAAACACCACACAGGAAAATCATGACAGACGTATCCCTCAGATCAGGGTGGGAAAATTGCAGCTTGCAGCAGAGATGGAAAGAATATTTGTCATTATTATTATCCTGGCTGAAAAATTGGTTTTCTAATACACAGGAAACCTGGCTGGGATATTTGTTCTGATTTCACCTAGCATTTGTGCATCCTGAAGTGTTTCAGGATTTTTTTCCTCTGCAATTTTTTTTGGGGGGGAAGGGTATGAGAATTCTGAATTTTGGGTTTTGTTTGTTTGTTTGCAAAAACCAGTTTTCAGAGAGTCATGTGTGCATTGCATAAGATTCCTATTTCTGATGCAAAAAAAATTCACATATCTAGCACTAGCACATAGCTTTGTGCTTTTTTCAGCACAATATTTTTGTGCAATCATAGAATCATAGAGTTGGAAGAGACCGCACGGGCCATCCAGTCCAACCCCCTGCCATGCAGGAAACCCAAATCAAAGCATCCCCGACAGATGGCCATCTAGCCTCTGCTTAAAGACCTCCAAGGAAGGAGACTCCACCACTCTCCAAGAGAGTGTGTTCCACTGTCGAACAGCCCTTACTGTCAGGAAGTTCCTCCTAATGTTGAGGTGGAATCCCTTTTCCTGTAGCTTGCATCCATTGCTCTGGGGCCTGTTCTCTGGAGCAGCAGAAAACAAGCTTGCTCCCTCCTCAATATGACATCCCTTCAAATATTTAAACAGGGCTATCATATCATCTGTTAACCTTCGCAATACTGTTGTGCTGATGTAGAAACAGCAATCTTCCACCAAAAATCATCACATATGGCTGTTTCGAAAAAGCTGAGGTTTTCTGCAAAAATTCACAATTTCCATGCAAAAAACCACAGGTATTTCTGTACAGAATAATTTATTAAAACACTTCAGGGTGAGCGAATGTCAGGTGTGAACTGTGCAGATGTATTTGGTTTCTCAGCAGCAGGGAGAAAACTGGAAATTTGTCCTCACTTGTGAGAATGTAATATTTGAATAGCAACATCCTGAGGTTGCTAACTGCATTTTTGCAACCTTCCATAACCTACTAACCACCACCTCAATGTTTTACTACGTCCCTATGCTCCCACTCCCCCCAAAAAATGGGTGAAAAGGAACATAGCATCATTCCTGGAGGCAGCTCAGAATGGCAAAAATCTGAAGACAAAACAAAACAAAACACAAAACAAACCTCAGTTCCTGTATAGAAATAAAGAAGAAAAGAAGGAAGGAAGGAAGGAAGGAAGGAAGGAAGGAAAGTTATGTTTCATTTTACTGGATTTTTGGGTGAATGCACTTGCTTCAGGGACAAAACCTGACTCCTGGTCCTCCAAAGTTGTCATCCTTGCTGCCTGAGATCAAGGGTAGACAGGTGTATGGGTTGGAGATAAATTTCCTCCCTGACTCTCATGCAGGCTATACCCCTCCAGCACCCCAAAAAACCCTTTGCCTTATCCCAGACTTAATCATGTTTCATCACTTCTGGTGGCTATTTTTGCTGAGATGTAGTCCAGAAGGGAGGCATTGGCAGGGTGAGGTCTGGAGTGCATATTGCGAGAGTAAAAAATCCAGTAAAATGAAACATAACCTTTCTTCCTTCCTCTTTTCACATTATTTTCACATTATTGTGTGTGTCTAGGTTGGATATTGATGGGGGAATCATCCAAAAATTGCAAAAAAATGAAAAAGGGGTTGGGGACTTCGCAGGGCTCTGGGTGTTCAGGGGCCACTGAAGTAGGGTCTGTGGACTGCACATCATCAATGCACCACACTTTCACAACCCTTGCCTTAAATAAAACATTTCTCTACATCTGATGCCCTGATAGTCTTAAGACTTTTTCAAGTCAGCCTTATCAATGGTTGAGATAAAGGCATGTCTCAGTGACATCTGGAGACCCAGGTTTGGTAAATGCTGCCTCAAAATCATCCAAGTCACCTCTACTTGCACTGAGTTCATGTAGGAGTTGATGGCTCTCTTGCCTCTGCTCGCCAGATATCAGTTAGAGACAAGTACTTTGGAAAAGGCTGACAGAAATCTTCAAGAAGAACAGGACGTACTAAGCTTCAGACACTGCAGTGGGTGTTTCTCTGCTGCTCAGTTTAGCCCAATCTGTCAGGATTTTTCTTGGGGAAAAACAGTTCCTCAAGCAGACTTCTGTCATGCATTGCATATAGCACTATCACCTCTAAATGAGGGAGTGTAAAGTTTTTTCTAAATCTCAGAGCCAAAAAAGTGATATATATAGTGTAAGAGGGGTGTAGACACAGTAAACACAGAAATTAGTTTTAGGTCCCAACCAACTTCCTTCTCACACAGCCTCCACACATTTGCCTGGGCAAAGCATTGAGAGTATGTTGGAATGGTAATTCTTAACCTTTGGTTCTCCAGAGGTCTTGGTTTTAACTTCCAAAAACTCTAATCATTGGTCATGCTGGCTGAAGTTTCTGGGTCATGAAATTCAGCAGCAACAACAACAACAACTGTTATTTCCCATCCACCTCTCCCCATGAATTGAAGCAGGGAACAACAACAGATTGATGGACAACATACAGTATCAGATAAAAACATGTAAGGTACTACACTTAGGCAGAAATAATAAAATGCACAGATATAGGATGGGGAACACCTGGCTTGACAACAGTGCATGTGAAAGGTATCTAGGAGTCCTAGCAGACCACAAGTTGAACATAAGTCAACAGTGTGATGTGACAGCTAAAAAAGCCAATGCGATTCTAGGCTGCATCAATAAAAGTCTAATGTCCAGATTGAGGGAAGTAATAGTGACACTCTATTCTGCCTTGAACAGGTCCCACCTGGAATATTGTGTCCAGTTCTGGGCATCACAATTCAAAAAGGATGTTGAGTATGTGCAAAGGAGGACAGCCAAAATGGTGAAGGGTCAGGAAACAATGCCCTATGAGAAGCATTGGAACACTGGAAACTTTAAAGGAGCTGGGAAACTTTAAAGAGGTAGTTAAGAAGTAATAGGATAGCCCTGTTTAAATATTTGAAGGGATGTCATACCGAAGAAGGAGCACATTTGTTTTCTGCTGCTCAATAGAATAAGACCTAGACCAATGGGTTCAAACTACAGGAAAAGAGATTCAACCTCAACATTAGGAAGAACTTTCTAGCAGTCAGAGCTGTTCAACAGTAGAATATGCTTCCTCAAGAATGTGGTGGAGTCTCCTTTAGAGGATTTTAAACAGAGGCTGGATAGCCATTTGTCAGGGATGCTTTGATTGTGAGTTCCTGCATGGCAGGGCACTGGACTAGATGACCCTTGTTGTCTCTTCTAACTCTATGATTCTATGATTCTATTATTTTAACATACATCAATTAAAAAAACAAATAAGAAAAATACATATTAAAACAATCAATCCATATTTAAAATTCAGAATTTAAAAATCATCTGGATAGGCCTGCTAGAAGACACTGATCTTTCAGGCTGTTTTAAATTATTTTTCTCAGGCCTTGAGGGGAATAGGTCACATGAAGCCTTGGATTTGTCTGTTCAGGTTATAGGAACCTTCAGACTAGTGATGGAATGAATATTTTAAAAATGGTCAAGAAATGTGTTTCTTGAGTTTTGGGAACTTGTGACAAGAATAATCCTTGACAGACAAGATTCTTCACAGTTTGGAATGTATTCTGCATAGATGTGCACAATTTTTCTTTAAAACAAACAAAAAACCCCACCATTTTCTCTGATGAAAACAGCATTTTTTACACAGAAAACTAATGTGCAAATTTTGCACAGCATAAATGCTGAGCAATAACTTTGTCTGGAAAGGAAACAGCATTTTTTATATAGAAAGTAATGTTTCTATGCAGAAATTGTTTTCTGCACACACAAGTATGTGTGTACGTGTACACACACAAACAATATTTCTTCAAAATAAGTCCCAAACTTTGAATAGTTATCAAAAACTGCAGTTTTCAAAGACTTTCTTATAGTGAGGAGAAAATTGCTAAAATTACTCACTGCATTCTTTGAAAATGAAATTAGCAAAAAATTGCATCCCTACTTCAGACCCAGTTAGCAAATGATACAAATGAATGTATTTATCAAACGAACTGCTAGCTCATTTCCTAGCCTGTTTCAGGACCTTTTCAGCATCTCCTATGATGAAAGGAAGTTCCATTTCAATATTCCAGGGTTCACTGCACAGGCTGTTCTTTATTCCCAGTTTGGATCAAAACAAATGAAACTTCAAACTATTCTGATGAAGAATAACCAACTTAATAAGTCAAGCTGGAACTCTCAGGAAGGAAGAATGAGATGATTTTGGCTTGTTCAACAAATACATATTATTATCAATGTCTGGACATTGTGGAGGGAGAGTTTACCAGCCCTAGCAACCAAGAGAGTTTGAGGAATAGTGCAGTTTGGCTGGGAGGTTTTATTGCTATGTTTCCTCTCTGGGAAACTCAGTTTCTCTGTGGCATGTTTGAAATACAAACCTCTACTCAGGGCCATTTATAGCTTTACCCAAAGGATGTATTTCAGTGCATACAGGTTTTTCCCAAGACACTTGTATATTTTGCTCTTTGGATCATGCACCTGTGTTGCTTTTCAAGAGTACAAGTGACTTAGAAGAGCACTGTTTTCCTGCTATATTTAAAGCATTGCCCCACACAACGCATCAAACAAAGTACATCCAGAAATATTCACAGGTTGAATAAACAACACCATCAATCTCCCTGGCCCCTTCCTTGCAACAGCTTCAGCCACTGCTCCTAAAGGGGCTTCACTTGCTTTTCCCAGAGTCTGGGCAAAATACAACATTCAGGGCAATGATTCGTGCCAATTACTCAGTTCTGTTTCTCCAGGCTGTGGTCCACGTCGTGATGCCACCCTTTAGAGGACAGACAAGTTAAATCAGCTTTTCCTTTGGGTTGGTGTGACGTGATGGATGGCAATAAGCTTGCAAGCATCCAGTGAAGCACAGCAATCTAATTTGTACTTCACGGGTCTCTGCACCATTCACAGAGTTGAGGTTATCTACAATTTATGTCGGCTAACAGAGCAATCCTATGCATCTCGACAGCAGTACAGTGGGAAAATGTTCAAATACAAGCAAATATCATGGATCAGTCTACATAACTCTGCCGTCAGGGAGAGTGCAAAAATACAGACCCTCTGGTTCTGATATCATCCTCTGTGCTGAACAGAACATTTTTGCCCAGGGAAAAAGACTCTGTGCAAAAATCATGTGCAAATTTTGCACAGAATAAGTGCTAAGCAATGACATTTATAACTGGTCCTAATAATTTGTAGTTGTATCCTGAGTGGGCCTTTTGTAAAACTAAAGAGAATTAATTGTCCATTTGGAGCCAAGCTTCTTCAAATTGTGTTGCATAAGAGTAGGGATAGCTTACAACAATATGTTATCACTGTGAAAATCCATTACCAGTTCTTTTCTCTCCCCTTCCCTCCTCAGCCTTTAGTACTCTGAGGATTGCAGATGAACTCAAAAAGAATGGGGGTTGCCAATGACACCCTCATCTCTGTTATTCATAAAGTCTTGGTACTTCAACACAGTGACCCCTGGCTCCACTGCATCAGGGGATGTCTACTCACCCAACTGAATTCCAGTTCTATGAGAAAGGCAGGATATAAATACAATTAATACAATAAATAAAAAACTGAGTGGGGCTAACTCTCAGGTGAGTGGGTGTGTGCTGTTGCAAACAAAATAAGATAACAAGCTCAGACCTGAAATCTAACTCATTGGTCAACATGGTTGGATCATGTCTGGTCTTACTGTTGCCGAATGACTTGGATGCACCTAGACTGTGGAAATAAAGCAGTTGGAAACTGCTTTAACTGTTATGTCTCCATCCTAGAGAATCCTGGGATTCGTAGTTTTGTGAGGCACTCTTTGGTAGAGAGGGCTAAAATGAGAAATCCCAGGGTTCCACAGGATTGAGCTAAAGCACTTAAAGTGGTGTCAAACTGCATTATTTCTACGGTCTAGATGCACCCTTGTACCCCAAAGGCTAGAAAAATAAACATTTTCTATCAATTGTTCAAGGGTCTGAAGAACTCATGGTAGACAATGAGGCTGACGGTAAATTCTCAAGGTTGTTGCTTTACAGACTGGGTTGAGTATGTACAGTAGAGGGATCAAGATCTCTCTACATAATCCAAACTAAACTGACACAAAATTTGATAAGCATCAACTTATACATGATATTGGCAGCACAAATAGTGTTTGCTAAACACTGGATATCCAAGATGATTCCAACAACAGAAGAATGGAAAGCAAGGTTATATAACTTTTTCATTAGGGACAGACTGACTATGTACTCTACAGGGAAAACAACCCAAGAATTTGAAAGTAAATGGAAGAAGATTGAAAAATTGGGGAACTAAGATAAGACACGGATACGTGTATACAAATAGGAAGAACTTTGTTATTTAGAAATTTAGCTGTTATTATATACTGTATTTATATCTATGGTGATTATGATAGAACAAAAATGACTCATTTACATTTTCGGTTTTGATAACAGTTATGTACTGTATATACAGTCGGCCCTCGCCTTATGCGGGGGATCCATTCCGGACCCCGCCGCGTAAGGTGAATTCCGCCTATGCTCGAGCCCCATTGGAAACAATGGGGCTTGTGCGTGGCGGCGCGGTGGCACAGCGGGGCGTGCCACGGGCGTGCACACCCATTCATTTGAATGGGATGCACCGCCCCGCGTGCCCCGCACACGCGCCACGGCTTGAGCGCCTATGCTCAAGCCCGCGTAAAGCATGCCCGTATATGCATTCTTTCTTCTTCCCTTTTTTCCCCTTTTTCCTCCCTCCCCCTCCTCCTTCACATTTTGTTTTACTGTAACTCTTAAAAATTCAACAACAACAACAATAATAAAAAGATCTCTCTACATACTGATTCTACAGACTAACATGGCTATATTTTTGAATTCTACCAGACTGGGGCCAAAGTACAAGCATTTAACATCCAAAAGAACTTTGGTTTTCATTTACATGCACGGACTCAACAGATGAAATGTGGCTCACCCTTGTGGTCTGTTGACAGACGTCAAGCAATAGATTTCATATGGGTTTTTATTTCCCTTTTGCAGGAAGGGATGATTCCGATTTCTACAGGGCTGTAAAGTTGCCAATAACAAGAGATCTTTTCACCAGTGAATCTTAAAAGCTTTAGTTTCAGGCAAGGATGGGCAAAGTAAGGCCCACAGGCACATTAAGGTTGCCAGAGTGAAAACTGGAGATGTTTCTGTAAGCATCCAAACATCCCCTAATATATTTATTAAACCAGCTATAGTTAAATGTAAACTTAGATGCTAGCATGAGCAGACACAGCTGTAATGGCATATATAGCACCAGACTAGGTAGTGTGAATAACATGTAGACCCAGCCAGGTGGAAAGGTGCAGGGATTGAGGAGCTTGCTGGAAGAATGCCACCCCACCTCCCATTCTGAATTTCTGATGGCAGCCGAAAGCCAAAAGATGAGTTCTGCCAGATCACACAAGACTGGAATCCCCCTTTCATCTCTTATCTATTCTTAAAACACCCCTTTCCCGCCCTCTCAGTTCTAGGGACTCCAGATCTTGTCTAAGTGTTGTAAAGTCCATGAACTATCATCAATCAAAATCAATTTCTCAAACCAAACTTTCCACTTTGAAAACCTTCTTAGGTTCTGTTGAGGGGCAATCCAGCTTTTGGTTTCCAATGGAAGTTCTATGGATTGGGGTTGGCTTTAAAGGTATATATCATCCTAAAATGTAGTCCTTTGAGTGCAGTTGTTCCCCCCACCCCCACGGACAGTGACTGTTGCTCTCAGGCTTCAGTCTGAGTTCCTTTGGCTGCATCTGCACTGTAGAAATAATCAGAATTCAGTGAGTTATTTGCCATCAAATCAATTCAACTTATGGTGATCCTATGACTGAGTGTGCTGTGACTGTGATGTAGAGAAGAGTGCTGAGAATTATCATGGACAGCCAAAAACACAAATGAGTCTTTGAACAAGCCTGAAATAACCCTAGAACCAAGATGGTCAAACTGAGGCTGTTGTTCTTTAGCCATATCATGAGAGGGAATGATTCATTAAAAAAGACAATAATGCTAGGAAAAGTAGAAGGCAGCAGAAAGAGAAGAAAACCACATTCCACATGGCTAGACTCAACTAGAGAGGTCACGGGCATGAATTTGCAAGACTTAAACAGAGCAGTGGAAGATAGGAGGTCTAGGAGATGTCTAATCCACAGGGTCGCCATGAGTTGGGGCCAACTCAAGGATAGTTATCAACAACAACATGATTGAGAGACCTCCAAAGACCCTGATCCTCAATTTCCTTGCTCAAGTCTTGCAAACTCAGGACTGTGGCTTCCTTGCTTGAATCAATCTACCTGTACTGCAGTCTCCCTCTTGAGTAAGGTTGTTTTGTGGTACGTCCAATGTATGACAGCCTCAGTTTGGTCATTCTAGAGACATACTGCTAAATTTATGTGTGTATAGGATTGCAGTCTTAACCCACCCCAGAGCCAATCAATACCATCTTCCAAACTGAAATGGTCCTTCTGATGCTTTGAAACATGGGTGGGAAACATTAGGACTTCTCACTCACCCATGTGGAGCTCCAAGTATGGTTGCAGTCTCTTCCCCATAAAACCATCACTGGGTGGTGTCATAGCTTTTCCTGATTCTAAACAATCAAAATGCTCTCCTAAAGTTTAGTTACTGGCAGCAAGAGCTTTAAGCCCACACAGGCTGCTATTTCTGGCCCCACCCTTTTGACTTTGGTCTCACCCACTACTGTAAGAACTTATCTAAAATTGGATTTGGCACTTAGCCTGAAAGAGTGTTCCCATACTTTGGTTGCAAACGTAGTAGCTATTTTTTCATGCGTAAAAGGAACACCCAAATCACTTGCTCTTTGCCTACATGTCAAGATGTTGGTATTGAATGCATATTAAAATGTAGCAATACTCTTTGGGTCACATTTCATAAATGCTTTTTCCTTTGAGAAAAATTTCTATTAAACTGCCCTTTGGCATTTGTGTCTTCCACCAGTCCTCCAGTCTAGATGTATGGGTCAGGCCTTTTCAAGGCTTCTAGTTATGGGCTATGCCTCAATGTGACTTGTGGAGAAAACATGACATATATCCATGGCACTCACAAATTATCTATCAGTTCCAAATACCACATGGTACAATACACTTGTATCTGCCATTCAAAAAACATGTTTTAAGTTCCTTAAAATGGAGGTTCAACAAGTAAGGTTTCTAGTTTGGGAAAAAGCAGTCATCAAGTGTTCCTTCTGAACTACAGAAGGATTGTTATAGGCTGGGGTTTGGTTCCAAGATCCCTCATGTATAACAAAATCTGTGTATGCAGAATGCTCCCAACTTATTTACTTTATTTATTTCAACTATTTATATCCCGTCTTTCTCCCACAATGAGATTCAAGGCAGGTTTTTACCTCAACATTTTGGTCTGGGGAAAATGGGGGTTCAATCCTAGTCCCACATTTTATTAACCTTTTCTGACCATTTCTCAAACTCATCATAGTTCTTGAGTTCCAAGAGCTTGGAAAAGTTCTCATAGAATTCCTTTTCCCAAATGGCCCTTGGCTTGGTGATTCTAGAAGATGTGATTTTTAAAAAGGCAACTTTTCCATGCTCTAATGAATCTCCATTTCTCTGATTTCTACTGCTGTTTTGCTATCAACCATATCCTCATGTCATTAATTCCTACTGAATGAATTAATGGTCTTTATAGTCAATCAGGGAACACATAATGGATTTGGTGACATTATACTATATAGCACATAGAATTATAGCATATAATAGACATTATAGCCAATCATAAAGAATACAGTGCGCCCGCGTCATACACGGGTGCACCTTATGCAGCTTCCAGCATACGCTGGAAGCTGTGCCAGAAGGAGCAGCGCCGTGCGCCAGGAAAGGCAATGGTGCCACGCTCCGCTGCAGGCACAAGCCCTATTCACTTGAATGGAGCTTGAACATCCATGCTTTTTCCCTTACGTAGGGGTGTGTGTGTCAAAACGGATCCCCCATGTAAGGGATGACTGTATAAAGAAAACAAAAATAACGACCACAGACGAAATACATAAATTCAATCTAGAAAGTGAGGAAATTGAAATAGTTAAAGAATTCCCATACCTAGGATCAAATATTGACCAGAATGGTGACTGCAGTCAAGAAATAAGAAGAAGGCTGGAAATGGGAAGGCAGCTATGAAAGAACTAGAAAAGAGCCTGAAGAGTAAACACATACAACTGAATACTAAAGTTAGACTTGTCCAGGCAATTGTATTCCCCTTCACCATGTATGGATGCAAGAGCTGGACAGAAAATGAAGCAGACAGAAAGAAAACCAACTCATTTGAGATGTGGTGCTAGACAAGAGCGTTTAGGATACTGTGGACAGTCAAAATAAAACAAATGGGTCCTGGAACAGATGAAGCTGGAAGTCTCCTTGGAAACCAAGATGGGCAAATTGAGGCATGGATCAATAGAAAAGACAATAATGCTATGAAAGGTAGTGGGTAGTAGAAAGAGATGAAGACTGCATGCCAGATGGATAGACTCAATGGCGGGGGGGGGGGGTATGGGCATGGGTTTGCAGGACCTAAGCAGAGGAGTGGAAGATAGGGGGTCTTGGAGATATCTCATCCACAGGGTCACCATGAGTTGGGATTGACTCTAGGGCAGCTAACAACAACAAACAAACAAATCAAATCTTGCTATGTTGTGATGATCTCAAAAACAATCCAAGCTCATTAAAATGAGGCAAAATGTCTCTTTTAGCATCCAGTTTATCAGGGATCACACCAAAGACCCAACAATTCCTCAGCTCGTTTCCAAATTTCCTTTTAAAAATTAATGAACCAGGGCAAAGTTTTGAATGCGTGCCCACCCCCCAACCCCCCAAGTTTTGCTGCCTGGCTTGGCTTGGCTTGGCAAAACTGCGTTTTCACACTATCTTCAGGCCTATGTTGGCTTAGCATGAATCTTGTAAATTTGATGCCTTATAAAAATATTATGTGTGAAGCAATATCAAGCCTCTATCTTATTCTTGACCCCTGAATGGCTCTTTCATCACCTGCAAGTCTCTTTATGATGCTGTTACTTTCTTCCACAAGCGGGCTGAATACTAAGCAGTCCTCCAAGCACAAAAACAAACAAACCAAACCCAGAAATTTGTTTTAATGGCTGTTTTAAAGATACACCTGAAGAAAAAAGGCCACATGGGCCAAAGTTCTGATCTTGCTCACCTACAGCTCCTAAGTGGGTCAGGTTGATTCATTTTGATCCCAACAGAGTGATGTATATTTTAAAACTTCTGGCAAGATTGTGAAATTCAGGCCAGAAAGACTAAAGCTGTCTTGCTTCTTTCTGTTACAGTATCTAATCGATCCCTGGCTAACTAGGGGTGGGAGAAATACACTGCTGTGCTTTGATATTCAATTTCCAGTTAAAAACCAACAGTGTAGAGTTCATCAAGGCCCTTTGCATGAATTAATAATTGTGATTCACTGCAGTACAGGAATTCAAATCCTTCTCATGAGTGCTTTCTAAGTTACCACTATCCCTTTATGAAAGTTCATTTTCCTGTACTTACATTCTGCCAGCCAGAAAGCAGTCTGGGAGTTTGTTAAGTGGCTTCCAAAAGGAACCAAAAATATTCTTTCCACAGAAATTGAAGCAAGGAAGAGAATGTGCAGCAAAAGAAAAATGGAAACCAGTAAATGTGTGCACTGCAGAATTAATGCAGTTTGATACCACTAACTGAATGCACTGGAATTTTGGGATTTATTGTTTTGTGAGCTATTTAGAGAGAGTGCTCTGATGCCACAAAAAAACTACAAATCCCAGGATTCCATGACAGTGAAAGCAGTATCAAACTGCATTAATTCTTCAGTGTAGATGTTGTTGTTGTTGTTGTGTGCCTTCAAGTCGTTTCCAACTTATGACAACCCTTAGCCAAACTTATAGTGGGTTGTTTGTTTATTTGTTTTTGCAAGATTTCTTCAGAGAAGGTTTGCCATTGAGGCTTAGAGAGTGTGACTTGCCTATGGTCGCCCAGTGGGTTTCATGGTTGAGCAGGGAATCAAACCTGGTCTCCAGAGCTGTAGCTCAACACTCAACTCACTATGCAACACTGACTCTACTATGGAAAGACAGCCAGTCCACTGGACACAATCCATGTTGGCCAAAGGGTGAAATCTTTCTATTAAAAAAACATCACAGGTTGTGAAATAAATTAGAACATTCTATCTCTTTTTAGGATTAGGGTTCTTTGAGGAGGAGATAAAAGTTATCAAAACTGCTCCCAGCTCTGACCAGTTGGCAGTCACCAAATTTCCTCCCATAATGATATGTGAAAAAATGGTAACCACCAGTTTGCTCAAGAAGGAAACTTCTTCCATTTCTTGACAGCTTTTTGCTCTTTCCCATGGCAACTCACTGTATGAAGACATAGGGGAAAGTCTTTTCTGCCAGTTGAGAAATACCCTCTCTCATGGAGGACTGACTGGCACTTATGCTGGCTTCTTTCTGGTGCCACATAAAAACATAGTATAGACTAATGATTTAATCCAATTTATGAGTAATGCATGATTTTTAAAGTGGTTTAACTTGTTTCAGAATGTCAAATTGTTTAATATGCTTTTAGGCCCATTAAAATGTTTTTCACAGTTTCAAAATTTTAAATATGGTAACTTTAGGTTGCTCAAAAATTGATTCTTTTGTACATTACCCAAAGATCCTTTGATATGGGTAGGGATATTTTGGTGAGCCAATAGAGTGTACAGTCAGCCCTCCATATCCACATATTCTTTATCCATGGATTCAATCATTCTCAGAGGGAAAATATTTTAAAAAGTATAAATTCCCAAAAGCAGACCTTGATTTTGCCATTAGTCAGACTTGAGCATACATGATTTTGGTATTCATGGGGGATCCTGGAACCAAACCCCAGAGGATACCCAGGGACCATTGTAGTTCTTTGGGTGTAGGATTAAGACTACTGAGTGACCAGGGCTTGAATTCCAACTCAGACATTGAACAAGTCACACTCTCTCAGAGGAAGCCAATGGCAAGCTTCTACTCAATAAATCTTGTCGGGGGGAAAAACCTGTGATATAAATGTCATAGGCCAGCAACAACATAAGAGTAACAACATTTTTGAGTCAGTATGGTCTAGCATGTCAGTATTGGTCTAGGAATTTGGGAGACCAGGATTTGAATCTCCATTCAGCCATGGAAGCTCTTTAGGTAACCCCAGGCAAGGCACACTCTTTCAGCCTTAGAGGAAAGCAGTGGCAAACTTCCTCTGAATAAATCTTGCCAAGAAAACCCTACATAGGATTGCCATAGGATGAAGTTGGTTTGATGGAACACATCAAACAATACATATGTATTTATGTATTCAAATGCTTAAATAAATAAATGCAACATAAACTATGCAAAATAGTAAAAATGAAATACTATGTACGTTATGAAAATATAATGGAAATTGTGCTAATAAGCATCACTGGAGGCTTTTGTTGTAAATATTTCTGGGGGATTCAAGTCTTGGTCTGTTGCAGGAAAACCAACAAAGAGTCTTGGTGCAGCATGACATCAGACAAAAGGGGCTGCTGTCAATAAAAATATATGCCAAATAGTATTTGTTCATCTTTAAATGCCACAAGGCTCTAGTCTTTTCTTGCTGCAAAAACTAGTCTACTGTGGCACAGAACCTGGTATATTATGCCTCCTTAACTTGACTCACCTCTTGAAAAAAAACCTAGAGTCTTAATAACCTGGGAGTGAACAGTTTGGCTGGGACACAATGATGCCAGACTGGAGCAACTGAAAGAGTCTTCCCCATCATCCCAAATCCCCTTTAGTCTCTTTTGAAGGTTATCTCCATCATTGGTCACTTTAATGTGTATTGTCAACAGTGATGACAGTGATAAAGAATCAGTCCAGCTAACATTCTGCAGCTGGGACTCTTTTCAACACTTAAGTAGCTGGTTGGATCATTAAGATAATGGGCCAGAATTACCATCACAAGCTGCATCATGTTTGGGAAGGAAACATACTATCGCAAACCATGGTAGCTGGTGGCTTCCATGTCAATGGGTCAGTCAAACTGGTCTGGGATTTAGTCCAAACTCTAAAGGATTTATCCAAGGTATCAAAACAAATCTACCTCAGAAATACTTTCAGCACCTTGAACAGTTTTCTGTTTCCAAATATGTTTTCTGTACAGAAAGAACATGTACAGTGTGCCCTTGCCTTACATAGTGCGTATCCTCAAGCTCCAGTGAAAATAATGGGGCTCGTGTATGATGCGCAGCACGGCACACATACCAGGGGCACACACACCTTTGCAACCCCATCGTGTGGCTTTCAGCTTACACTGAAAGCCACATAAAAGGTGCCTGCATATAATGCAGGCACACTGTATATTTTTATGTAAGTGATTTACAAAAATATTCCCCCAACAAAGCTCCAAAGTATGAATAGTGCTCAAAAATTGCACAGAATTCCTTGAATTCTCACAAAGCTGTGAAAAAAATTATTCATTCTAGAATATGGAAATGATGTACCAGAATATTTACATCCCTAACTGGACATATATGAGTTATGCCGAGAGACCTCTTCTATATCTAATCACTGGGAGCAATACAATGAGTGAAGATACAGAAGAGGCTCTTTCTATTCCCTAGTAGTGACATGGCCTCCCATCGGAGCTACTGCTGATAATGATCATTGTCTTATATAAGTGTCAACTTGAAGTCCAGCTGCTCACTCAAACTTTAGGGCCCCAGCAGTCATTTCCGGGTTCCAACTTATGGGACTGTGGGTTTTGTTTTCTGCTTTGTTTATATCAAAACCATTTTAGAATTCAAAAACATACCTGTGTTAATCTGGATCAGTATGCAAAGGGATTTTGTAGCACCTTTGAGACTAACAGAGTAAGTTATGCTACCAACATAAAGAAAATAATAAAAATTTTATTTCTATCCTGCTTTTTGCCAGGCCATCAAAGCGGCGTATAACAAGTTAAAATACATCCATATAACTAAACTTCTTTTAGTTAGTCTCAAGGATGCTACAAGATACGTTTCCATATATTGTTTCAGGATTGTTTCACTTGTTTTAAAGCTGTTTTATTCAGGACACCATATTTGAAGATGTCCAAATACAGGGTAAGATAGAAATATTTTCACACATAAATCACATGTATTAAATGCCCTTGAAGCCAGAACCCCCAAGTTTTATCTTTAGCACCTACCTCTACTTCAGAGGACCTCAGTAGCAGACCTAGAGCAGCTCTCTGCCACAGTCTCTAAAGACACACTGTCCATCAGAATAGACTAGACTTTGTAAACATTACATTCTGCACTAAAATCCCCCAAATTCCCCAGCAACCATGACCAACTGTGACCAAACAGTCCTATTACTGCTGTTTATTTGCTGTGAAGTCAAATTCAACTTATGTAGCCTCTATGAACAGGGTCAGTAGGCAAAGTGGAAAATGACTTACAGGCAAATAGACTCAATCAAAGAAGCCACAGCCCTGAGTTTGCAAGACCTGTAACAGGCTGACTTGGAAGTCTCTCACATTAACAACACACACCAAAAAAAAAAAAAAAAAAAAGAGCAAGAGAATTCCGAGAGCTCTGGTCATCAACAATCCTCCTCCAGTTCAGACACATGGCATCTCTGATTGAATCAATTCATCTTCCTCTTTCCTACTGCTTTCTACTTTATAGAGTATTATCATCTTTTACAATGAATCACATTCTTTCATGATATATCCAAAGTACAAATCTGTTGAGTCTCTCCCTATTCTAGTCATTCTGATTTGCCTTCCCTCGCTGCTTCTTTCAGCTCAGTGCTTCAGTGCCCAATCTGCTGATTTGTTGTTCCCCAAATGCAATCAATAAAGTGCACCAGAGATGGTTTTCCTAAATGGAAGGCCATGACACCTGGCTTACATTTGCAGCATGATGTCAGGAGGCACTTTGTGATTCTAGGTTAAGCCTGAACCCTGCTCCCTCCTCTTGCCATGATAGTGAGCCAGCTTGCCTGTGTGTCATGGGGCTTTGCTAATTAATGGGTGCTTGCCTGTGTGTCATGGGGCTTTGCTAATTAATGGGTGCCAATTGCTGAGAGTGAACTAAACTAAGAGGTGGTAAAAATGAATTATTAACATGTGGGAGAAAGGCCTGCAACTCATCCCATGTGGCATACATACGGCATACATACAGCCACATGTTTGACTGAATTGATTCCATTAATTACAGACAGAGTGTTTATGATGAGGCTCATTGATTCCTCTTATTGGGTTTTCTTGCTCTTGCCAAATCATTCCACAGTTTGAAAAGGCTCTAATTGGAACTTTCCTGTCAAGGGTAATGATCACTTCACAGATACTGGGCCTGGTCAGAAATCTTCCTGCCCAGAGCAAATAGGTTTGCAGTGGGTCAGCCCTTCAGGAGTGCTGCCAATCGCTCTGGAACTCAAACAAACCTTAGAAATTTTCCTGGCACTCCTTTGCTAATTACTTTGCACACTCCAGTTGGCTCTTGTTTTCCCTGCCATGATGGCTGGGAAAGCTATGGACACTCAAAGCTTGTGGCTATTTCATTTAGGTATACAGCCAATGTTTAAGTGAAATGGTGTTCCTTCTATAAAATGGCAAAATCAAGGTTTGCTTTTTTTGGAATATATATATAATATTTTCAAGCAGTGGATTGGTGAATCCATGGATAAAGAACCCATGGACACAGAGGGCTGACTGTACTACAGTATTTTTGGTTTCAGGTGCTTTAATATTGTTGTTTGTTATATTTACACTTACCTTTCTTCTAGGACGCTGCAGTTAGCTTACATAGCACCCGTTTAAATCGTGCCATAGTTCTTCTCCTCTCCATAAAAACCCCATGAGGTTGATCAGGCTGAGGGAGAATAATTAGCTCAAAGTCATCCTGAGAGTTTCATGGCTTAATAGAGACTAGAACCTAGAATTCACATATCCCAACCCAAAGCTCTATTCCTACATCACATCGGGCTTCCTTCTCATTAAAAAACAAAACCAAATCCTAACTCCAGGACCCAGTTGAGCATGGAAAAAGGGCTTTGGGATCAAGTGTTCTATCTCATCCAACATCCTGTTTCCTGTAGTGGCCAATGTGATGCTTCTGACATGAAGCCAATGGTCCATCCTAGGCACATATTATCTGAAAGTAAATTTTGACTGTCTGCAGTCAAAAACACTGCAGGTGTTTAAATTTAACAAATACCTTGACCTAAAAAACATTGCTTGTAAAAACAGCCCAAAGAATGCCAATGATCAAATGTTGTTTTGCTATGTGGAAAACACACACACACACACAGTTTACTGCTGATTTGCACTTCATCAGCAGTAGTTTAGAGTCAAATCACTCCCAAAGGATGTACCAGATGAGAAAAAAAAATACATTGGAAGATTATAACAACTAACAATTCAGAAAAAGGTGAAAAAAGAGAGTCTGCTAAGTGGGTCAGATTTTGCACAAGGGGAAGAATTCTTAGGTGTGCCATTTTCTATTGTTTCTCTCTCCCCAATATCTTCCAGACTGTATTCTCCTCCAAATTAATCATGTTTAGACAAGATAATGATCAGCTTCAGGCATCTGTTGATTATTATAAATTACTGTGTGTACTGTGATGATCATTAGAACAGAAACAAAGATGGGAAATATAACCAGTTATGACCAGAGCCAGCATGATGTTACGGCTAAAGTGCTGGAGCTTGGGTATGGGTTCAAGTCTGTGCTCCAACCATGATGTTTGTTACATCTCTCTGTAACCAACCTTGAAAGGTTGCTATAAACCTAAAACAATGGGAATCTGGCAGGATATAAATATATTCACCAAGAATGGTCTAACTGCAAGAAATACAATAAGCATGTGCAGCATGCCTATTCTTATTCTTATCCTTTTGGTTCCCTAGTCAGAGCCTAAATGGGACCCACTGATGCTCACTCTAGGTTAAGGCAGGTTACCACCTTTCTACATGACATGATCATTCTAGGATATTTAAAGCTAGCTCTGACCAATGTATGCAAAGCAGAAGAAAACCAACCTGTGATTTATAGATGACTGCAAAGCATTTTTATGTGTAAATCGTGAGATATTACAGTTTGCTTTAAAGTAAATGGGAATGCTACAGCATCTGATACTCCTGTTGCATAATCTACACTGTCAAGACACAATATTGAGGAACCCAATGGTTTCCTACCGGCATGGAGTCAGACAAGGCAGCATGTTATCTGTTTAATTTATATGCTGAATATATCATACAGAAAGCAGGATTAGACTCAGAGGAAATAGGGGTGAAAATGAACAATTTAAGTTATGCAGATGACATCATATTACTTCCAGAAAATAGCAAAGACTTGGGACGATTACTGATAAGAAGTATGGAAATGCAAAAACAAGATTACCGCTGAATATTATGAATACCAAAATAATGGCCACAAATGATTTACGTAACTTCAAAATGGATAACAAATAATAATAATAATAATAATAATAATAATAATAATAATAATAATAGGATTTATTTTTATGTCGCCCAATCACTGAGAATCCGGGCGGCTTACAACAGAGGGAATAATAGACGGTTCCCTGCCCTCAGGCTTACAATCTAAAAAAGACCCTGAAATAGTTAGATTTCCTATATTTTGGCACTATCATTAACTGGCATTAAGACTGCAGTCAAGTAAGCAGAAGAATAAGACTTGGAAAGGCAGCCATGAAGGAACTAAATAAGATCCTCAAGTGAAAAGATATATATTTTAGATCCCAAGGTCAAAATCATCCAGGCCATAGTACTTCCAATTTCTCTATATGGTTGTGAAATCTGGATAATGAAGAAAGCTGGGAAGGAGGGGGGGATCATCTCATTTGAAAAGTGGTACTGGAGGAGAGTTCTATGGCTACCATAGGCCCGATCTAGATGAGCCTAAAGTGCCCCCTCGTCACGTGCTAGGGGTTGGCCGAGGGTGCACCGCCCATACGTGCCTCACCTCTAGCATGAGACGAGGGCGTCAAAATGGTGGCGCCCTGTACACATAGATGCCCCCGTTTTGACGTGACAGACGCCTAGCGTCCGCACGTCCCAGCATCATTGTGATGCTGCGAGTGCGCCATTGGTGCACTGCAGCATCACAATGGCACCGCAGAAAGAACCTGCTTTTTGCGGGTTCTTTTTGCTGCATGAAAGAGCCACGCAGTTTGTCCGCTACTGCTCCCTCGCGCAACACAACAAGGCGCAGATAGACCGCCCTTTTTGGGTGGTCTGTATCCCACCATAGATTGCTAAAAAAACAAACTGATGTGTCTAAGAGCAAATCAAGTCTGAACTTTTACTAGAAGTGAAGATGACTAAACTGAGGCTGTCGTACTTTGGACATATCATGAAATGACATTACTCATTGTAAAATATGACAATGCTTGGAAAAGTGGAAGGCAGTAGGAAAACCACACTATAGATGGATTAACCCAGCAAACAATATCACCACTTTCAAAACAAAAAAATGTTGCAATTACAAAAGATAGTTAAACAAATCTATGGCCGGTTACAGACTGCCAAAATAAAGCTGCTTCGGGTCTCTTTGGAGGTATGCTATTTAAATGATGCATGGGTCCTAAGAGTCCGGCGGTCGCATCAAAGCCACACTCCATTCCTAAGCACCGGAGTGCAGCTTTTGGTGCAGCTTTTGGATTCTTAGGATGCATGCATCATTTAAATAGCATACCTCGAAAGAGACCCGAAGCAGCTTTATTTTGGCAGTCTGTAACAGGCCTATATAGATATCAGGTAAAGAAAAGAATGTTAGGTCTACTCAAGCTGTCTATCCATACACATCCATGAGAAGCCAGACATAGCTTTGATCTTCTTGAGACGTCTGGGGACAATGGAAGTTGAAGTTCAAAACATCTGGAGGCCATTAACTTTAGGGCAGCTACTCCTCCCCCAGTACACTCCTATCCCCCAATGGTCTCAGTTTGGCAGTGAAAACTCCAATTAACCTTTTGTCATCCCACTTTTTCAGCTGCTATAAAAATGTCCCAACTTCTCCCTCTCCTCCTCTGAATTTCCACCTTTGTCCACAGCTTGCTTCAATTCCTGAAAACTGAGCTCAAATTGCAAACCTCAGTGTGAGTTTCACCACCATTAACTCAGTGGGAGGGAGGGGTGGAATCCTGTGCCCCCCAGTTGCTTCAAGAAAAAGCAAACTGCTGCAGCCTCCCCTAGCTTGTCTGTTCTTCCTCATTAATAACTGTTGGTATCTTAACCAAACTTTGATGTTGCATAGCCACACATGTCTCAGTTTTCAGCTCTGAAATGTTGGAGGGTATGCCCACTAAATTAATGGAGCTTTTTAAAGACTGATTTTAAAAATCTTCATTGCAAGTTTATAAACAGAGGCAGGGATGCTCCAGCTGTGGATCTTTGCACTGACAGGAATTGGATTAACTGACCATTGGTGTCCTTTCTATTCCTCAGAGTAGGTATGTACTCTGTCCAAATGGATATATTTTACAGCTGAAATATGTTGATTTGTTGCTATGCTGCTAGAAGACTGGCAAGATGCTTTTGCAAGCGAATACATTCAATCCAGTTCTAAAATATGCAGGGGGATTTGGCTAAGTAATACTAAGCCTGAGTGCACAGTCCATACACCATTACCATTATTCTATTTAGGCCTAATTTATCAATGGGGATTTCTTTCTGGGGACCTGCGAGACCCTGTGTCTCTCACAGATTTCTATAGATATAAACAGATGAGCCATAGCTTTGTGCACAACTTAAGGGAGATCTGTTACATTAAGGTAGAGATAAATCATTCCCTTTTTATCACTGAGTCACAACATTTGTTTGTTTTTTCTCTTACAAAAAAGCAAAACACCATGAAATAAAACCACATATTAAGAGAGTTAATCCTAGTATGCTAACACCAGTCTGGCCAATCAGAACTGATACTGTGCTACTTACTCTAAAATAGTATGATACATTTAGGTAGGGCTGCAAAGACACAATCCAGGATCCTACACTGGGGCTGCATAGCAGAAATGTTCGCATGGCGATTTACACTTTATTTGTGACATGCAACCCTAGTGTTAAAAGCCAACATTCACAACAAGCCATTAAATGGGCATATGCCTCCATGTGCATCATGTGCAATGAACACCTGCATGCACCACATGTAGAACTCCATTATTGCAACCTAGAAACAGTTATGGAAAATCTGTATCACATAAAAATGTCCAATCATGTCTGCAAGGGAACATATGAATGCATAAGCCATCCACAGGATTCTGGTTATGTGTGTGAATAAAGCCACCAGAAAGTTCATAGAGATTTTTGAATATGGGGAACAACACAATACACAGAGATCTTCCCTATTCATCAGTTATTATGGTCTGAAAGCCAGAGCTACATCTAGCTTTGAGAAAGCATACAACTTGTTTTAGTCTCACACTGCTCCCATTAGCATCTGTCCCAAATTGAAGAGATTCTTTCTGATTCATTCCAAAAGGTCTCTTAGTGCTGAGACTTTCTGTGCTTACCTCTAAAAGGAACAGCACACGCAAGATACGAAACTTCCTAACCCAGTGGTGTTGTGAAAATTCATGTGCAGTTCATGTGCAGACACACTATTAAAGTGTTTGTTCATGCAAAAGAAATAAGAAACGTGTAGAGTTTACTTTTCCGCCTTTCTGTTTGTATTGAGAAAGACAGTCTGTGCAATAGACATGCTGAAACTGACCTGCCTTATGGCTAGAGTTGAATAATAAACATAATGCATGCAAAGCCAACCTCTAAAATACAACCAAACTGTAAGAGATTCTCAAACAGAATTACTTCTTACAAACCCTTCTTGGTGGACTTCAATGGAAAATCACACCCGCATGCAAAGGAAAAAGAGTTACTATTTAAATATAAGCCTGTCTTTTAAAGTGCATACTACACATGGATACTACATATGCATACTACACATCAACAAAAGGAGAATTAAATTGATCTGAATATATTTGCATGGGTAGACTTAGACATACAGAGGCAAATTTAGAGATAATTACTTTAATTTCAGCACTAACACAATATATCTCACATAACAGGGAAGACTGTGATGAGGTGAGCTCTCTGCCTCTTGTCCTAAGCATAGGTGGGCAAGTTAAAGTCACCTGATTTCATTTTTAGGTTTCATTTTATTAAACCAGATATCAGATGGACAACCTTTCAGAGAGAGGACTGTCCTCTGGCAGCCTTTAAATAGAAGATGATCTTTTGTGAACCAGGACGATCCTTTGTAAACCCACCCTATCCACAATGGTTTCTCCATCCATTTTAGAGAAAGAGAAGCTCTGCGTACAAATCTTTGTAAACAACTGCCTCTTATAGTATTGAAATGAGTAGAATGGTCAGTCTAAGGAGTAAGCATGGGGCTAGGCAGCTCCACCATGTGAAAAGTGCCCTATTCTCAAATAACCACAGGATTTGGTGACAAGGTTGGGGAAAGTAAAGAGAGCACTACTCCTTACAGACAGCAGTGGTTGCTCAATTTTGTAGGATCGCATAGATTATAGAAGAAGGAGGATTCAGAAAGCATCAGTGGAAATTTACTGGAGAAATCTAAACACGTACCTAAGAACACACTCGATCCCAAAGGACAAGGGGCTGTAACTTTCAAAAAATGAAAGCTCTGAATAGAACATGATGGTCTCGAGCCTGGAGAAACATCTGAGAAAGGAATTTGCCTTGGCAAAATGAAACCTTTCCTACCAGCAAGGGAATTTTATGATTTGCCATGACACGTTAATTGTTGCTTTGACTCCCTTCCAAATTTGGAAAGGATCATCACAATTGGCAAATGAAGATGAGAGAAAACTGAGGCTATTAGAGTACATCCAAACAAGGCCAGGAAGGAGGGGGGTAAGCTTAAAAGGCAGAATCATTGACCTCTTGAGTTCCTCAGAAATAAAATCACTAGATTGACTCTTAAAAATACATGTGTTCAGGTATTGCACACCTCACTTTCTTCAACATGGGCACAGACGAACACCTACCCATGCCCCCCCCCCCCCCCATCGCTTGCCTGAACAACATGTCTGGAGAGGTTCTCTTCGCATGGAGCAGAGGTTGGCAAACTGTGGCTCTGGGGCCACAGATGGCCACAAATATGTTTTTGTCACCTCGGTGTCACCAGATTTTCTTGCCAAAAATAATAAAAGGGAAATTGCTACTCCTGGCATCCTTTTACATTGCACAATTATAATGCCACGATTGTGTTTTCACTGCAATAGTTCCATCCTCTGGAATCCAGAGGTTTGCAATTTAGGGAAGGATAGTTAGAATTCTCAGCAAGAGAGCTCTAGTGCCTTACCAAACTACAAACCCCAGGATTCCACAGGATGCAGCCACAGCAGTAAAAGCAGAATTTGTTGTTGTTGTGTGCCATGAAGTCATTTCCGACTTAGGCAAAACTCCCATGGTTCTCTTCGTATGGAGCAGATGAGTTTTCTTGCCAAAATTTATTCAGAGGAGTTTTTGCAATTGCCTTCCCCTGAGACTGAGAGCATGTGACTTGTCCAAGCTCACCCAGTGGCTTTCATGGCCATGCAGTATGGCCTACACTCATACTGGTTTGAGTGTAGTCCACCACTCCAACCAGTATGCTATGCTAGTTCTCTAAATCAGAATAGTAGTGTTGTAACTGGTTAGTGTTAGTTTTGGGCCAGCTTTGTAATCTGTTAAGATCATTTGGAATACTGCCTGGAGTACTGTCTATCCCTTCTAGATAAGTTCAGGAGCTGACAAGCTGATGGTGTCTTCCATATATTTTGGACTATAACTCCCATGATTTCCAACAGCTGGTGATGCTGGCTGGAGATGAGAGCTTTGGACTGGTCCTCCAAAGCATCTGGAACACACTAAGGCCCAGTACATACCTGTAAAAAAGTCTGAAGTGGCGGTGGCCTTTTTTCCTGTGGAGGGAAGCCGCAGCTGCCAAACCATGCGGCTTCCCTCCACAGGAAAAACAACCCACAAAAAGCGGGTTCTTTTTCTCCCACACCAGTTATGTCCGAGTGAGCCAATGGCGCACTCATGATGTAACTGGCGCAACACAACGTGTGGATGCTATACGTCCGTTACATCATAATGGCAACACCCGTGTATATGGGGCCATTATGCTATGTGCTAGGGTTAGGGACCATGTGGTTGCTGCGTGGTCCCGTAACCCTAGCATGGAGTGGGCATGGTGCTTTAGCACCATCTATACCACACCTAAGATGCCTTTGCCTGGATAGTTCAGAGGCAATAAACTAATGAATGTGAATCAGCTTTAGAAGCCACATTCCTCTTCTTGCAAATAAAGGGACAAAAATAAAATATGCTATTATTTGTGCTCCTAATAGAAGGCGAGTATAGAGCCTCCGTGCTTTATTGTCCTGATGCAAATACAGCCTCAGATAATTTTCTCAGATCTGACTGCTGGAGATAACAGCAGGAGATAGAAAATAATGAGTACAGTCATAAGGAAAGGTGAAGACGCTGGTTAATCTCTGGGTTGGGTATTTCTTTTTAAATTAAGAAAGCCTCCCTCAGTACAAGAATTTTATTAAACCCAAACTAATATCCTACTGAAGAGACGTAAAAGCAAACAAGGATCTGAAACACAGGAAGTTGGATGATACACAATGGGAACATTTTCTGAACTGAACCAAGAGTACAACTAGAAAAACTTAAGAATTTAACAGAACGTGTAAGCCTGCTGAAGAATCCTGCAGGACTCAAAGCTTACACATTCTTGCAAGTGATATCTTTTCACCTACCTTGTAGTTTCGATCTTTGGGATTTTATATGGCAACCACTCTCTCTGAAGCTGTTGAGTGAAATTTGAACACTCAAAAAGTTTTGTAGTGTCAGCAGTCTCCTCATGATCAATTAATGACCTATGCAACACAATGCCTGGCCACTTAGTAGATTTCAAACCCCACTTATAAGTCTGAATTTCCACTTTCAGTGTTAGTGCAGAAGTCCTGATGTTAAACAGAGCAAATGAGGTAAACGGGGACCAATGAACTAACGAATCGGGGGGGGGGGGACTAACCCTAAATTTCTGCCTGGCATATTAGCTTTCTTTGGGCAGTAGAAGCAATTTCTCTCCAAATGCAACTCTCCCAAGGCCATGCTGGCTGGGAGTTGTAGTACTGAAAAATAACCTTTTGAACCCTTGCAGCTTTCCGTCTGATCTATTATTTTCTTGGCCTCATTAATGGATTTTAAAGACTACATAAACTGATTTGTATCTTTAAAAAAACTAAAAGAGGAAGGATAATCACATAAAATAAATAATATATTTCTGATTCATTGTTGAAACATATCAAACTGTTGTTCTTTTTTGTGGTGTAGGTATCTATCCCTAACTTTTTCACGTTTCATCTACCTCTGGTACAGTACTAAAATTTCTCTTAAATAAGTAAAGCCCAGAAGCCTATCTATTTTGTTAACTGAGGTATACCTGAATATGATGATGACATAGTCAAATGAGCAGTCCACCCACAGTACCTTTTATGGCAGTTTAGATTTCTTTTTTTAAAAGAAAAGATGGCAAGACATACTTGATATGATTATCATAGCACTTAAGATGCAAAAGTTTTGCAGAGCAATATTACAATGTCTCACCCAAATTCCCTTTTGAAATAATGAAAAGGTTCTTTATACTGAAATACCACGTGCAGAAGATGTCATCTATATTTGGGTAGGAGTTGAAATCCACACTCACTAGTTGCCCAAGCAGTCATATTTTTGTAAAATGTCAGTTCCTTCTATGTTCACCACCAGCAGTGCTATGATGCTTCATGCTGTGCAATGCCTCACGCCACATGCACTCTGTGTGACCCATGACTTCTAAGACTGTCTGTGCATATCCAGGACAATAGGAAAGGGTGAGGATGAACTATACCACTTCACACAATTGGGGAGGGAATACAACATCTAATACTCCTCACATAGGCGCTTTATAAACCGCCCCAAAAGGGCGGTCTGCTGGCACCGGTGTTTGCTGTGTGAAGGAGTGAACAAACTGTGTGACTCCTCTGAGCAGCAAAAAGAAGCCGCAAAAAGAGGCTTCTTTTTGTAGCACCATTATGACGCTGCAAAGCACCATTGGCGCACTTGTGGCGTCATAATGGCGCCGAGATGTGCATTTTGTACGTGCTCAGCGCGTACTAGGGTTAGGGGCATCCGGAAAGGACGCCTCTTCCTAACTCTAGTACGTGCTGAGCATGTACTTTTGGCGTCATAGATACCCTAAATACACCATATCCCATTTGATCCTGGAAGTTAAGCATGGCCAGCCCTGATTGGTACTTAGATGGAAGACAACCAACAATCACCAGATGCTGTAGGTAATATTTCAGAGGAAGGAATGGGCAAAAATGCCTCTGAGTATTCCTTGCTTGGGAAAACCCTATGAAATTAATAGGGTTGCCATAAGTTGACCAGCAGCTTGAAGGCACACATGCACACATACACCAAGACACATTTCTTGAGTCACTTTCTTTTATCTTTCCAATCAATTTGCTCTGAAATTTCAGCCTTTCTGGCTATACTCTTTCCTATACGCTTCAACAACTCCCATTTATGGTGTATCCTCCAATTGTTGCCAGCATCTGGTTCTTTAACATGCTTTCCCCCCCTACATGTGCATGTAGAGGGAAAAGAATTAAAAATGTGATTTCCCCATGTGCACTCTGAACTCAGCTCTACCATTTCATCCAGCCTTGTTTAGAGGGAGTAAGTAGGATGACGCTAACAACCATATTGGCAGGGGAATTCAGGAACTGCAGTCCAAAGAACCTATGTTTTCTCAGCTCTAGTTCTGACATGCAGTAGTCTACAAAGCACAGTAGCCTCCATCTCTCAAATTGGTTCAATAACAACTGTAAAATGCTGAAGGCTTGCCAAAGGGCTCACCTCAGGGATACCAACACAGCCTGAGAAAAGCCCTGGCCTTTACATCTGACAGTTGTGGTTTGTAACATTTCCTTGTATAAACAGCCACAAGATTTAACTGGTCATCAGGGCTGGAGGGTCTCTTGTTGCTCTCCCAACAATATTTATTTATGGGCTCACATACCATCCAACTGTCCCAATTTTGCAAGCACAGTCCTGATTAACCATCTGTCATCCCACTTTTTCAGCTGTTTTTAAAGGCATCTTCTCTCCTCCTCCCCCCCCCCCCCCTTGTCTTCATCTTACTTCAACTGCTACAAATGTGTTCAAAGTGCTAAAGTAGTTTGCATGAGTTACGTAACTCAGCTGGGAAGAGAGAAAGGAGAGGAATCTTTCTTTTCCCTGTAGACTCTGATAAAAGCAAACTGCTGCAGCCTCTCCTAGCTTGTCTGTTCTTCCCCATTAATAATGTTTGTCATCTTGACCATACTGAGTTTGTTGCTTGGCTTCATGTGTTCTGGTTTTCATCTATGAAATGCTGGATGATACAGGCTTGCTAAGCCTGTATACTCTCCATCCACCCATTCCTTTATTTATATCCTATCCTGCCTTTCTCCCAGACTAGCTCTCAAGGTGGCTTGCAGGAATCTATTTCCAACTATAGATGAAATATTTAGCAGAGCTTAGAAAAAACCTTTTTTGGGACAGGAGCTCCAGAATCCTCCAAGCAGCATGATCAATAGAAAAATGATGGTTTTGCACAAATGCTTTCCCCCCCCAAAATGATACCCCCTAAAAAAAATCTCCTGTTGAACATTTTCTCATAACTGTGCATCACAGCGCATTCGCCAGTTAGTCTAAAGCAAGGGTAGGCCACATGTCACCTGGACCTTACTTTTGCAGCCCTTCAAACTCCCTTTCAGTCTCCCAAATTCCACAGCCCCCACCCCAAAAAATCAAAAGAATCTTTGCCCACAAATTGTGCAAATCACTCCCAGCCTGACACAGCCATCAGAAACCCCTAAATACCTATTTCATTGGGGCCTTTTTTCAAAATAGTGACCAATAGTGACATTATGTCACTTTTGGTCGCCATTTTGAGAAGGAATAGGATGAAGATAGAGGCATTTGGGAACACTGTTGGGTGGGTTGCAGCCTGTGGGGGGGGGGGAATTGGTATGGGGGGGAATTGACCTCTGCCCCCAATGCCACTGACCACTCTTGGCAAAAAGGAATCTACTGTAGTACTACTTTTGAGACTATCTGGGAATAATACAACTGTAGCATACACAGTCTATGTCTAAGATGGCCAGAGTGAACACTGGAGAGGGCTTCTGCAGCTTTAATGATGGTTTGTTGTTGTTGTGTACCTTCAAGTAGTTTTCAACCTATGGTGAGCCTAAGGCGAACATATCATGGGGTTTTCTTGACAAGATTTGTTTAGAGGCGGTTTGCCCTTGCTATCCTCTGAGACTGAGGGAGTGTGACTTCCCCAAGGTCCGCCAGTGGGTTTCCATGGCTGAGCCTGGATTCGAACCCTAGTCTCCCAGTGTCCTAGTCCAACACTCAAACCATGTGCTGAAGACGGAAATCACCAGGTGCAACTTTTTATCTTCTCTTTATCTTCTGTTTTCTTTTCCTTTTTTTATTTCTTTTTTCCCCTTAATTTCTGTAATTTTAATATTTACTTTAGAACACTCGCTCTATGTGTGTGTGTGTGTGTGTACACATACATATATGCCTTGCATTTCACCTAGGTACAGAACTGGGTTTAAATACTCCCCATCTGACTTAGGCACAGACATTCTGACGTTAAAACATTTTCAGAAAACTCTGAATTGCTGCTTGGGTCACCTAGTGCTAGATGTTGCCATCCACCGAGGGATGTCCAGGGGTGCTTTAAATCTCTTGTTACAGTAGGCAAAAGCTAGGAAAGAAAAGTCAAGTTAAAAAGAATCTTTCACCAGGTCTGAGCAGGTGTGATATGCTGGCAGATTCACTGGGAAGGAGCCCTGCTGAGGCTTCCATTGAATGGTGGGTTATCTTTGAGCCAAGTCCACTTTGAGGGGAAGGGAGGATGCAGCTGTGCAATGCTTTGGTTTGTTTGGGAATGTATCCAACAGCATAACTTGTCATGAAGCGCTGCCTTGGATCAAAAGCAGTGGAGGGATTCAGAGCCACTGGACTGGCCAGCTGCCAGCCTATATGCCTGCAGGAGCTCAAATAATTTACAGATAGTATTTGATTTTTTTTTCCATTAAGAAACTTACATTTCAGCCAATAGCTTGTCTTCTAAAAACTTGAATGTAAGTTCTTGAATGTAAGTTCAAGCAAGAACTTGAATGTAAGCATAGTAATCTGTGGCGAGGCATTGTTTGGGGCAATGAGGGCATTATAAAATCATAATAAGAGCATCATTTCAAAAAGTGATATAATGAGTTAGAATGGCTTTACATTTGTACATATGTCCTGGGTATTTTAGAAGTGTTCTGAGCTGAATGTCCCTTAGCCTCAGAGGATAGCAGTGGCAAACAAACGTTGAAGAAACCTGCCAAGAATACCCTGTGATATGTAAGTTGGAAAACACTTGAAGGCACAACAATGACAAGCACGTTTCTAGTTACTTTTTGAGGGTATTTTAGAGGTATAATGTCCCTGAAGTTTTTTTTAAAAAAAATTAATGAAAAAGTAATTAAAAGAGAAAAAACTAAGACAGAGAAAAATTAGAAGCAATGAAAAAGTACAGTAATTTAATAAGTTGTTCCTTGTTCAATATTTGGTTAAATTGACTAACAAACTGTTGAACCCATTCCCACAAATAGGATCAGCACCTTGAGTACACCCTCTTAAAGGTAAGAGTTGGTTCACCATCCCATGAACACTGGGAGCCACCAGCCTTTGCTGGGAGCAAGGTAATAATTAATTCAACAATTTCCTTTTCATTGCAAGCACTGTGGAGAGTAATGCGACTGGATTACTTTTCAAAAGCATTTTTAAAGGGTTACCGTATAACACAATTGTTTTTTTCCCCCAACCAACTAGCCAGAAGGCCTCAAGAAGAGTAGCTTCAGGTGAGTTGTGGCATCTTTGTCAAGTGAATCACCACAACCTTGAGTCAGCTGTCCTCTTGCTACATTTATTTATTTCTGGATCGACGTGAACATCCCAGTTTATGTGGTAATCTACAGATTGCCAGAATAGGCACAGAAAATCTGTCAGTTTTTCTTTCTCTTGCAGAAGAATGTTTTAAACCTCATGTTCTTTCCATTTTGAATCTGAAAAAAATGTGCAAATTTGAGCAAAATTCTTCAAAAACAAATCCAAACAAAACTCTTCCTTTTGCACCAGCTAAATCCAGGTTTTGCCAGAATTTAGTACCATTGGACTATGATTCTGGAACCAGGGTTCGATTCCTCACTCAGCCATGAAAACCAACCAGGTGACCTTCAGTGAGTCACATTCCCTGAGCCCCAGAAAACCCCCTAATAGATTCACCTTAGGGTTGGAAACAACTTGAAGACACACAACAACAGCAACAAGAAGCATGCAAGTCATGGGGCCACTATAAATCAGCAGGCAACTTGAAGGCACACACACATGCACAAGCAGGCATAGGATTTCAGCTTTACCAAGCAAACTTATGCAGACTGAAACAGAAGTAATTTCCATTGTGTCCAGAGTCTATGAGGAGTGATTTTGGGAATATGTTTAGCCTGGAAAAAGAGAAGGGTAAGAAGTGACATGATGGCCATGTTTAAATATCTGAAGAGATGTCATATTGAGGATGGAGCAGGCTTGTTTTCTGCAGCTCCAGAGAACAAAAGCCAGAGCAATGGATTCAAACTACAGGAAACAAGATTCCACCTAAACATTAGGAAGAACTTCCTGACAGTAAGAACTGGTTGACAGTAGAATATGCTGCCCAGGAGAGTGGCAGAGTCTCCTTGTTTTTAAAAAGAGGCTGGATGGTAATCTGTTGGGAGAGCTTTGCCAGTGTATTCCTGCATGGCAGGGGACTGGACTAGATGGCCCTTGGGGTCTCTTCCAACTCCATGATTCTATGATTTACTAGCCAAGGTTTTGAATGTCCCAATCTCACATACTTGCAGCAAATCACACAGAGTAGCTCATTAAATAATCCTCACAACAGACATGGAGAAACCTCGAACCAGATGGAGCCAGCTTTGTTTTTGGTTCTGCTCCACATCTTTCCTCAATCTGTCCTGCTCTTTTTTCCTTGCCAGCTGCTATTTGTGGTCAGCCTCTGAGCTGTTTCTGCCTGTCTGCCATGTCTCTCATTTTTGTTCTTGGGTGGGGGGAGATTAGAGGGGGGAGAGGAGTTGACACCACACAGTTAAACCATTTTGATAGCACTAACTCCCAAGACTTTGTCTTCTTGGAATGCTGGGGTTTATAGCTTTAGCAAGCAGTTTGATCCCATCATCAGTGACATAGTTCTCTTCTACAGAATCCTGAGATACTATAAGGGAGTTGGAATTGTCAATCTCCTTTCAATAACAGCACTAGAACTCCATGCAGAGAATTTTAAATACCTCAGCATATCACAAATCTCAGGATTCAGTAGGACAGAGCCACAGTTGTTGCAAGAGTATCCAACTGCTATAATTATGGCCTGTGGGTTCCCAGAGTGAAACAGGAGGAGGCATATGATAGGTGTAAACATGAACTCAGTACAACAATTACAAGAAGGACTGGGATTTAAGGAATACCAAAAGCAAAATTACTAGTTGTGGCTTAAAGGTATGGACTTGGTAGGAGGGAGAGCCTAGTCCTGTTTTTTTCAGGGTTAGACATTCAGGCATGAGATAAATGAGAGGTGTAGAGCAGAGCAGAACTACCAAGAGAGTAGATAAGAGTTGTTTGGGATGAACAAGAGAATGTATAAATGGATGCATACCATCTAACTGTCTCGTTTTGGCAAAGAGAGCCCCAACGGTATTCCTACTTTTTCAGCTGTTTTCAAAATGTTGCTACTCTTTCTCTATCCGCTCTCCCATTTTCCCCCTTTGTCATCACCTTACTTGAATTGCTGCAAACTGAAAGTAGTGTGTACTCAGTTAAGTCAGAAGCAGGGAGGGGAGAAGAATCTTGCCCTTCTCAGTAGGATCAGGCAAAAGCAAACTGTTGCACTTACTCCTGGCTTGTGTGTTTCTCTTCATTAACCACTCTTGCCACCTTGGTTATAGATAGCAGAAAAGGGGCGGTTCCCAGCTGCCCCTTTTCTTGCCAGGTTGGAGGCAGGGCAGTCTCACCAGCAGCCCCTGCGACTCCTACCTGGTGCTTTTCCAGACCATGGAGAAGCAGCAAAATGCCGCTTCCCCATGGCCTGGAAAAGGGGATGTCCTTGGGGCTTCATGCCCCAGGACACCCCAACAGCCACAGACAGAGGAGAAAGGGACCGCTTGGCCCCTTTCTCCCTGGGCGCCATTTCCGTAGCCGTTTGCTGGCTGCGGGAATGAGGCATGCATCAGAAGGAGCCCCACAAGCAGCCTGAGGTGGCACAAACACATCACACCATTATGCCACCACCGGCACATACTAGGGTTAGGGAGCGAGTACATGATGCGCGCTCCCTAACCCTAATACCAGTGCTAGTACACTGCTTTTTGGCAGTCTGTACCACACTGTTGTTTGGCCACACATGTCCAGGTTTTCAACTTTGAAATTGTAGAGAATAGGTGATGGTGTCAAGGCACAGGGAGTATGCTTGACCACACAGGGTAGTTTTGTCCCTGTTCGCTGCTGCTGTATCTAGGCCTCCTCATTCATCAGGGCAAAGTTTCAAGAGCCTTGTAAGGTAATGGTAATGGTAGCGGTGTGCTTTCAAGTAAATTCCAACTTAGGGTGACCCTATATTGAGCTTCTCACAAGGTTTTCATTGAAATATTGGTTCAGAGAAGATTTGACATTGCCTTCCCCTGAGACTGAGAGATTGTGAAAGAATTCAAATGTATAGCCATGTTAGTCTATAGAATCAATATATAAAGAGAGGAAGCATCTGAGGAAGTAGATTTTAGTCTACGAAAGCTCATGCTGCCAACTTCTTTCTTTCAGTTAGTCCTAAAGCTGCAACAAGAGATCTCTACATACTGAGAGACTGTGAGTTACCCAAGGTCATCCAGTAGGCTTCCATGACCAAGTAGGGATTTAAGCCCTCGTGTATACGTCCAATCCCCAAACCACTACACTACGCTTTACAAGGCTCTCTAGTAAAGTAAACCACTATTATAATCTATGTTGCAGATATACCATTCTGAGCTGATAAAACAGCTTGTCTAAGGTTTTGAAAGACTGATCTCAGAGATTGCTCCACACTGAGCCAACCTGAGCAGAGTCTGAAAATAATCTGCCACAGCTCTAAATTATTACCCACAAGATTGCCTCTTTACACTTTCAAATCTCAGTCAGTTAGTTGTTTGGGGGATTGCAAAATGATTTAGTGCTGAAAACAGTAGCACATTCCAGGAAGGAAGAAAAATGCTAAACTTAGCTCTCTGCTGGAATGTTCTTCAGGTAGCAAGCAATTACTAATCATAAACTTGGCCTAATTATAAAATCTGCCAGTCAGTTCCCAGACCAACATTCTCTGAACTATATATATATATATATATATATATATATATATATATATATCAAGGTTATCACCTTTGGAAAAATGAAGCAATTTAAATTCTGAATGTAGAGGTTCACAAAACCTTAGGTGAGGTCTGGTCCCAACTCAATTTCTTACATTTTGTCTGTTGCGTGAGGTGCACAAGAAATTTATACAATACATTCATGACCACATTTACTGATTAGGATTTTCATGGGAGGGGGGAAAATCTGTTATTCAAAGACAGGAGAAACATCATCTGAATTTGTGGAGAAAATTCAATCCTGTCACTACCACTTTAAAAATAAAGATACCAGACACAAAACTTTTCTTCAAATCTATGGTGAAACTGCATTTAGAATAATGTACAGTAGAGCCTCCAACCTATCAGGCTCTATCTCCAAATCTGGTCTGTAGAGGGTCAGAATCTGCCCCATGGAAACTCACTGGTTCAAATCCCATTCTTTCATATCAGATAGGTGTGGTACAGACAGTGCAGAAGCACCGTGCTCACGCTGTGCTAGGGTTACTGGTTACTGGTGCCGGCATAATGGCAACGCCCCATGTACACCAGTTATGTCACAAATGCGCCATTGGCACACTCAGGACATAACTGGCGCAGCAGAAAAAGAACCCACTTTTTTCAGGTTCTTTTTCCTGCAGAGGGAAGCGGCTTTCCTTGCGGAAGAAAAAATGCTGCCGCCACTCTGGACCTTCAAGCAGGTATGTACTGGATCATTGTTACAGCACTATGGTTTCACTTTATCTGCCTTGACAACACCCTATAGAGTCCTGGGATTTGCAGTTTAGGCAGGGACATTTAGAATTCTCAGCCAGAGAGCAGATCTAATGCCTCACTAAACTACAAGTTCCAGAATTCCATAGGACAACTGCCAAGGCAGTTAAAGTGGTCCCCTTCACATGTGTAATGTCCTCATCTGACATCTCCAGCTGGGAAAAGTCACTGTGTTGAATGACAACATTGTCAGGAAAAAGCCACATGGGATATATAGTCACAAGAAATATAATATGTATATGAATGTATTTGAAAGTAACATGACACAGCAAAAGTTATTGAATTGTCACACAGGTGTTGTAAGTAATGTAATTAGAAGGTCCTGAAAGCCAAGGACATATGAGGCAATGACAAAGTGAAAAGGTGCAAATTGATATCACCTGAGAGTCATTGAGTGGACAGTAATGTATGATGCAATGTGAGGGCTAGATTGAGCCAAGTATGGTATGTCAATCATAATGTATGTACACGCCCAGGAGGTGGCAACTGTATAATGAATAGAGAGACAAATGTCTATATAAGCAATAATGTATGGCAATACTTTTGGTGGGTATTGAGGAGTATAGTAGTGTGGGTATTGAGAAGTATAGTAGTGTGGATTTTGTGAGTAGTGGATTGTTTTGTGCATAGTGTATATATTAGAATAAAAGTAGATCTTTTTAAGAAGACTACTGTGTTGACTGGTGTCTTGAGAGCTGAACAAGAACCAGCAGACTCCAGAGAAGATTGGAAGACATCTTCAGCCAATTCTCAGAGCTACTGGTCAAACTGGTTGTTCTTCCGCTGACCAGGGTGGTGAGAGTGAAAGCCAGGAGAAGAGCAGCAACTCCCATCATCCCTAACAAGGGTTACGGGCCCAGAGCCAGTTACTGGAACACCCAGCATCCACAGAAGCTGAACTTTCCTGGAAGAGAAAGAAAGTTTTGTGGACGACCGATCAGAGCAAGCTGTGTACGCTGCACTGGTAAGCTCGTGAGTGAAGTGTTTTGTGTTTTGGAAAAGCCCGAGACGAGGCAGCTGTGCAAACTCAGGAAGGACTTTGCCAAATTGAGTCACTGCACAAGATAAGATGGAAGTGTTGAAGTTTAGCAAGTTAAACTCCCACAATTACTCCACCTGGAAAGTTTATGCACAGTCACTACTGATTAAAGAAGGTTTATGGGCTACAGTCGAGACGGGGCTAGCAGCCGATGCAAATGCAGCCGCCAAAGTAAGAGATAGCAAGGCAAAAGCATGCTTGTATTTAATGCTCGAGGAGGACATGATAAACGATGTGAGAGATAAGGGCTCCGCAAAAGAAGTTTGGGAGACTCTTGAAAGGCTACATACTCCAACCACAGCTTTTGCCAAAATGCTTTGGTCTAAAAGAATCTATAGACAAAAGATGACTAAGGGACAGTGTGTAATTGAACATTTAAAGAAAATGCAAAACCTGTTTGTGGAGGCAGAATTAAGAGGTGTCCAAATAAGCAAAGAACAGCAATGTTACATCCTATTAGAGTCTTTAGACAGTTCATGGGACTCAATCACTAACAGTCTTCAGAATCTGCCTGAGGCTGAACTAAGCAGAGACTTGATAGTAGCAAGAATTTTGGAGGAAAATCAGAGAAGAGTGTCTGAAAAAGAAGA